>NC_066881.1:18151619-18506619 GCF_022985175.1 Labeo rohita | reverse complement strand
GATATGTCTGTAGCATTTCAAACAACGCCATTCCATCATAATCATTTTGATTCGAGTCCAATAAAACCTAAAGTTGAGCTGTGGTTAATCTGGCGATACAAAGTGCGAAATAAAGAGGATGGGGTGGATGTTGTGACACCATTTAGCAGACCACTGAGACTCGGATCAAGGTGACATTTCCTGATAAGGTAAACTTGGAAGACGGCCCAAAACAATCAAAGTTCATCAAAACCCAGTCATTTATTAATTGAATATTTTTAGGGCAACCTTAGGGCTTATAGCAGTCGTTCTAATACATGGCACAGGGGGATGATAAGAAGATTTACATACCTAATTATAATGACATTTCAGGGGCCCTGAGATGGTTGATTCATTTTAAATCACGTCTTTGCCGTTCGCCATCAGTTTGGGGAGGGGAGGGGGTGTCCTGATGGGTAATGCGAGGGGCTGAGGGTGGTAGTGATGATGGGCAGAGCTGCCGCTTCATTAGAGCTGATGGAGGTTTGGGAGGAGCGGAGTCTGTGGTGCGTGCCCATCTCCGTGCCCACGGCCATGCCCACACAAAGGGCCCGCAGAGCAGGTGCTAACAAGGTCGCAGTGCCTCTGAGCCATCTGGGCAGAGCCTGGCGCATCGTTACCGCACCTCTCTTTGTGCGGGGTGCCGTCTGCAGCCACCTCCGCCAGCGCTCAAAAGAAATCAAAAGACGCTTGCTTTCTTTGGAGGATTGTGTGTTTAACTTGAGCTAAACAAAAGGAGCTCTAATTGGTTTGGAACAATCTGTCGCTGCTATGCAAGGAGCAGTTGGCATGTGCTGAAATCATATACCTCTCTCTCTTTTTTTTTAATTATAATCATTATTGCTTGCAGTGAGCTGCATTTACTCACAGTGTGGCTAACAGTCCATCTGTAAGAAGCTGCGAGTGTAAACATCCAGGAGTCGTCCCCAACTGCTGCTGGTTAGTTGTCGTTTATTCTTTGTGTAATTTTAGTACGGAGGGCTAAAGGTTCAAATCTGAGTAAATCTGGCTTTCCTTCTCTTTTTTTTCTCTGAAACATCTGGAGGAAATTGGCTTTTCATGATCACGAACTGCCTTCAAATATTGCTTTAAATCTGGCCTAAGATTACGAAGGCCTGCCCACTGCACTAATCACAAATTACAAACCCAGAGGCTGGACGCAGACCAAAATTTGTGAGAAGGCTGGGGGAAAAAAACACCATCGCTGGAGTCTAGTTTGTAATTTACGATTAGCTTGGACAAAACGCTACGTGCTTAGTGCTGAATAGCTGGAGACTTCATTTTCACATCGGCTTTTATTATTGCTCTAAAGATTTGCTGACAATGATTTGCGAGTATACGCTATGGCACTGTATGAATCTGATCTATCTCTTACGACGCCATTAGCTTTGCAGGAGGAATCCTATACTTCCTTAGTTTTCTTCTATTTTACAGCTTCGCTGTGGTCTGTTTCTGAAAGTCTTTTGGCTGTCATTATGTGGTTACCTGTTTGGCTCTTCTGGCATTCCTTCTTTGATTTAACCAATTGACGTTTTCAAATGAAGGTATATAAATGGGGAATAATCAGCTGGCTAAAACTATAGCCTATTAAAGCGCGTAACCGCAGCCGGACCTTCTGACTCGATTTGCATTCCAAAACCATTTCAAAGGCAACAGCAGAACTGTAATCTTTCTGTTTATTTAAAAGATTTGAGGGTTCTGTTTTGTGGTCAGCCATGTGGCATTCGAACAAACATGAAAGGGAAGGTTCATTCATAAAGAAACGGCAACCTTATTACTGAAAGACCCACACACGCAAGCGGGCGCACACACAAGCCTGCACTTATCCTCATTTACTGGACTCCTTCAGCAGAGCTGGAGAGCTATAAACATTGATTAAAAATTCATTCCACATCCAGCTGTTTTAAAGAAGTCTTGTTGTATTGTATTAGTGAACCTATGTTTCCATTCAACAAAAATAGGATTGTCGCAAAAACTTTTTTTTCTTTAATGACAATCTTTGGCATTTCAGAATGACCAGAGTACAAAATTACCTATTTCTAATAATGTCTTCTCACTGAGTAAAAAGCTTTTGGAAACTTTATTTCCATTTAGTGTGAATTTTCATAAAAATATTCAGATGGACCTCCTTTATGGTAAAGTTCAATTCATTAAAGGATTACTTCACTAATTATTCAAAACTCAAAATTTCCAAAGAACATACTCACTCCCATGTCATCCAGGATGTTCATGTCTTTCTTCATTCAAAAAGAAATCAAGGTTTTTGAGAAAAATATTCCACTATATGGATTTCGTTTCTATATAGTGGACTTCAATGGTGGCCAACAGGTTGAAGGTCTAAATTGCAGTTTCAGTGCAGATTCAAAGAATTCTATACAATCCCAACCAAGGATTAAGCGTCTTTGTATGAAGAGTTCAGATGCAAAACCAGCTAAAAGCCATCACGGTCAAAAATTAGATAATGATACTGAGTGAATGCTCCTGACACGTATTATACATCCATCAAATACTTTTACTTCAAAATCACTAAATTCCAGTCTCAGCCCAGCCCTCAGAAGTACCAGTACTTAAATAGAAGCCTATACAAAGTAGCCAGAAAGAAATGCTCATTTTAAAGAAATACGTCAGATGGATTTAGAGGCTTTTGCATCTGAACTCTTACTTTTAAACACAAATGCTCATCTCGCACTAGCTTTGTGATTGCGTCTACAATTTCACACATTACGTAATCACCCTATAAATATCACATGCTTGTGTACTTTGGTTCAGAAAGTTAGGGTAGGGCGAAAAACTCCATCTTATTTTGTCCTCCAACTTCAAAATCGTCCGATATCGTTGTTTTACCTTGTTTTATTATGTTTGCTTTGTAAACACTGGGTCAGTACTTCACCCTACGTCACATGTGACCTTTTTTTTTGGCATAAAATGACCAATCGTTTTGCTAAATATGACCCTTATTCCTTGGGCTGGGATCATGTAGAGGCCTTTGAAGCTGCACTAAAACAATTTGGACCTTCAAACCATCCCCACTGTCCATTATATGGAAAAAATCCAGGAATGTTTTCCTCAATAACCTTAATTTCTTTTCAGCTGAAGAAAAAAGACATGAACATCTTGGATGACATGGGGATGAATACATTTTCAGGACATTCTAATTCTGGAACTAAATTATGAACTAAAAATGAAGAAGAAACATTTCTACAGCATTTATGAAACAAGTTTAATGTTAATATTATTATTAAGTTTAGTTTATATTATAATTTATGTGAATGGATATTTTTATTAAAATGTCTTAGTATAAGCAGAAATGAAAATTAACCACACTCTAAAAACTGCTGGGTAAAATATGGACATACCCAGCGATTGGGTTGTTTTGACCCATTTAAATGTTTAATCCAACCTTCTGGGCAGTAACCCAACCGCTGGGTCAAAACAACCATATTTTGTAGTTTGTCCATATTTTACCCAGCGCTGGGTTGTTATTAACCCAGCAGTTTTTACAGTGCAATAAATATTAATAACATTAAATCGTCTTAATATTCATTATAATTTTACATATTTGTATAGAACTTTTTTTCTGAAGTGTTAATTGTTTACTCTACTTTTACCCTTTTTCAGGAAGCTAGAGAACCAGAAAACATCTGTAGCTCTTCCTGAAGGATTTCCACGATAGTCGTAATTAAATCCTTGGCCCCTAATCTAGTATATACACTAATCTAGTGTACACATAAAGGAAGCTATCATAATCCATAGTGTTGAAAGCTACAGTAATACACCGAATGCTGGCTTTTGGCTAGACAACATCTGTCTAAAGAAACGTGTTACACTTTTCCACGACTGGAATCTTCCTCCTTTGCTGTTCATTATTGAGCGATCTATCCTGCTGCAATCTCTGACTCGATAAGAGATAACAGAGCTTTATTGTGACTATACTATAGACTCTTCCCAATGAGTTTTAAAGAACAGAGATGTCTTACAACAATCATAACGGATATTAAAATGCTGTCAAAATTCTGCTCATGCACTGCTCACCACAAAATCCCTTGTATATCTCAGCACAATAGATGACATTTAGGCAGAAGGGGAAAAAAAGGCTGAACTGGGCCTTTCTTGTGGGAAATCCTGCTACTGGCCTGAAATAACAGCATTATCTTGAGAAAATCCCAGATTAAGCAGACAGGTAGGAGCATGGCCGCGCTCTGGGAAGCGCACGGGGTGGAAATCGGGCAGGCTGGGGAGGGGGTGCGGAGAGAGAGCACCACGGGGGGCTAATGCTCCCATCCCAGGCCACAGCTGATCCCCACCTTGACTGACAGGGTGCTGTGCATGGGCCTGCATACAACACAGCCCACGGAGAGACAGACACGGCACAGCATGGCACCTCCCTGCGCAATCCCTCCCAGACTCCTCCGTGCATTCACAACCATGTGCAGCACAACTGCAAAGCTCCACGCATGTAATCATACACAAACCTGCAGTTATACTAACTGCAGATACAGACCTCATAATTATTTAGTTATGTAAAGCACTGCCACATGCTCACATTAGCAGGAGAACATTAGCAACATAGAAATCAACAAAATGCAATGCAGTTCAAGGATTGATTGCATACTTAGCACATCTACATTAGCAACAACACTAGAAAAATATGTAAAATGCATGTTATGGATTCATATACACGACCCTGGACCACAAAACCAGTCATAAGGGTCTATTTTTTAAAACTGAGATTTATACATCATCTGAAAGCTGAATAAATAAGCCTTCCATTGATGTATGGTTTGTAAGGACAATATTTGGCCAAGATACAACTATTTGAATATCTGGAATCTGAGGGTGCAACAAAAAATCTAAATATTGAGAAAATCACCTTTAAAGTTGTACAAATTAAGTTCTTAGCAATGCATATTACTAATCAAAAATTACGTTTTGATATATTCACAGTAGGAAATTTACTAAATATCTTCACGAACATGATCTTTACATAAAATCCTAATGATTTTTGGCATAAAAAAAAATTGATCATTTTGTGTGGGATACAATGTAGTTTTGGCTTTTGCTACAAATTTTCCCCATGCTACGTAAGATTGGTTTTGTGGTCCAGAGTCATATATGCATCATAAAAAGGCATAACCATAAATAGAAATGCATAAAAAGTTGAAGTTACAAGCTATGAAGTCTGAGGTGGCAGTGTTTCAGAGATTTTACAGTCTAGATATTACACTATAAATTCTAAAATGCAACATGTTTACATACAAGAATGACTTCACTTTTATAGCATAATGAACCACAAAATATTGTATGTCCCTCCCCCAGGTGTATCAGTGTTTTGGGGAGGGCCAGAAGATATGGCACGAACTGGAAGTCAACTAAAATTGGAGGCCTTTGTTGCAGACTTAAAAACTTAAACTTAATAGTTCTTATAGTGTGCACTTGCCTTAAAGGAGAAGTCCACTTCCAGAACAAAAATTGACAGATAATGTACCCACCCCTTGTCATCTAAGATGTTCATGTCTTTCTTTCTTCAGCCATAAAGAAATTATGTTTTTTGAGGGAAACATTTCAGGATTTTTCTCCATATAATGGACTGGTATAGTGCCCCGACTTCCAAAATGCAGTTTAAATGCGGCTTCAAACGATCCCAAATGTGGTTGTAAACGATCCCAGCTGAGGAAAAAGGGTCTTATCTAGCGAAACGATCTGTTATTTTCATAAAAATAATACACTTTTTTTTTTAAACTCCCATCTCATGTTGTCCCTCAACTTCAAAATAGTCTTATATCACTGTTTTTCCCTTTTTTGTTGAGGGTGTTTGATCTTCTTTACATGTTCACTTTGCAAAGACTGGGTCGGTACTTTCGTTTGGAGTTTTTCGACATACCTTAACTGTCTTGAGGCAGAATACACAGAGTTCAGGGAGAGCAAGACAAGACGAGCATTGGAGATTAAAAAGTATTTAAATTGTATTTTTTTAATGAAAATAACCGATTGTTTCACTAGATAAGACCCTTCTTCCTTGGCTGGGATCGTTTACAACCGCATTTGGGATCGTTTGAAGCTGCATTTAAACTGCATTTTGGAAGTTCAAAATCGGGGCACCATATCAGTCCATTATATAAAGAAAAATCCTAATATGTTTTCCTCAAAAAACAATTTCTTTACGGCTGAAGAAAAAAAGACATGAACATCTTGGATGACAAGGGGGTGAGTACATTATCTGTCAATTTTTGTTCTGGAAGTGGACTTCTCCTTTAATACTCAAACACAAAACGTAGTTTACAGTACTGAGTCCATGTTACAAGATGGATACAAGAATGTGAAATTAAACTGACATGTTCTACATGTACTGTAGTCGCTCTATGTATTCATTAAACGATCTGTCAACTGGCAAAGAAAAAAAAATGAAGCCCAAACAAACTGGCAGGCATTTGGCATTGATGATGCAAGCAAAGAACTAGCCTATTTTCGACCCTCGGTGACCTTGACAAACCCTGGGAACGCTTTTAAAAGTGGAGGCATGCAATAATTATTTTTTTCTCATTCTTCATCCTGAGCCTCCCACTGAGGGGGGGAGCGTTTCCCTCTGCCCATCCTGAACATCCTTTACTAATGATGGCCCACTATTTCTCGTCAATGACCTTACACTCAAACACAGTTCGATTTACACTCTCTCCTCTGAAATTTACAGAAAGGATGGGTAACCTGAGGAATAATTGGATAAGCAAGGCCAATTAAACGGCTCAAAAATGAAAATGTGCTGATGGTGCCAAAAAGAGACGAGAAGAGATCGTTTCTGTGCTTGATTGCCCTCGCTCCTGAAAAGACACTGGGCAGGGTGCGTGTTTGGGCAAGAGAGATAGAAGAAGGACTTGAAAAGGTTTGACTGCTTAGCCTAGTCCTTCAGCAGGACCCCAAGCGCAGTAACCTTATATCAAAGACAGAGTGTCGAACAGGGAAGGGAACTACATTAATTATTAAAGCACTTTTGGTAACAAGCTGCGCGTCGGTAGATGCCTATTGTAAGGACGACTTCCTCCTGTTTCCAATTATCTACTTTTAACAGTCCTATAGCACTGCGAGTTTCCCCCGAAGCCCACGGACGGGTCTGGCTGCTCCACGGCCAAGTGAGTGAGAGGTGTGTGCTAAACCGTATAACGCTAACTGCTAACATAAGGCGAACTCACTATCCATGTATCCACAGAGGAACAGACTTGCGAGAGGAACCGGTTCATCCCAGCTTTCAGCCGTAGAGTCGGATACAATTATAATTGTTCACTTCAGGAACGCAGTACATGATCTCATTCAGAGAGCTGGTGGTTGACTCCACACATAGCAGAAATCACAACCTGTGCTGAAGGTCTTATTGGAAGGCATCTCAGGCACTCCGACAATTTATTCATTATCTGCCAGACTCGACAGCACCGGCCTGCAGTCTGCCAGTCAGATTTCTCTTATCAACTGTCTTTCGCTTTTTAGCATTTTCCACATTATTTGGTGTCTGTGTAATGCACTTCAGGGGACAGTCGAAACATTCTAAAGGTGTTTGTATTCCATCAAGGTTTTTTTTTTTCTTTTTCTTTTTTTTTTTTACCAGTATTATACATTTGTTGTTGTTGTTGTTATTATTATTATTTTTTATATTCTTTACACTTATTCAAAAGATAGATTAAATTCAATTCAATTTTACTCAAATAATAACTAATTTTAGTGGGTGAAATAACATTTTAGTTGATAATAAAGTGCAAAATTAAAAAAAAAAAAATTAAATGTTTATACATTAATTTATATATGTACATTATTATTTTTTATTTTTTTCCTGTCCATTCAGTGAAAGTCTTATGTATATTTCACAGATGAAAGTAAGCCAATCCCCATGGCCAAAAAAAGATCACAATATATATTTTTTTTTTTTTCATATCACTCGATAAATCGATAATTATTCTCAATAAACAATAAATGTCAAATTTTTATTTCTTTCAAGTTTAAATGCAGATTTTTGCTACAGTGTGAAAGTTGTAAAAACCAGATGGTTAATTGTGGTTTTAAACTTCTTTATGGTCAGAACATGACAAACACTTCATACACTTTTTCCCAGTCATTTTTCCTTAAAATAAATATCTTAATAGAAAAAAATAATTTCTTAGTTGTTAATTTCTTAGTTCTGCTGTTTTAATGAGTAATATTGTTTCAAATATTGAAATATTGATAATATTAATAATAAAACCTTTTTTTTTTTTTTTTTTTTTTGTGTAGCTTGAGTTAGGATGAAGATTTATGTTCATTATCAAAATCAGTAATATCTGTAAAAAAATGTAGCAACCTCATTTTTATATGGTGAAATTTGATTATTCTGACTGAGTTTTTGATTTTATTTTTTGTTTTTTTTAAATTAACCATTGCTCTTCCATAGTATCATCCATAGATCATGATAATACCATGTTAAAACCATAAATATAGCACCTCAGTACCATGGTAAAAATGTAATATGGTTTCTTGTATGGAAAAACACTAATCTAAATACATGTAGTATAAATGTATAAACACTATAGCTTAATCACAAAAATTACTGTAATTATATTCCATTACTCCCCCTTCAATACATTTAATACATGTCTACATTAACAATATAATAAAATTCGACACAAATATACTCTCATTTCTGACACAATACACTGTGCAGTTAGTGCTACTACAGTAAATGATGGCGATTTGTAGATTAAAAAGCCTTCTGACTGTATCGTTGCCGCCATTTGAACTTTGATCCGAGCGGATAAACGGTCCGAGTGGCGAGCTCTTTTGTTCCGCCTTTGCCGCATAAACATTATATCGAACATTTATTGAACTCTTGTTATCATTTATCGAATGTGTGTGTGTATATATATATACACACATATCCCGCGATAATTATCGTTATCAATTTATCGCCCAGCCCTAGTATATTGCTGTTAATTTTCTTTAAAATTATTGCAATAAATTATACTTATGATGCACATTTTCCATCTGAGCTTCCTTGTTACTGACAGGTTTAAAATTCTGTCATTAATCTATGGTGTTCTGATGTAGAACATCCATTTCTCTTAGTTTATTGTCTGTATATTCTGGTTCAAATAAGTAAAGCTGGGTACAAAACTGCAAGTCATCCTCTCTTCAGACATGTTTATGAAGATTGTTTTATGTACAGTGTGCATCAACACATGTCAAAGACTGACACAGAAGAGAAGAAATTGTCAAATAAAGTACTACAAAAAGTACTTACTACCTTTTTGGGCCTTGAATGTGGTAGTTGCGTTGCTGTCTATATGCAGGGTCAAAAAGCTCTTTGATTTCATCAAAAATATCTTAAATTGTGTTCTGAAAATGAACGAAGAGTAATTAAGCAAGCAATTAATGACAGAGTTTTCATTTTTAGGTAAACTATCCCTTTAATACTGGTTGCAGCTATAAATTGAATAAACATTTGCAGACCTCAATCATAAAATTCAAGACTTTATTTCATAATCTTAAAGACTGCTACATCCCACATGGGACATGACTGAGTAAATGGCTTTGTATTGCGCAGGCAGTAAAGTTAAACATCCACACCACTGTGTCAGGTGCACTTTGCACAACACATTGACTCGGCAGGGCTCCACTAAAACTCCACCTCCATCCACTCGGTGAGTAGCCGCTGATTAGCGTGTGATTTGTTTACACTGACTGATGGCCTTTCACCCTGAACTGTCATTTCACACGTCCACAACCTTGTGCCAATGAGCCATTTAACACCCTCCAATAAGACCACCAGCTAGCAGTCACCCCACCCTGAAAGAATCATGTTTATTGGGCTCAATAAAACTCTTTGTTCCTCAGGCAAGAGCAGATAACAGACAGGCAATATCTCAGAGTACTAAATATTGCCGTTATGATAACGGAGATTGATCTGTGTATCATTGCACCGCACAACAGTAATGCAATTTGAAGACTCACTCAGAGGTCATTATCACTTTTATTGCAGCGATGAGAACTTCAGGAAGCTTTGCATCTCTCCTACTGCCTGAACTTGGTGATTCTATCCAATACTGAGTTGAGCATCTTCCAGTATTTCTGCTTACTCCTCTCATGTTTAATTCATTTGTATAATTAAAATATTAATAATTGAAATTAGAATTAATATTCGACAACAATAATGCAGCCTTTGGTACAGGAACATGTTCATGATTGATAAAGATAATTGTATGATTATTCATTATTTTGGTCATTTTAAGTGCGGGATTGATGTAGTGCAACAAAGATGAACAAAGATGAAGTTCATTTCATGGCTCCTTTCAAGAAGACCCAACTTTTAATGGGCCAACTTTCAGCAACATGAAACGTTTTGCATATTTTCTCGAGTTTCATTTTTAATGGAGCTTTTAAGAACTTCATTAAGTACCGAGGAATGTGAGCGCAAGTATGCATTTGATGTGTTTTGGGCTTTCTTTTTTTTTTTTTACTATTATTTTTTGGTGAAAAGAGCAGAACCACACAAATCCCATTGTTGTTGGTGAAAATAAAAACAAGTAAAACTAGCCTGTGTAGTACATAGTCAGGCTGGAGTCCTTTCAAGCACAGTTGTTTCAATTATCTTCAAAGCAGAGTAGAGCCGAAACCTTTGTTTTTTGCACACCAATACGCCGGCTTGAACCTGACCCTGTTTCTTCAAGCTTGTTGAGGATTACATGTTCCTTTAGTACTGTTTGATAGTAAGAGCACTTTTTTCTCATTTATAATTCATTTTCTCCTAATTTATTATTCATTTGATCTAAAATTTCATTAATTTTCTAAAATGTTCCAATTGGGTTTTTCTAGCTCAGGCAAGGATTTCTTTGTCCCTCTTTATAGATGGTTATTATTCTTTAATGTCTCGTGTTGTAGAGGTTATCGTCTTCTTGGGGCAAACAGCATTTTTAAAAGTTTTAATCAGCCTTTAATGAAAAGGGTCAGTGTCAGATTGCTGAGATTATGTCTGTCTCTCTGTATTTTTTTTTTTTTCATGATTTCTTTCACTATTGTTCCGTCACTTTCTTTTCATGGTTCCCTAGTTGCTCTCTCTTTCTCTGAAATGAAACGGCTGCGCTAATTACAAACTGCAGCACGTGGCTGGTCAAACTGGACCGGGAGTCCCTGTATAAGAAACTGATACATGTATTATATGCTCATTTAGACGGCAATATGCGGTATGAAGTTGTGCAAGTCTATAGCTCATTATAATGTTCCACATATACTCTTCTCTAGAGACTTTCTTATAATGTTAATTCCTTCTCACTCACTTCTGATATTTTTTGCACAAGGCTAGCAATACTTCTCTTCACCTACCCCATTTATAATTCCCATTTTTCATTTTAATAACTAATATTACAGCATTGACTTCAACTTCAGCCTTGGGCTTAATGTATTTTAGAAGAACGCTTTAATCCCTGACACAATTAACCCTGTACAGCCATGGATGGTCATTCCAGACTACTACCACACTGAAAGAGGTGAAATAGCTTTATATAGATATTATGTATATGTATCTATATTTTCATGTTGTACAGAAACACCTTGAGATATTAGTGTAAATTTTACCTCAGTTCAGTAGGCTACTGTTAATCATTTAATAATATCTGATTTAACAATGATTAAATGATTTATGCTATTGTCCCGATCTGAATCAAATTATTCATGAACCCACAAAGAAGTCCCGATCTGAATCAAATGATTTGCGATTCACACTCTGAACACACGATCTGAATCAAATGATTTGTGATACGAGCCCCAAAGTCCCTGTCTAAAGCAAATAATTTGCGAACCCACACTGAAGTCCCGATCTAAATCAAAAGGTTCGCAATATGCGCTCCAAATTCCCAATCTGAAATAAATGATTCGCAATTGCGCACTTTGAAGTCCTTATCTGAATCGAATGATTCACAAACCTGCACCGAAGTCCCGATCTGAATCAAATGATTTGCAATCTGAATCAAATGATTTGCGATCTGAATCAAATTATTCACAATCTATGCATCGAAATCCGGATCTGAATTAAATGATTTGCGATATGAGCCCCGAAATCCTGATCTGAATCAAACAATTTGCGATCCAAAGTCCCAGTCTGAATCAAATGATTTGCGATCTATGCACCGAAGTCCGGATCTTAATTAAATTATTCACGATACAAGCCCCAAAGTCCCTGTCTGAATCAAACAATTTGTGATCCGATGTCCCAATCTGAATCAAATGATTCACAAACCTGCAAAGAAATCCCGATCTGAATCAAATGATTCATGATCTACGTGCCAAAGTCAGGATCTGAATTAAATGATTCACTATACGAGCCCCGATCTGAATCAAATTTTTTTTTAGAACCCTCACCAAAGTCCTGATCTGAATTAAATTATTTGTGATACATGCACTGAAGAATCAAATGATTCATGATACATGCGATCTGAATCAAAGTCCCAATCCCAAACTGAATCAAATGATTTGCAATATGCACTCCACCGATCTGAATCAAATGATTCATGATACATGCTCCAAAGTCCCAATCTGAATCAAATGATTCACAGTACACACTCCGGAGTCCTGATCCGAATCAAATGATTCGAGATTCGTGCTCCGAAGTCCCGATCTGATTTAAATGATTTGCGATACATACTCCGAAGTCCTGATCTTAATCAAATGATTTGAGAGCCTGCACCAAAGTCCCGATCTAAATTAAATGATTCACGAATCCTCATCACAGTCCTGATCTGAATCAAATAATTTGCAAGCCTGCACCAAAGTCCCGATCTGAATTAAATGATTCACAAATCCACATCACAGTCCTGATCTGAATCAAATGATTTGCAATCCACGCTCCGAAGCTCCAATCTGAATCAAAAATTCAGTAAAGTTTAGGTGTTTTCACAACGGAGGGACCTTTTCATAGTTCTTGGAACTATTGGCAGAAGTTTCCCCTTTTTGCTATGCTCGCAATGCAGGAAATAGGAACGTATTTAGTTCTAGGAACTCTGTTTGGGGAACTAAATTAGCTCCTACTTCAAAGTCCGGATCTTAATTAAATTATTCACAATACAAGCCCCAAAGTCCCTATCTGAATCAAACAATTTGTGATCCAATGTCCCGATCTGAATCAAATGATTCACAAACCTGCAAAGAAATCCCGATCTGAATCAAATGATAGGAACGTATTAAATAGGAACGTATTTAGTTCTAGGAACTTTGTTTGGGGAACTAAATTAGCTCCTACTTCAGAGTCCGGATCTTAATTAAATTATTCACGATACAAGCCCCAAAGTGCCTATCTGAATCAAACAATTTGTGATCCAGTGTCCCGATCTGAATCAAATGATTCACAAACCTGCAAAGAAATCCCGATCTGAATCAAATGATTCATGATCTACGTTTCCCGATGTACGTTTCCCGAAGTTTAGGTGTTTTCACAACGGAGGGACCTTTTCATAGTTCTTGGAATTATTGGCAGAAGTTTCCCCCTTTTTGCTATGCTCGCAACGCAGGAAATAGGAACGTATTTAGTTCTAGGAACTCTGTTTGGGGAACTAAATTAGCTCCTACTTCAGAGTAGGGTCTAAAACAGTTCTATAGGAACTATCAGTGACGTTAAGTGTACGATGATTGGCATACGAAACACTGGCAACCCAACATTTTTTTGACATTGGTAAATACTGCAAGTAAAGACATCGCTGTTGGCTGCTTCAGAGTTCCTGCTGCTGGTATGAATGCAACCAGTAAAACTACCCAAGGGACAAATTGGTTCTCTAGAAATCAGCCTGCTAGCTACTGTAGTTCCTAGAACTTGTGCAGTGCAAAAGCTCCTCTTCTAGAACAGTGCACTTAAGTACTTCATTATTATCATTTTTTTATTTAAGAAACATACAGCAAAATGACTTTAACGGCAGAATTTGGAATGTTTTTGGAAAACCCAGCTATTATTACTTTATTCAGTTTGTGCATGTGTATGCTACAGTATAAGGTCAAAATAGAAAGACTGGCTCACCTCAGGCCTTCATACAGCAGAATAATAGACTGTATCCCTGAGTACTCCTGACAGTAGGTAGGCTTGAAGTATGGACTCATGTGCGCTACATAGATCTGTGCTGCACGTTGTATTCTGGGTATAGAGTTTTATGTGCCCTATATGAATATGTCTCCTAGTGCATGCATTCATACCTTTGTCCTTCATATAGGCGGTGCGTCTACAAGCCCCAAATGTCAGTAGTATTATCAGGTGCCTGTTTTGGTCAAATTTGCATCTGGCAGCACCAGTGCGGGCCCATTTCTAAAGAGCAGAGGTTCAGAGCAGTCACAGCTTAGCATTCATATTGATAAGGGTGTACTCAAAGGAGGGCTAAGAAATGCATTTGCCATGTCAAAGCTGGACAAATTCCCTGCTGCCTGCCATGAGCTCGTGCTCCTCTGAGGTTCAAAGAGAAGATGACAAAAAGGAAGATTGTCAGGTGCAATGACTGAGAATAAAACCAGTGCAGATAGAGGGAGCAGGAACAGGCGCTGAGCTGTAATTATGACCAGGGTGACCATAGTCTCAGCCTCAGACAGACCGACCAACCGCCCACAGTCTGTTCACCGATTATCTGATGCATATTGCACACAAAACTGCAAAGTCTGTGACTGTTTTGGGCTTGTAAATTCTAATCTAGCTGACTCAATGCAAATACAGTTTGTGTAAAGCAACACAGGGATTTTATCAGTTAGCCTGAAACAAAGTTGTGTTTACAAGGTACCAGCACTGATACAAGTGTAGCAACTAGATATCCACATGCAGAACTGTAGGCCTGTATTCCTATATATCTTCAGAACACCTGCACCACAACAAAAGAAAAAATAGTTTACCTGAGTTGTGATAAAGCAGCTTACACTAAATGTAATGAGATTTAAAAAAAAAAAAAAAAAAAAAAAGTAAAATGCATTATAAAAAATTGAAGGTTTGTTCGTCATGTGCTTTAATGCACTATACTTTCTAAAGGTGTAACAATGAATCCTTCACTGCAGGTAATCATTAGTGATGTCCGTTTGAAGCAAGTTTAGTGTACTTAAGGTTTGTGAAACTTGAATCTGTATTATGATAACATAATTGGTTTATGACTGGTTTATGATAATTTCTCAGGAATTAATTAGTAATATCTAAGATAACAATATAGTAATATCTAGATTAAATATAGCCATGTATGTATGTATACCATTCAGCACACAAACTCATGCATGACCTATATTTATTTATTTCCAGACGAAGTTGTTTTTTCATTGCAAAATACATGACAGTAAATAAATAAAGGTAACAATACAATAAGGTGTCATTTGTTAACATTAGTTACAGTATTAACTAACATGAACGAACAATGAACAATACATTTATTACACTACTTATTAATCTTTGTTCATGTTAGTTAATAAAAATACAGTTCATTGTTTGTTCATGTTACATCACAGAGCATTAACTAATGTTAACAAACTCAACTTGTGATTTTAAAAATGCATTAGTATGCATTAGTTGTAGAAGTATTATTCATTAATGTTAACTAATGAACCTTATTGTAAAGTGTTACCTAAATAAATAAATATCAGTATTTTAATTTTAATCGCTTAATATATTTTGTTACTGATCAAAATGATAAAGAATATTGGATTTCTTTTTATTAAATTATGACAATATTATGATATATATTGTTACTGACCAAGCGATAAAGAATACAGTGACAAAATTTTTGCAGACAAAGCAGACAGTGCTTTATTGAAAATTATTTTACATTACATTGGCTAAATTGTACGAATTAGTTCTAGTAAGGTCATACAAATTTGTTCGATTTCTGAAAATTAGCACACATTTTATAAGTTGGCAAGTTATGGGAATTCGTATGCAGGACCACCTCTAAACCTACCCCTCACATAATTTGTACAAAATTGTACAAGTAAAGTTGTACTAATTAGTACGCCTCGTATGTGATGTACGAATTGGTCGTGAGATAGCGTCAACCCTAACAAAAATTCTTTAGTTGATGAATATACAGTTGTGTCTTTCACAAAGCAGAAACATATCATACTGTGAGTGTGATTAACTCCACTTTTGTTTTTACATAGCGTTTGAATTTATGATGCATGCACATGGTGACATATACAAGGCAGACCATAAATGTTCAATATGTAATGATGGAGGTAACAGCTATATGTTATAGCGTCCACAGCTGTGCATTGTTCCACACAGGCAGGGTGGCTGCAAACACACAGCATGTGAAGTAAAATGAACACACATTCTTATCAGATGCAGATTTTTCTGTTGCAGCATGTGGCAGTGTGGTTGGCTGGCAGTGGCGGTGGAGGGGCCGCTGGCCTGCGCCGGGGGGCATGCTAAGGATAATTGGAGGGCCGGCATATTGAGAATGAGGCCAGGCAGCCCAGTCTGCTCAGGGGGGTCAGCGCTCTGCACTCACAGCTGGTCATTAGTGACCCACGCTGAAAGGAATATGGAGGTATGCTAAAAAACCTATTAAAATTTTAGCTCAATAGCTGTGACAACATTACAGGAGAGAGGTGAGGGAGGGAGATTAATCTTTATTGGGCGATTAGCGAATATGGCCTCCGTCCGCTGAAACGGGACGCACAGGAGGTTGTCAAGTACAGAGCTGACACACACAGACGAAATGTATTCAAAAATGCATATTACTATGTGGTGCTCACTCTGAAGGGCAGAACACTTGTAGCAAGTAGTATGAAGGGTAAGTACATTTGAAATCATTCAAATGTATTTAAACTTGTGTACTATTTCCTGTTGATTGTCCTTGGGTGCTTGATGGGTTTAAATACCAGGTAAGATCTTCAGTAAATTAACTAAGGTTTCAAAATAGATTTTGAGGACATGCAACCTGGGATCTCATTACTGTAAATGGCAAAATTCTTCAAGTGACCATTGCACATACCTATCAGCCTTGTGAAAGGGCCCTTTATTAAGGGATTCAGCTGTTTAATTCATTTATTTCAACTGAATGTCTGTGACCTTTGCAACAGTTTGTTATGAGGTTCAGTCATTCTAACCGTAGTGTAGAGTAAGTTGAAAACAAGAATCATGTTTGGAGATTGCAAAAGTGACTTTAAACTGATTGTATCAGTCATTTAACTTTAAGATGATAGTTTAAAGGCATAGTTATTGGAATTAATGTTGAATTTTAATGATGTCCTCACTACCTTTCTGGGCCTTGAACATTGTAGTTGCACTTTTGTCTACGCAGGGTCAGAAAGCTCTCGGATTTCATTAAAAACATCTTTATTTGTGTTCTGAAGATGAACAAAGGTCTTACGATTTTGGAACGACATGACGGTGAGTAATGAAGAATTTTAAAGACAGAATTTTCATTAATTAATCATTTAAAATATAGTCTTCGTCTGCTCAAACAGGACACACTGGAGGTTTCTATATACAAAGTACAGAGCTAACACACACACACACACACACACACACACAAAACCCAAAATCTGTGTGAAAGTGAACATCACTATGTCGTATTCGCTCTGATAGAGATTATTTGGATTCATTCAAATGCATTTAAACTTGTGTACTGTCTCTGAACCTAGTATTTCTTGGTAATTGTCCTTGGGTGCATTAATGGTTTAAATAGCAGGTAAAATCTTCAACAAATTACCTCTGGTTTCAAAATAAATTGCAAGGATCCACAACCCAGGATCTCATAAATGGCAAAATTATTTTTTTAAGTGACCATCAAATGTACCTTTCACTAACAGCCTTGTGGACGGGCCATTAAAGATGGGATTCAGTTTTTTACTATCATTTGGAACTACCCTTCGAGTAGCAAAAATGCTGTTTGACATTCACCCTAAAATTGAATGTTTGTGGCCTTCACAAGTTTTGTTTTGAGGTTCAGTCATTCTAACCATAGTACTGCAGGGTAAGCCAAAAGCAAGAGTCATATTCAGAGGTTCAAAAGCTCCAAAAGTGGCTTTAACTTGAGTGTATCACTCAGAACTGAAGATGCTAGCTTAATATTCCAAACAAAAAATATTCTATTTCAAATTGGTGCCGGTGTCAGGGGTCAAAAAAACATGCGTTAATGAGATTTTGCATTATGTGGAAAACAAACACAGATTTGAGGATGCACTCCAAATAAAGGTACACCTTGAGGAAAGAAAGCGCTCGACAAAACACTGCAAAATGACCAACAACCTCGTCCAACTTGAAACAAAAGAATCCAGGATCTGAAGGTAGATAATAAAGACAAAAAAAAAAAAAAAAAAAAAAAAAAAACATGGCCTCAGCATCTCCTTTTATCACCCGCATTAATTTGTTCTCCAGAACAACAAATGATTTTTCCAGCTCTTGTGAGAATTTTGTTTTTCTTTTATGTGCTTCTCAGACATTAATTATATATTTTTATATAGAATATGCAAAAAGAAATCTGAATGTTGGAAGGCAAGGTGATTAAATATTAAACAATGCAGAAATCATTCTGTTACCTAAAGGGATGCTATTTCTTTTTCTTCTTTTTCCCCCTTCCTCTTTTTTGTCATCTTTGTGTGTTGAAAATTCCTTTAAAGTACAGCATACTCTGAAGGCATGCATGCCAGACCCGGGCAAAGTTTGTTTCAGACCCCAGCTATTTATTATGGAGCGTGAGGCGACCGGGTCACTTCACTAAACTAATGTGTCATTACTCGCCGGCTGCAGAACTGACCAAAGCGCTTGCAATATGCATTGAGTTTGAATTATTTCTCTGCCTCCTGGCAGCAACAGTGAGGAAGGAGGCAAACGAAGGAGAAAGACTAGAAGAGACAGAATGGGAGAGAGAGAAATGTGCAAAAAAAGAGGAAAGAGGACATTCTGCACAGTTTGGGTCTGATCCTAAGGGAAGCATTAGCAAACCTTTGAAGGGGGAAAAAGGCATCTGCACCATAACCGAGACTAACACTGCAGGGTGAGGGGGTCACAGTCCATTCCACCATGCTGCTATTTTTGGTAGCTGGGCCTGGGGAAGAGGAGGGGCTGAGGGAGGCTTGGAGTATTCTGCGCTCAGACTGAGAGGAAACTTCACGGCAGGTCTTCGTCGGTGTTAAGCGGATGCTCTCATCCAGTAGCGGCGGTAAACAAACGCAATCGTTAGGGTGGGTTCAGGGCTTGTGGCCTCCTGGTGCAGTAGACCTGGGGCTGAGAAGATCAAGGAGACTCTGGCAAAGGAGGGTTGTTCTCTTTGTGCAGGCTGTAAGCCTGCAGGGCTCTGACTCACATACGGTACCTGAATCAATCCACTGCATCATCTCACACTCTCTCAGAGACTTTCAGCTCTGTTCAACATGTTTCACCCGAGGAATGGCTGGATACAGAAGCATCATGCCCATTCAAACTGCTCAGATTCTTGAGCCAAGTGGATTTTGAATGCAACTTCCAAAAATATATATTTGTATGTTTGAAAATGTAAGTGTAAACCAGTGCTTAGCAGAACCACTAAGCTGTTAAAGTTGTTCTTTTTCTTTAGTAATGTCAAATAAGCCAGGACTAGGGATATGAAACAAATAATTTAACAGTGGTTCCGGATCTGATTCATCATTAAAATTCTGGTTCTAATTCGTTAACTATTTCATTAACAATTTTTAGTACTTCTAAGGAATAAATATTTGGGGGGTGGGGGTGCAAATCCATGCCAAGTTTTGCGTTTTTAGACAGACTTTTCACAGTCAGTTTTAGATGAGACATAAGTGCATATATACTATATAAACTTTGTTGTATATTTACTAAACAAACAAAAAAATTGGTAAATTTCATTTATGAATATTTATATACTGAAAAAAGGGCTTTGAAACAATTTGGACTTAGAAATTTCTAGTAAATTTCCACTGATTCCACTGTTTTCTTGGTTAAATAAACATTACTTACACTATCAGAAAAAGAAAAAATATATATTTTATATTTTCACATTAACAATGTGATCAATATTTTATGTATTAAAGCCAAGTATGAATCGTTTTTAGGCATTTTACATTTATTCCAAAATAACTCAAGACAGTAGCAATTTAAACAATGTATTTTATTTGTGAACTTACGTTTAGCTATTTTTTTTTTCCACAGACATGGAGATTTACTTTAAATTTCAGTAAAATAGCTGATTACTCACTAAAAACTCGCACAGATTATGTTTTCATACTATTTTATTTCTTATTTTTATGTAACAAAGTAGTTATTTCTAAGTGTGTGAGTTGTTTACTTACTTTTTTTTAAATTAGTCTTCTCAGTAACATCCTTATATTGTTAGTTCAGACTGATTCGCAAATGCAGAACATGCACAAACACAAGAGGCGGGATTTATTGCATGAACCAATCACAGTCGATCATAACCAGTCGTATCCAATCATACCACAATGGAGGCATTGCCTCCTCTCACGTGACTTTTCCCCCATTCATTCTCAGTTACCCCCACCAAATCCAACGCATGCTTTGGGGGGGTCTGTTAAAACTCAATAAGCTCAGGGGAGACGAGGACTCCCGCTGTAACTTCATCTGCTGGTGTCGCTTTTGGACAGTGTTTCTTTAGAAAAACAAATGATTTTTTTTCCCTGTAATATAACTGTTTTATTATATAAGTAAGCACTCTTTGAGTGTTTTAGCACGGTATTTCCTGCTCGCATAAGTGAAAGAATATTTGTTAATGTTGGTAATTTCTTTTTCTTTTTCTTTTTTTTTAAATAAGCAATAGAACTTGTCCAGTTCTGAATAATGCCCCTGGCAAGATCCACACAGCTTCACTTCATCTGATCTCTTAATATTTAAAATGCATTTCTGGATTTCGTTTGAGATAACTACGAGATGATTCACATGAAAGCGGTCCAGCAGAGAAAGGTTTTTGGACACATTGGTTCCACAGTCAGCTAGCTAATCTGTGAGAGCAGTCTTGCAAAACAAACCATCACCCTCGCAAAGGACCTGCCACCTGGCTCTGATTTCCCTGAACAACCGTGCACATCGTCACTGAAAACACACACACACACATTTTGCGGTCTGCGTAGGTCATCATACTGTCTAACAAAAACTTGCTGGAAGAGCAAATGATGACAAAACAACTTTATAAAGTAAATAACTTTTAAAAGAAGTCTTCACCGAGCAGAATAGCCTCCAAAAAAAGATCATATTGAAATGCATCGGTTTTCGTCAGACAGGAATAAACAAATCTGCGGAGGAGAGCCAAAGTGGTGTTGCTAATGCTTCCCCTTTGGAAAGGCCTGCGTTTGGCCCCGTGGGCAGAGGAATGATTGGCAGGCAGAGGAAAGCAGGAGCGAGACCCGGAGGGGAATGAGCGCGGCAGGGATTTGGCTTCACCAACCCCCCCCTCCATGTTTTGAAATCTAAGAATAAACAGCGATAAGGCTCCAAACTCTTCCCGCCGTTTAATCTTGCCCCCCTCCACCCTGTCTCGCTGGGCAGCCTACCTCAAATGGACTGGGAGGGAAAGAGTGGGCATGCATGGCTGCTCTCACCTGCGCAGGCTGGCTGTGCGGGCAGGAAGAGCCCCCTGACTGCTGCGCTAATCGCCTTTAACAGGAAGCTCCAGTGTCTCTGCTTATGATTCTTCCCCATCTGTCTTTCTCTTCAGTGATGAAGGCATCCGTCGAGATTTCTTCCCCTTCTACTGTATCCCATTATATGCTCTTTCATGCTGCTTTCTGAGTTTGTCTTTCATAGCAACTATGGATGTCCTCTCCTGTCTGAATTTCTAGACCGGTAGTTCTCAATTTTTTCGGGTCAAGTATCACCTTTGATCAAGTCCAACTCTGACCTTTCAAGTACCACCTAAACACAATGGTACTCCCTTAATTTCATAATATCTGCGAGCAAAATGCCATCAGAGCAGCATCTAAAAACACAATAAAAATTGTTTCCTGATTTTGCAGTCCAGTTCACATATATTGCAGAATTAGGGACAATGTAACCCGTTCTAAAATTGTTCAGTTTAAACCCTTAAATACATATAGAATTAAATAACTTGAAACATTTTAAAATTTAGGGTCTTTTAATGTCTTGTGTTTAGCAAACGCATTTATTTGAACAAAATACATGACATATAATTACAAAAACCTTTAAAAAATATGAAATATTTATACAATTCAAAACAACTGATTTCTATTTTAATTTAATTTAAAATATAATTTATTCCAGTGATGGCAAAGCTGAATTTTGTCACATGACCCTCAGAAGTCATTGTAATATGCTGATTGGGTGCTCAAGAAACACGTTTGCTATTGTTGATGTTGAAAAAAAAAGCTTTTTTTTTGTTTGTTTGTTTGTTTGTTTGTTTGTTTGTTTTTTGTTTTTTTGGAAACCATTATACTTTTTCTGGATTTTTAACTGAAAGTTTAAAAGGATTTTTTTTTAAAAATTGTTTTAAGTCTATAATGTCACTTTTAATCAATTTAATGCGCCCTTATTGAATAACAGTATTATATATTAAATAAAATCTGAATAAAATATAAATATTGTTATTTATCTGTATATTTGTTGCCTGGTTGTTATAGATGGACTTTTCAGACATTTCTAATTTTGTTTTATATTGACACATGGGTTTTGGTTTTGTTTTTTTTTTTTTTTTTTCGTGTGTGTGTTTCGTTTTTGTTTTGTATATGCCTCACGTTATAGCAAAATGTGTGTGGCTTTGAGATTTGCTTCCTTCCAGCATATTTGCAACACAAAGGAAGATTTATAGTGGCCTTGTTCAGTGTGAGTTTTTAGCGAGAGTGAGTATTTTACCTATATTTTACCGCACACTGTGTAGATTACAGACCCCTGTGAACTGTGTCCTGACGACCCGGAAGCTGCAGCAACATTATTGCTATTATTCACTTACATGTGTCACACAGAAAGACAAATTATGAATGAAAAATGTGGCAGAGTGAGTGAGAGAAAGCTGATGAATAGAAAGTCAGAAACGGAGTGAGAGAGAAAGAGAACGAGTGTGACAGAGAGAGAGAGAGAGAGAAAGAGAGAGAGAGAGAGAGCAGTCGGGGTGGCTCGGTGTCAGCTGACATATATAATTACAGGAATGGTTCTCTCTCCCTAAACCATTATTTATTTTAGCAGTTCTGACCCACTGCTGTGGCTCTACCACCCCCACTCCTGCCAAAAAGTGGCTTTTTAACTGAAAGCTTTCCAAACAAGCCTCACTAGTACTTGGCTTCACTCCAAGAAACTGTGTATTTTGGTGAATCTGGCCTGTTTTACTATGAGTCTGTGTTGGATCGGAACTACTCAAGTAGCTAATTTGTGTGTGTTTGTGTGTCTGTTAGTTTGTAATACTTTGTGTGTGCGTGCCTATGCGTGCATGTGTGTGTATATGTGTGACTACACGCAAATGGTGTGAAAGTGAAAAGTTTCAGCCTCTCTAAAAGGTGTGTTAGAAAAGACAGAAAGCCTGAAACAATCATATTTAACAGTGTGATCACAGATTAGAACAGAAGGTTGCTGTGTTTTTTTGTTTTTTTATTTTTTTATTTTTTAAGTTAGTCTTCACTTCCTTCTGTTTGAGCAATCTGGTCCAGTCCTCTCCGCACAAAGATTTTTAATATTGTAGATAGGTGGAAGAAATCCAGATAAGGGCTCCGAATGAGAGGTTAAAATAACTAAGTTAAGGTGTGAATGTGCTGAAGAGGCACTTGTCAGAAGTACAGGAAAATGTCACTCATCGCATGATTAAAGTTCAGCTCTGTACTGGCAGCTTTCCTCTGTTCTGAAAAGAGTTGATTTGAATTTAACAGTATCTGTGCTTTTACTAGTGATTAGAAGCAGTGTTGGAAAAGCTTCACAAAAACTAGCTTGTCAAGCTACAAAACAGATTATTTAAAAGAGTTAAATCATAGTCAAGCTACTCTTAAAAAAAAAAAAAAAATAAAGTTGTTGGCTACATCACAGACTACTAATAAAAAAAAAGCAAACAATTTTTATTGTACTACAACTACAAACAATGATCATTTCTACAATATGGATTTGTAAAGTGAGTGTGAGAGAGAGGTGAGTTTGTTCACTTTAAAAATTCAATATTTTGAAACATTTGAAATATTTTTTTCCATGCCTAGAAAGGACAAATCAACATAATGTACACTACAATTCAAAAGTTTGGGATCAGTAAGATTTTTAATGATTTTTAAGTAAGTCTCTTATGTTCATTAAAGTTCCATTTATTTGATAAAGAGGTAAACAAAAAAAAAATGTACTATTGTGAAATATTATTGCAATTTAAAATAAGAGTTTTCTTTTTTAATATACTTTAAAATATAATTTATTTCTTTGATTCAAAGCTGAATTTTCATCAGCCATTACTCAAGTTGTCACATGATCCTTTAGAAATCATTCTAACATGCTGATTTATTATTAAAAGTTTAATATTCTTAATAATTTTTTGGAATCTGTGATACTTTTTTCAGGATTCTATGATTAAAAACAGAAATCTTTTCCAACAATATAAGTCTTTACTATCACTTTTTTATCAATTTAACACATCTTCGCTTTATAAAGTATTAAAAGAAAGAAAGAAAGAAATTTACTGACCCCAAACTTTGAATGGTAATGTATTTTATACAAAAAAAAAAAAAACAAACAAACAAAACAGCAAAACAAAACAAAACAAAAAAAAACACTTTTAAATAAATGCTGTTCTTTTTAACGTTTTTTTTTTTTTTTTTTTTTTCATCAAGGAATCCCGAAAAAAGTATCTCAGGTTCCAATAAATTAATTAATTAATTAAATTTAATTAAATAAGTAGCACAACTGTTTCCAACACTGATAATAAATCAGCATATTACAATGATTTCTGAAGGATCATGTGACATTAAAGACATGTTTATTAATGATAAATAAAAACAAAAACAAATATATATATATATATATATGTGTGTGTGTGTGTGTGTGTGTGTGTGTGTGTGACGTGATATTAATGACATGACATATGATGTTGAAAATTCAGCATTGCAACAAAGGAATATATTGTATTTTAAAGTATGTTAAAACAGAAAACCACTATTTTAAATATCAAAAATATTTCACAATATTGCTGTTTTTTCTGTATTTTTAATCCAATAAACACTTTTAAAAGACTTTAAAAAAGATTACAAATTATACTGATCTCAAACTTTTGAGCAGCAGTGTATATAATATACACAATACACAAGAAAAGTGTCACCCAAACTTAATTAGTTCAAGGGTAAAACAGTAATATTATTTATGAAATATTTAATTTAATGCTTCCGTCCAATTTTATGCTTCCTCGCTGAATAAATATTAATTTTGTATTTATAAACAGACACACACAAGCTAATAAACTTAATAACTGCTAATACAATCTATCCTATTCTGTTCTACCCCATAAAGAGAAAAACTGCAGTAATGTTTCTGTGATTTCTGACTGTTTATGTGAGGGAGTTACTGCTGGACATTTGTTAGTACTTGCAGATGGATGATAACAGTACTGTTTTACATTACAGTACATTAAAGCACTTCCACTCTTTCACAATTCACTCTTTATTCTTTCCAAAGGCAATGAGTTAATAGTGACCTTTGGCCCCTATCAGCTCTCACAGCCTGTTATACCACTGAGGCACATGAGACTGCTAAAACACACCCTAGTGGACAAAAGCCTACACTACAGGCTCAGGATCAGAGGGGAACAGGACTGTAAGCCAACACACTCACTGTAAACAAAAGACACTATACAATAGAGTCATAATATGCTGAGAAAGAGCTTTACTTGTGTATGTGTGTCAGTGCGGTTTCTGGTTTATGGGTTTCAAAAGCTAGTAGCAGCATTGTTAAGCTTTAAAGAAGAGCTGAAATACTTAATAAAAAGGCATGTGTGAGAGGTGCGTGCATGTGTGTGTGTGATAAATGAGCCAAAACAATAAAAGGTGGCCCCTAACTGAAAGATGCACACTGTCAAAGAAAATAAATAACTTCAAGCCTCATCACCTTCTGAGGGGAGAAAAAACTTTCACCGCATGAATATGCAAATATATCAGCGAGTTTACGTTTGTTTACAAAGCTGCTGCTTTTGTGTTGAGCAATTAAGAGCGCAAACATTTCTTTCTTCTCCCGCTCGTCCCATGAATACGCATATCTGTAGAGATGATATGTAAAAGCTGGCAAATGCATGCAGATTATTAATGCAAATGCCATGCAACTTTTTTTCATTTGTTGACATGAAAGGAATGAATGCTGGATTCAGCATATCCTGTGGGCTGTGGGTTGCAGCCAGGCCGGGGCGGGCTGCGCACTGCACTAATGTCCATGATTTTCTCTCCCCTCACCCTGACCGCAACAGTGGCAGAATCGAGTCGATCCGGGGCCGGACACAGGGGACAGGCATTGTCACAATGCATGAGAACAGCTACTCGCATCAATTCACCCCCTCTGCCTCCATCTGAGATATTAATAATTCTAATGAGGATGATGATGACCAGGGCAAAGCGGCCCGCACGAGCAGCCCCATCCGCAGGCTTGTTGGAATAACCTCCTGCTCCCTGGATCTTCCGTCCGAATACACATACACATATATTTGGACACAACCATGCAAATCAGTCTCAGATACGCCCTGCGGAGAGGCAGCGGTCGATCCCCCACGGACAAAACGCTGTCCTTCTCCCTGACCTGTGTCACCCGGAATCAGCAGTCGCTCCTCAGCCGTCCCCCTGACCCACGCATTAGCATCTATGTGCTGTGCATTGTTTGCTGGCTTCTTAATGCAGTGTTTTATATGCTGAATATGCAGTAAAAGGCCTCGGCAGAGAAGACGGACAGAATGTCCTATGGGTAGGAAATGCTAATTGTTGTAATCGTATAACTCACTGCTTGGTTATTTTAAAGGGGGCAGTCCACCCTAAAATTAAAATTATGTCATCATTTACTCATCTTCATGTCTTATTTTCTTCAGTGGAACACAAAAGAAGATATCTAGATGATTGTTAGTAACCAAACTGTTTCGGTTCTCATTGACTTTTAAAGGAAGTCGGTGAAAACTGAAGCTGTTTGGTTACAAATATTCTTCATGATGAAAGAAAGTCATCCAGGTTTGGAAGGACATGAGGGTGAATAAACGAAGATCGAATTTTTAGTTTTAGGTGGACTGTCCCTTTAAGGGGTTTGTTGCTATCTTGTTGAATTTTTTTGCATGGGTTTGAGAGAGAGAGTTAATGTCATCTTGACTGTGTGCACAAGTCAATAGCTAGAAAAGTGCCATTGCTCATCCTGAGAGGAATTTCTCTCATCCTTTTAAGATGTTTTCATGTGACTCGGGATCAATGCCTTTTTATTTCTTTGAACAGCGTGGGATCAATAGTCGGCCGCTGTGAAGAGTGTGACCACCGAATGACAAGCCATGTGAAGAATATGACCATCAACGCACCACAGCCTGCCCTCTCCTATTCTCTTCTTCTCTGCTTGTCTTTCTTTGACTCTGAATCTCCAATTTGTTTCCCACTGCAACAAAATATTTTTCAGAATCAGTCATTTGTCTTAAAATATCAACATCCTTAAATCAAAGTATTTTTACATTAAATTCACATTTAATAAAATACATGCATTAGACCTATTAAACATGATTTACTTCAAATATAAACGTCCAGTATATACTCTCTCAAAATGCTAGGTTATTTTTTTAACCCAAATACTGGGTTCAACTAGTTGGGTTATTTTATTGGGTTATCTTTAATATTTTTTACCCAGGTGCTGCATAGTATTTCTGTAAGTTGCTGGGTCATTTTTAATGCTGGGTTATTTTTTTCTATGCAACCGCTGGGTTAAGCCTGTCTCTGATGAAACAAACCAGCTGCTGAGTTACAGTCAGAGCACAGGCTTTTTGAGTCCTCTACAGGAGAGAGCTGTTCT
Source organism: Labeo rohita (assembly GCF_022985175.1). Classification (NCBI taxonomy): domain Eukaryota; kingdom Metazoa; phylum Chordata; class Actinopteri; order Cypriniformes; family Cyprinidae; genus Labeo; species Labeo rohita. The sequence goes on along the minus strand of NC_066881.1, from coordinate 18,478,706 downwards.
CAGCGCTGACGATTTAGTGCACTTCTTGAGCAAAATAAAGGTTTGTATACATTTTTATTTCATAAATAAAGTCTTTACTGTGCTGTACATTGCATTATTTTATGCAATGCAACATAAGGACGAGATGTCAATTAGCTACGTCAGCAGCGGTTGTTTTACAGGATGGAAATGCCTTTTGCCTTACATAAAATAAATGGATTTTATTTGTTTTTGTACTAAGTTTAAATTAGTTTGATAATAAAATATGTTCTCTAATGTCAGTACTGTTTGTTTATGGGTTTTGGAGTCAGTCAAAGGATCTTTTTAGCTACAAGTGAAACGTGAGGCCGCTGTCTGAAGTTCGCAGTTACCCCGGCGAACAGCAGCCCTTCACCGGCTCAGATTTTAGCGACTGGCATGAGAATTGGTAAAATAGCGACATTTCAGTAAAACAGTGCTATCTATCTATCTATCGGTAAAATGCAATAACAGAGAACGGTTGAATTGTTGGTTGAATACACTAAAATTAAAATGCTACTTTTAAATGTTACATTTTTACGTCTATGCGTCTATCTATCATTGGATGCAGTTTGGACATTTTGCTAAATTTCTCCTTTTGTGCTCCACACAAGATAGTCATACTGGTTTTCAGTCAATTATTAAATGATCACAGAAGTTAAATTTTTGAGTGAACTATTCCTTTCAAAGATCTGTGGTGGAAAATAAGACAAAATACTCATTGACTATAATGATTTTTTCTGCTCTCTCTCTCTCTCTCTCTCTCTCTCTCTCTCTCTCTCTGTCTCTTTCTCTCCCTCTCTCTCTCGCTGTTGCAAAGATTGGCTATGGAATAGATTAGTGCTCTGCAACATCACTTCAACTCCCAGGCCAGCCAGTGTGTGTGCCCCCACTCCACATTTGTGTTTAATCTTATTTAAATGAAAGGGACTTTGGCAAGAAGGCGGCAGGGAGTGCCAGCCTGCACTCCGGAGCTGGGGAGGAGGATAATGCCCAGCTCGGTGGCAGTGAGAGCAGGGTTGGGGGGGAGGGAGGCCGGAGGGTGGAGAGTCCGATCCAGCCCAGCAGGAAGCTCCAGATGTGAGGCCACGGAGCTGACAGCGCTCATTCCCTCTGGGAAGGAGTGTGGCTAACGTAGCTCAGAGAAAATGAAGAACAGAGAAAGAAAGACAAAGAGAGAAAGGAGAGGCCGACAGGCTGCTGTAATTTATTCTTGTGAAATGGACACAGTTTGGAGTAAACCATAAGTGCAGAGGAACAGAGAGTCTTGTGAACTGTGAAAGTGTGAAGCCTCCAGCCCTCTGTTTTATGTGCAGAGGAAGTGATGATAGTCCCTTCGCCTATATATATGAATTTATTCAAAAATACATTTTTACACTTCTTCTATAATGAGCATGTTTTCAGTTTCTGTAATAAAATTTTATTTTGATGCCTTTGGCAGGGGAAAAATTCAAAAACTGATACAATTATCCTGATAATGAAGAAAAGGCTTTATTAAAAATAATTTGGCATATTTAAGCATAGCTGCTTCACTGCTACTAATATTCGAAAAAAACATTTGACAACTAAATCAAAATCATGAGATGCAACTCCCCAAAACGCTGATATTCATGAACTATTGTACTATATCATCATTCTTGTTCACCCAAAAATGTACTGTAAATTATGTCTTCATTTATTCAACCTTATGTGGATTCAACCAAACTACTGTGGAACACAACAAGGAGACATTTTAAATGGGTCTCATTGACTTTCATTGTATGGTCACTGGTAACTGAAACTGTTTGGTAAATAATGATGGATTTTTTTTTTTTTTTTTGGGGGGGGCGGTTAGGTGAATGCAAATGACATAAAAACGCAGAGCACTAAAATGCTCTAGCAATAGTGTAAAACAAAACTTTCTCTTTCACTCATACACTATTCACATGTGGCCATGAGCAACCAGAGACTTCTCGTAAATGAAAGCTGCACTGAAACTTGCCCGTTTTAAATATTTGTGACCTTACATGGTCTAAAATGAGTTCATTTTTTCCCCATGTTGTCCTCGACCACTGAGCCAATCCAGTAAGTGTCTTGAGATGATCAAATATGTTTAAGCTCTCCACCTCTGAGTGTGTGTTTGTGAGTTGGGGGTCACTTCAAGATATGTAGCTACAGTATGTGTCCCATATCTTATCGTTCTGTTTTTACTTGTGAGTCAACAGTGTACACGTACAAATACACACATGTGCACTCACACACACCCATGTAGTGCTGCGTCAATGTGGCCGGGGGCTGAGAGTGTGGTGGTGGGCCAGATAAGAGGCCGGTGGAGCAGGCGTAGTGTTCCGAGGACAGTCTGAGGACCGATAAGAGCAGATAAGATTCAGCCTGCGAGTGCTTATAGGAACATATAAGCTGAGAGACCCTGCCACCAGCCCTCAAGACTGTGTGTGACACTCCAGAGGCCCCAAAGAAGAACTCACACACACCCCCAGTGCCTAAACGCTCAATTGCTTTTGCCTGAAGCAGTACGGCGAGGAATTGGACATTTACATATTGCTATAACAATAAGTATGTTTCATATTTATTTAATTAGCCACTTTAAATGCAATCAAACTCTTATGAGGGTTTTGCAATGCAAAAATGGTACGACTTTTGTGAAAGGTCTGTTATGACACTGTTCGCTTTAAGACCTTATCTGGAGGTTTACTTCCAGACCAAGCACGAAATACGTCAATGTCAAAGGAGACATTTTGAAGTTCTAGCGGTGGATATTAAGGCCACGCGTTTCTCATAAAACATGACCTTCATTTTCTAGGAGGAAGCCGCCACACGGATCAGGAACTGTTTTGCATTTGATACTGGCTGGTGGGCCTGAGGTTTATTTTGAGACATTTATTGTAACACAGGTGTTCTCTTTTCTGAGAATCAGGAACTAGATGGGTCTGCACGGACCACCATGCTCAGCCAAGTGTCGAAAGGACAGCTTAAACGAAACTGGCCCCAGAGGAGGTGCTGGCAGTGGGGGATAGATCGAGCAGAAGAGCCAATATGACCGTGCAAGCTGCCCTGAAAGGGAAGGAAGGAAACAGGGGCCAGTGGTTCCATCAAACAGACAGCCTCTCGGCTAAAGTCTCTCATGGTTGTGACCACACCATCCCCCTCAGAGTGAGAGCGGACTCCTGACTCTCTCACAGGCCCGAGAGTGAAAATAAACACCACATGCAGCGACCAGACTCCACAGTATTTAATGAGGGGAAAGTGTTTTAAGAGGCTGCTGAAAAGTATGGGGCATGAAAAAGGAAGATATAAGTCATTCTTTGTATTTCGTCGGTCGTTCGATTGTTTTTTTCTTTTTCTTCTTCTTCTGAGATGTCCTGAGAACAGGCTTTACTTTCTGAACATAGCACTCTGAGTGAAACATCTCAAAAGAACCCACGTAGACAAATGTTTTCAATGCATTTCAAGGAAATAAAAGGTGACACTTTTAACAAGTTAATGCCAACATTATGTCCTAAAGGGGTCAATGAGGTGATTCTCATTTTTAAAAATGAAAAATACATTAAAACTGCATTTCATGTTGTGTGATGCAGAATAAATATGATTTTGGTGAGACTCATTTTTTTCCAGGACAGTCCTATATTTCAGTTCTATTTATAGTGTCCTGATTAGAAAAAATCATGTTTTGTCCTGTATTTTAAAATTTCTGATCAAAGCGAATAGTAGTAGTGTTCTGACACACGAGAACACCCTAATCAAAGGTAGCCAAGCTCGTCATAGTACAAAATTAGCATCCAATCACAATTCATTATCAATTAACTTGTAGTTAGTGAACGCTGGGATAGGCAGAATCAAAGCGATCCTTTGTCCTTGCACCTGAATTGTCAAATACACGCACAGTTGTCAAAATGTCCATTGTGTGGAGTATCTGACATAAACACAGTCAGTTATGGCTTAAGTGAACGTAAACAGGATGCTGAAAACCAGATATGTGTCAGTATATTACATCCATGCATTTGGTCTTAAAGGGACAGCAGCACAATACCAGTCTGTATCATTAATGTTAATAAAGCAACAAAAGATGTTAAATAAATGTATAAATGTTAAATAAACCTACTGTATTTAAAAAACAAGTTAATTTATTCACATAAAAGACATTGACATATAGTCCACAAGAAAAAAAAAAAGTTAAATTTATAAAAATGACCCTGTTCAAAAGTTTACATACACTTGATTCTTAATACTGTGTTGGTACCTGAATGAAAACACACAGCTGTTGTTTTGTTGTTGTTGTTGTTGTTGTTGTTTTGTTTTGTTTTTTTGGTTTTGTTTTGATTTTTGATTTTAGTCATGGTTGTTCATGAGTCCCTTGTTTGTCCTGAACAGTCCCACATTTTATTTTGGTTTTTCAGCATTTTTGTGTATTTGAACCCTTTCCAACAATGACTGTATGATTTTGAGATCCATCTTTTCACACTGAGAACAACTGAGGGACTCATATGCAACTATTACAGAAGTTTCAAACGCTCACTGATGCTTCAGAGGGAAACATTATGCATTAAGAGCTAGGGGGTGAAAACTTTTTGAATTTGAAGATCAGGGTAAATGTAACTTTTTTTTATCTTCTGGGAAACATGCAGGTATCTTCTGTAGCTTTTGAAGGGTAGTACTAAATGAAAAAAAAAAAAAAAAAAAGATATTTAGGCAAATGTACACGTCTTCATTTTGTTTAAAAGTTTTCACCCCTGGCTCTTAATGCATGGTTTTTCCTTCTGAAGCATCAGTGAGCGTTTGAACCTTCTGTAATAGTTGCATATGAGTCCCTCAGTTGTCCTCAGTATCAAAAGATGGATCTCAAAATCATACAGTCATTGTTGGAAAGGGTTCAAATAGATAAAAATGCTGAAAAACCAAAGAATTTCTAAGACCTGAAGGATTTTTCTGAAGAACAGCAGGCAGTTGTTGCCCACCCGCCCCGTATTTCACCATGAGAAATCTGGTCACCCTAATAATTGGACTTATTCAAAAGGTGTTAAAATCATTATTAGTAAAATTCTTTAGAGTCCTTAAAAGTGTTTCAAAACCATACGAACCCAATGTTTTAAACTAGATTTCTGTGTCTTTTTTTATTAATTTTTCTTTATCTAGGACCCGCTTATATGTCTTGACTCAAAGACGTTCTTTACATAAACTAAATAAATAATTAGATTGTAAGATGTATACAATTTGGAAACGGTACTGTTAATTCTTTATTCTTATTTGCCTAATTATTATTCTTATTTGTTTTAATCAAAACACCCTTTGAAAGGCATAAATTGTTGCTTCCTCTACCTGGAAACCTCCCAACATCTAGAGAGAAATCTTGTGCAAACCTCCATGCATCCAACCATGACTTTGAATCAACTGTGGGCAATAATGAATAGATATTAATTTTTAATATCTGGGACCTTTGTAAGACTTGTCAAGCTGTCGCGAGGCTCTTTTGATATGTGAGTTTTAACATTCATAAAAGGGCTTGAAAGCCTGCCAATGAGCAGCATCTGCTCCCAGCGCAGTGAGACGGGGCTGCTCAATGAACTAACATGCATGCTGCTCCTCCCGACAATGAGACAAAGTCAAAGACAAGTTCCTTGTTGATGCCTGTCAATGGCAAAGGTGTCACCACTGCAATTAATCTCTTTAACAGAGAGCACGGCACTGCTTTGTTTATTCTGCCGGCTTCTCTCCTCCCCGACTGTACTCCCCATGGCCTCCGCACGCACGTTTATCAGAACCCTTATTTCCTTATCAGTCTGTCATAGCTGACCATGGCCTCTTGAGTAACTATGCTGAAGGAAATGATGAAAAAAAGGGAAAGAAGCAACAAACGGCCAACCCCTTCAGATTTCCACGAACTGCCTTATCAGAGAAGCCCGGCCGACCTCTCTCTACCCACCACATATAGCTAAAAAATGACCAGACCTTCCTCTATACTGCTCCCTCCTTCATTTATTCTCTCACATTTATGTCTCTCAGCACTTTCTACCTTAACAGCAACCTTGTCAGACTCCATACAAGAGGCCCAATCCCCTCCATACCTTTTAAGACTGTTTACTAAACAAACTTGCTTGATACCTTTCTTAAAAGGATTTTCTGTAGTATTTTCCCCCTAAAGCCCAATTACAATGGTGCACCAAAAACATTTGCATCATCATTTAAGAGTGTTTTCATTTTCCGTTATATTTTATTGGGAGTTAAGATCAAAAAGGAATAATTAGCCAAAAAATTATATTTTGAAAAATGTTTCGTTTAACAAGTCAGTAGAGTCAAATTTTGTTTGGACCCCAATATTCTGTGTGTGTTTCTGTTCTTTAGAAGAAAGTAAGTCGACAGTGAGTAAATGATGACGGTATTTATTTTGCCTCAACTTTTGAAGTCTAGACAAAACCTTCTGAAATCATCTTCTGAAAAATCATGAGTGCTACTTTTTTGTAATTTTTAGTGCCTAAAAGTGGCCTTTATTTGTAGGAAATGCATTGCATTTTTTTTTAAATGGTGAGCTGTTCCTTTAAAGGAGAAGTCCACTTCCAAAACAAAGATTCACATATAATGTACTCACCCCCTTGTCATCCAAGATGTTCGTGTCTTTCTTTCTTCAGTCGTAAAGAAATTATGTTTTTTGAGGAAAACATTTCTGCATTTTCTCCATATAATGGACTGGTATGGTGCCCCAATTTTGAACTTTCCAAAATAGAGTTGCGGCTTCAAACGATCCCAAATGCGGTTGTAAACAATCCCAGCTGAGAAAGAAGGGTCTTATCTAGTGAAACGATTGGTTATTTTCATTAAAAAATACAATTGAAATTCTTTTTAATCTCAAATGCTCGTCTTGCCTTTCTCTCCATGAACTCTGTGTATTCTGACTCAAGACAGTTAGGGTATGAAAAACTCCAATCGTATATTCTCCCTCAACTTCAAAAATCATTTCAAAGTCATCCTACAATGCTGCAGAAGTTCCGACCCAGTCTTTGCAAAGTGAACATACAAAGAAGATCAAACACCCTTAAAAAAAAGGTAAAACAGTGATATAGGACAATTTCGAAGTTGAGGGCGAACATGAGATGGGAGTTTTTCGACATACCCTAACTGTCACGAACCAGAACAAAAACACTCCAAGCAGAGTAAGACAAGACGAGCATTTGGCAGTAAAAAGTATATAAATTGTATTATTTTTATTAAAATAACCGATTGTTACGCTACATAAGACCCTCCTTTCTCGACTGGGATCGTTTGAAGCCGCATTTAAAATGCATTTTGGAAGTTCAAAATCAGGGCACAATATCAGTCCATTATATGGGGAAAAATGCTGAAATGCTTTTCCTCAAAAAACATAATTTCTTTATGACTGAAGAAATAAAGACATGAACATCTTGGATGACAAGGGGGTGAGTACATTATTTGTAAATGGTTTTTCTGGAAGTGGACTTCTCCTTTAAGACTATGTTATGACTGGCATTGTTTACATTATTGTTCATTAGGACCAAGTTATTGAATAGACATTTATGTGTAAATATGGGTGGTTGTTTAACATGCTCATGAGTGTGACGATACAATGGTCCTTTACATTTGTGAACATTAGACTATGTGTACTTACAACATCAGATTCTTTCATTTCAAAAGAGTGATGAAACTGGTGTTTCCAAGTCCCCTTTAAACCAACTCAACCGGACAGATCTGTGTCTGTGCGTCCGGGTGACATTCACAGCTGTAGGATCAGTGTGAACAGTGAAAGAGCAGAATGTTCCAGAGACGGCAAGCGTTCTTCTTTCGGCTCTCAGATGAAGGCATGGAAATGAAGGGCAAGTTGACTGAGCTGTAAGTACAGCCAACCGAGTACAGATCAGGAGAAATCCCTCGCTTCAATTAGTCATTCTTTGCCTTTCTATCTTTCTCTCTCCTTCTTTTTTTTTCTGACATCTGATTAGAAATGTATTCCTGGATCTCACCGGCAAAATGAAAGAGAAAAAGAACGGGAGAGAAAGTGCAGGATAAAGATAATCCAACAGCTTAGGAGATACACCATAAAGTCAAACCAGGGCACAGAGGATGTTTAAGAAAAAAAAAGAAAAAGAAGAAGCAGCAGCATCAAGACAACGGTTAAAGAATAGGCCAGCTTTAATGAGTCAGTGGCCAAAAAAAGAGGAAAGAGGAGAAAGAAAAGCTGGCTTTAAAGTATCCTTCATTAGCTCCTCAACTGATGTCACACGCTGGCAATCTCACAGCCATGAAGACAATAAAGCAACAGCAGCCATCTAGTGATTAGAGCTTCCCAGACTACAGACACTGAGTAGTATGAAAAAGTGTATATAGGAGTGTATTAATTAGCATTCTAGCCAATGATGTGTATGCATACAAGCTCACACAATCATTGAACAGAAATATAGATATCTATCCACCTTCTGTATGCTAACACATAATAACAGATGGATGCGTGCAAACAAATTTAATTAAAGATATGCTATATAAATATATCATAGCAACCCAGCATAACTAAATAGTTCTGATCAACTGTTCATGTTGCAAACTATCATAAGCATGTGATGTTTTGTTCTCACCTTTTGAGACACCTTTTGTGTCTCAAAAAACCAATCTCATGGCAATTTGTACATTTTTGACAAGGTGTCTAATTTGTACAAATTCGTACGACCTCACACATACAAATACATACGATTTGTGAAAAATAACACATATTTTACGAGGTGGTAAATTCATAGTAATTCATACCACACATAACCCGCCCCTAAATTTAACTGTCATAGAAATCGCACAAGTCATATGACGTAAAAATTAGCCACCTCATATAACATGTACGAATTGGCCATGAGATACAGTTGAAATAGAAGTTAATTTTTTTGAATTTATCTTTTGCGCAAATAACAAATATGTATTTATTCACATTAACACTGGACTACTTTTGTTTGCTTGTTTGTTTGTTTTAAAAAGACGTTTCCAATTCTCACAAAGAGAAAATACAGTAAAAAAAAAAAAAAAAAAAAACAGTAAAAATTTATACAGGAGTTAAAATCTAAAACATATAAAAGTTTTATATTTTAATCTATTTTGAATTTTAATGTATTCCTGTTGTGGATTTGAACATTTCTTTTTATTATCAATGTGGAAAACAGTTATTTCGAGTGAAAAGGTGATTTTTCTTTTTAAAGGATTCATTGATGAAGAGAAAGTTCAAAAGAACAGGAATTATTTGAAATAGAAATATTTTTTAACATTGTAAATGTCTTTACTGTCATTTCTGATTAATGATTCATTGCTGAAAAAAAAATATTTTATGCTCACCAATTTATTTAATCCAAAAATACAGTAAAAATGTATACAGTAGTTAGACTGTAAAAATTTAAAATAAAAATTATATATTTTGAATTTTGATGTGTTCTTGTGGAGGATTTGAAAATTGCTTGTTATTATCAATGTTGAAAACAATTATTCTGGGGAAAATGGTGATACATTTTTATATAGGTTCTTTGACTAAGAGAAAATTCAAAAGAACAGCATTTATTTGAAATAGAAACCTTTTGTAACATTGTAAATGTCTTTACTGTAACTTCTGATTAATGAGTCACTGCTGGGGGAAAAATTATTTATTTTATGCTCACTAGGGCTGAATTTATTTAATCCCAAAAATATAGTAAAATGTATACAGTAGGTAGACTGTAAAATATTTTTGTTAAAAAAGGATTTGAAAATTTCTTGTTATTATCAGTATTAAAAACAGTTATTTTGGGGAAACGGTGATACATATTTTTAAAAGATTCTTTGATGAAGAGAAAGTTCAAAACAACAGCATTTATTTGAAATAGAAACCTTTTGTAACATTATAAATGTCTTTACTGTCACTTCCGATTAATGGGTCATTGCTGAATATATATATATATATATATATATAGACTTATTTTATGCTCACCAAGGCGGAATTTATTTGATTAAAAATACAGTAAAAATTCATACTGTAGTTAGACTGTAAAATATTAAAAATAAAAATTATATTTAGTATTTTAATGTATTCCTGTGGAAGATTTAAACATTTCTTGTTATCAATGTTAAAAACAGTTATTTGGGGGGAAACAGTGATACATTTTGTATAGATTCTTTGATGAACAGAAAGTTCAAAACGACAGCATTTATTTGAAGAAGAAACCTTTTGTAACATTGTAAATGTCTTTACTGTCACTTCTGATTAATGAGTCATTGCTGAAAAAGAAATATTGATTTCTTTTCAACAAAAAAAAAAAAAAAAAGAAAAAAAAAAAAGTTTTTAACAGCACTGTACATACATGGTTGTGTTAATCTTTATATTTTATTTCATGTGCTTATTTCAAAGTGGATACTTCTGTAGGTGTAGTATAAATACATTCCAAGACATGCTACATCTTGGTTTTGTCCTTGGTAAAGGGTCTAAGGTCACAGGTGTTGCAACGGGCCTGGCCGTTTGCCGAAGACCCCGTCCTACCCTGACAAGGCCACTCATTAGACTCCCGAAGAGCAGGAGGAAACCGGCTAGACAGGGTCTCACAAGGGGACAGATATTGATCAAGGATCAAACACACCCACACACACACTCATACATTCTCACACACAAGCGCACTCACACACAGCAACTCGAATCAAGGGTGTAAATTGGGGGATGCGAGGAGGAGAGCGAAGGGATGCTTGATGAAATAGAGGCCAATATGTGATCAATACAGACTGAGATTTTCTCCTCTCTCTATTTCAATTGTCATGCTGCAAGCAATTAGACGGGGTGAAGATAGTGGGCCAGATTTACCCCCATTACCAGACAGGCCCTGGGAGAAAAAAAAAGTTGCTGTTATTATTTTTCTTAGTCAATATGCTTTGATTTTTTGAAATAAAACTGCACATGGGGTGGAGAGACGTCCTTGAGCTGACAGCAGTGCACTGATGGCAGGTCACTTCTCAGAGAGAGAGAAAAAGAGCGTTGATAATGCTACACAAAATGTTTTACTACATGGTTCACATTTGGGTATTTTGGGGGGAAACCAAATAATAACATTCTAAGAATGTTTGTTCTTTGTAGGATTTTTTTAACCTTTCCTAGAATGTTGCAATGTAACAACCTAAAGAGAACCTACACAGAACATTCTCTAATGCCTATTTTTAGGTTTCATTTTTATAACCACAAACTAACCTTCCCAGAACATAGCAGGGAGGTTTTTTTTTGTGATAACCTAAACAAAATGTTCTGTAATGGTTATTTTTAGGCTTTTATAATCATAAACTAACCTTCCCAGAATGTATTTCATGGATACAGAATTAAATGAAGTGTAAAAGGCCCTTGTACTATTTCAAGTACACACTACAGAGCACACCTGCACAGACATGAATCATGTACAAAAAAAATGTTGGTTCATGTCATATTTACTAGAAAGGATCTCTAGAATGATCTTATTTATAATAACCCAGAGGGAAATTGTATTGCTCAAGGGTTGCTATTTTAGAGCTTATTGCCTCAGATTTTTGAGAAATACTGCATCAGTTTTTGACATAGAGTAAGAGTATACTGCTATAAAATGAATGTTGTTGTCAGATCAAATTATTTGGTGTTGGAAGCATTTGAGAGTTGAAATTGAAGATGTTTGATTGTTGAAATGGCTTGTGAAATGCTACAGGAGACACTAAGATTACTGAGGTCTTTTTCTTAAATGAAACATCTGAGAGGCAGTTCAGTAAAAGTCTCAATTTGCTCTCCATTTCCTTTAATTGGTGTGTGGGAGAAACAATTGAGACGTTAAAGAGATATCATTTGTTTTCTTTCCCATGGGAACTGTTCCACAGTCGGTAGACAGTAGGTTTTGTCCTTACTCCACTCTTGAATGGAATTGTCGTTCTACAGCCAAAAAAATATATTCACTGACAACGATGCAAGAAAATGACTGTAAACAGTAAATAAAGTATCGCTTAGGTCAAAGCGAACATGATCGTTCTTGGCGCTCATATGCATGCCATTGTTCCCAAGCACTGATATGTGGGTAGAGAAAACCACGCAAGATCCTTCACATGACCTTCAGCGTCTGCGTCTTCTGAAGGAGCTTACCTCTTTTTCTAGGAGGGAATGTCACGCAGACCCGAGGCTTTATCTCCAACCCAGTTTTTCATGGGCATCTTAAAGGGCTGTTTGAGCTAGCTGAAGTGTTTGGACAATAGGTATTCATTAAGGGCCAGTGTACAGTGTACAGGGCTGTTTTGTCTGAGAGAGGAAGATAACAAAAGGACATGGCAACCCACTTCAGCATTTTCGAAATGAATGGCTGGGGCGGAGTGACAGTTTAGCATTCAGTGTCAGGTGTCGCCCGCGCCGTACTTTTTTCTCTTGTTTATTTTTCATGGGCCGGGGCTGTCTTGAAACAAAAAGGGGTTCAAATTTGGCACCGTCTCTCTTGTGCGTCTTTACTCTTGTTTGGTGTAATCCTTTAGCGTTGTCTGAAATGACACAAGTGTCAAAGCCAGTGATGTCAGAGAGCGCGGGGCTGCATTCTTCGTCCTGCCTCTGAACTCTTCTTCACAGAGAAATTGATTAGCGAGGGTTCAGGCCCGGCAGCTCAGGCCTCAGCATGCAGAACACTCCCCGAACACAATAAAAAAAAAAAAAGAGGGGGGAAGAAGGAGGGGATAAGAGAGATCCCTGGCAGAGTGAAACACACAACAGGACAGCGGGGACTAGCCAGTTCAAAGTCCACAGTCTGAAACCCTAGAGAACCCCCGCCCCCCCTCTCTGAACCCTGCCCCCTGCCCCTTCCTTTCTTGGCCCTCGTCTGGTTTGAAAGGTCAGTGCGTGTCTGGGAAAGAAGTCTGGGGATCCCCTTCTTTATTAAAGGTCACTATTATTCAATAGCTCTTAACACACAGCCGCTCTGCTTGGTCCAGCGAGTCCGGGTAGGAGGGGGTGCTGAGGATGCTTGCTTGGGGTTCAGACAAGCCTTGGGGATGAGGTTCAGCAGGTTTTTGGGGAGTCCTGCACGGGGCCATATTAGAGAGACCTCTCCTTGAAATCCTTTTGGAATCTTATCTGTTTAGTAACCATGGCGATTTCAGTCTGGATCTCATTTAACTTCATTTTACTTTATGCTAGACATCTTTAAGTTCTTTCAGATTTTTTTTTTTTTTTTTTTTTTTTTTAAGCTCTGCTTATGGCCCAAAAAATGTGAAACTCACTTTCAAGAAATATTAGAGAACCATCAGTTCTCATCTTTTTAAAATGTGACATTTTATAAAATGTTATATATTTTGTATTTTATATTTTGTATATACACTATTTTATACAAGTATATATATATATATATAAATAATTAACTTAATATATTTTATTTTTTTTTATTATTTTGTGTATATACACTACCATTCAGACATTTGGGGTTGCTTTTTTCTGACTTTTATTCATTAAATTGATTAAATTGATTTTATTAATTAAAGTGACAGTAAAAACATTTATAGTGTTACAAAAGATTTTTCAAGAAATCATTTATTTCAAACAAACATTTAACATTTATTTCAAACAAAAAATTTATTTCAAATAAATGTTCCTCTTTTGAACTGTTAAGTCATCCAAAAAATTCTTCTTCTTTTTAAAAAATAATTTAAAAAATTATATATTTTATTTTTTACATTTTGTGTTATATTTTATGTTTTGTGTACCATTCAGACATTTGGGATTGCTTTTTTGTCTGAGTTTTATTCATTAAATTGATCTAAGTGACAGTAAAAACATTTATAGTGTTACAAAAGATTTTTCAAGAAATCATTTATTTCTAACAAACTTTTACCATTTATTTCAAATAAATGTTCTTCTTTTGAACTTTTAAGTAAAAAATGTAAAAAAAAAAAGTATTAAATCAACACATTAGTTTGATTCCCAAAAGATCATGTGATGAAAAGTTTACTAATTCACTTTTACAAATTTAGCTTTACGGTCACAAAAATAAATTACATTTTAAAATATATTAAGATAGAAAATTATTATTTTAAATAGTAATATTTTAGATTTTACTATATTTTTTATCAAACAAATGTGAGCATTAAAAAACATTAATAACAAATATAAAAATATAAAATAAATAAATAAAAACATTGTTATTATTACTATTATTATTATTATTTTTATTATATAAACCTACAAAGAAGCTCAGTGTTGTGTTTACATTATACTGCAGTTCCGTAAAGTGTTCAGGGTTGAGATGTTAGTTGAATAAGTTTATCTGATGCAAGTGTGGTGACAGGCAGTTGAAGTTGGCGGTAAATTGAGGTGGGGGGAGGGGGTGTTCAGGAACGCTGCTAGTTCCCACATTGTATTCGGTTCGCCCCAGCCAAACTACTTCCCGGTTTCTTAGAGAGAGAGAGGGAGAGAGGGAACTGACACACTCATTCTCATGTAAAACACTTTTCGCACAAGCATCCCCCAATCTGCGAGTCCTCATTAGGTATGCCTAGTTTAGCGCTGACTCTTTTTCATCAAGTGGCTCTATTATTACAATAATCATCACCACTACCTCAATCATGTTTGCAGTAATTTCATAAATCAAGGGCCCTTTAGCAGGCCACAGGAGCTCTGGATTCTCTCAGGCCATTTGTTCACAGTTACAGGGAAGAGGTGAGCCAACGGGGGGAGACTGATCAGTCCAGGCCTTTCACACAAGAGGGACAGTAATTACAACCCTGTGCAATGGGTGACAGGGGAGAATTATCACTCTGATTCAAGACTAAAAGCCGCTTACTGGCTCCAATGCTAAATTCTCCATCAGTGAACATTGTTCTTGATTATGTTTTTTTTTAGATATTTCAGGGCCAGATGTGTAAGGTCTTGTACAGAGATGAACACAAGCGGATATTTGAGCAGCAGGGGTTCACGCTGACTTTCAAACAAGATGATTTCCAACACCTGGTTTCGATAAGGCTCCTTTGCAGATGACCCTTCAAGCACATGGCACGATTTCATATGTCATAAAAAGTATGGATTTGGTAACAGGATAGTAAACTTTATACGATCTGGCGTCTTTTCGGAAAAAAAATTCTTAGAAAATTATAGTCTACAGAGAGGGTTTTGCTTAGCCTCAGCCACGAAGGAGGAAAAATTGTGTTGTGGGTAACCAATATTTACTTTGTGTTTTGGATGCTGTTGTCCCGTCAGGTAGACCAGCGTAAACTAGTCTGGACCAGCATAGAAATTCATCTTTTTAGCAGGGAGTTGACTTGAAAGGTTTTGTGTGCTTGTTTTCTTGTTTTTCCGTTGTGCTTTTTTAAATAGTACTGATAACGTGTACAGTCCATTAGCGTCTGAGTCACAACTGAAGGACATTCCCACTTTCCCACTTGAGGATTCATCAGGGAACGGGTGATGGTTCTCTATGTGGTTTTTCATGCTGGCAGTAGCAGATGGCTTCAAATTGAATTAGATTGCAGTGTTAATAAGAGTAACTTTTTGTTTGTGTCCTTGAGATACAGAGGAAGGGGTTTTAATATCTTCCTGGATTCCAGATTAAAAGATTGCTCACACTTTCCATGAGTTTGGTTCATTGGTGACCCTTTGCTATTTATATGTACAATTATGTATTGTATGTGTATTACATATATATGTATATATATATATATATAGTATACAACTATTTATTTAAAAAAAAAAGGGGGGGGAGGTGAAAACTTTTGAACCAATTTTTCTTATTTTGCTGAAATATATTTTTTTTCCATTTAGTACTGCTTTGGAAGCAACAGGAGATACTTGCATCTTTCCCGGAAGACAAATTAAGTACAATTTACCTTAATCTTACAATTCAAATTTTTTCACCCCCTGGCTCTTAATACATTGTGTTTCCTTCTGGTGCATCAGTCAATGTTTGAATCTTTTTTAATAGTTGTGTTTGAGTCCCTCAATTGTCCTCATTGTGAAAAGATGGATCTCAAAACCATACAGTCATTGCTGGAAAGGGTTTAAATATGCAAAAGATGCTGGAAAACTGAGGAATCTGCAGGACGTGGAGAGTGTTTCTGAAAAACAGTGCTCAGTTGAACTGTTCAGAACAAACAAAGGACTTATGAATAACCATCACAAAACAAAAAAAACAGTCATAGATCATCCAGGTAACCACACACAGTATTAAGAACCAAGGGTTCCCAAACTTTTGAAGGGGCTTATTTTAATACTTTCAGCTATTTTTTGGTCTTGTGGACTATAAACATCTTTTATGTAAAATATCTTACGCAGGACAGTACTAAATAAAAAATAAATGATTATAAATAATAGTTACTTTATTAAAATGATTATATATATATATACTGTAAATACTGTAAATACTGTAAAAAGTATAATTATTATTTAGATAATAGATGTTAGATAAACTATGAGATACAAAAAGGAAGACAAATCAATAATCTCATTCCTTTTTTTTTTTTTTTGAGTTTATGGCATTTGTTAAGCTTAACTATTCAAACTATTCAAAACTATTAAATTCAACTATTCAAATTCTTTGTTTTTTCAGACACATCCAGAATTCTTCAAACAGGGTTGGAAAACCCCATATAAATTCAATACGAAATTAATCAGCTCATATATATTTTAATTCAGCCTACTGAAGTTGAAAATCAACATTTTGGAGGTTAAATACGTCCTTAAATACCTCCTTTCACTAATCATTTGCTGAAAAATACAAGTAACTTCATTTTTAAAGAGTTCCAGGTCTTATTTTGTACCATATTCATGGAAAGTGACTGGAGCAGCTCTGTTTAGGACAGCTTAGGTGACCCCATGTGACTTGGTTATAATACATGGCCTTAGATTGGTACTGACAATCTCGCTCACTCCTCATTTGTGAACATACATGTAACTTTTCACCTAAAGGTTGTGGGGTTTGTCTGTAGTCTATGTATGTCACATGCCTGTGTGTGAACGATTGCATGTGCGGGTGTGTCCTGGTGTGTGTGTGTGTCCATGCGATTGTATGGCGGGGTGTGTCTGGGTCTCACCCCAGGTTGTGATGAAGTGTCTGGTCTCTCAGGCACAGTGTCTGAATTTGGGGCTCCAGTCAGAGGGGGGCATCTCACAGAGCTCAGCTCAACCGGGTCATCACACATCTACAACCGAAATGTCCACTATCAAGTGCCATCATGACCGTTATATTACAGCCATCGGAATCCATATTCAGAGGAGACTGTTTGGACCTGGATGCTATGAAAGACATATTTATGTCTAATCCTCAAACCCCCCTCACCCCCAACCAAAAAACAGCTTCCAGTCCCAACCGTCGCCTCAGCCCCCTTTCCCAATCCTGCTAAGGATTATTTTGTATAATGATGAATAATTTATGAAAATCTACCCCCTGGCCCTCAACAGTGTCTCTCAATTGGCCTTGGCATTAAGCCATTCATTCCTCTGTCTGGGGTGGGAGTCGCTCATAAGCAACCGCATAATAAAATCTCATTTTCCCTAAAAGCGAATGATGCCATGACTTAAAATCTTATGAATAATTTCTAAACCTAAATTTGGATACACTCTCCCCTTTGTGAGCTCTAAACAAGAATGGTGCCACTTTTTGGTATACCTTTTTTACTTTGTATCGAACCGCCAATTCGCTTTCTTCGGCCTTATAGCTCTTCCTCTTCATATTTTACTTTCAGTATTAGGAATGTATAGAAGCCTGTTTCCGCCACTGAATAAAAAATAAAAAAGGTAATTACATCTTATCTCACAATTTTGCGAGACTTTTTATCTCACAATTGCGAGACATGAAGTCGCGAGTTAAAAAGTCCGAATTGCAAGATATAAACTCACAATTCGGACTTTTTCACATAATTTCGAGTTTATATCTCACAATTCTGACTTTGCGCAACACGTAAAGTCTTTTTTTTTTTTTGTCTTTTTCCCCCTCAAAATGGGACATTATCATTTGCAAATGCCCATTTATATCTCACAGTTCTGTGGAAAAAAGTCAGAGTGCGAGAAAATGTCAGAATTGCGAGATATAAACTTGCAATTGCAAGGAAAAAAAGTCATAATTGCAAGAATCAAAATTCATATCCCACAATTCTGAGTTTGTATCATGCAATTCTAAATAAAAAAAAAAGTCAGAATTGTGAGGTATAAACATTAGTGAGGAAAAAAGCTCATTTGCACATTTTTATCTCACAATTCTGACTATTTCTCGCAATTGTACGTTTATATCATGCACTTCTGTGAAAAGATGTCAGAACTGTGAATTTATATACCACAATTCTGACTATAATTCACAATTCTGAGTTTGTATCATGCAATTCTGAAAAAAAGTCAGAATTGTGAGATACACACTTGCATTTGTGATGAAAAAAAAGTTAGAATTGTACGTTTATATCATGCAATTCTGAGAAAAAAGTCTGAATTGTGAGTTTATATCTCGCAATTCTGACTATAACTCACAACTGTGAGTTTATATCTCACAATTCTGATTAAAAAAAAGGTCAGAATTGTGAGATAAAAAGTCACAATAACGTTTTTTTTTTTTTTTCGATTGCAGAAAAAGGCTTCCATAGGAATGGGACGTCTCTGATTTCTCTTAACCATTCTGATAACCATTCTAAAAATTTCATTAACAATTCTTTACATTTTTTTTAGATGTGCAACCTTATTGCCAGTTGATATAATTGAATAATTAATAAATGTTTTTAATGATTCATCAATCTTTTTAGAAGTAGCAATCACTAAAAAGAATTATCAATTTACAAGAGTCATTGACTTTGAAATCGGACTACACTGATCACACTGATCTTTGCTTTGTAAATTTAGTAGCAATTTTGCAGAGCCATTTCATAAGTATTGCATATAACAGAAAGAGTATTTCAGAATCAGAGTATTTTAGTGTGGTATTCTATCCACATCGACAAAATAATGTACAGAACTCTTAACTAATGCCAGTCAGTTTCCAGTTAAAAGTTTAAGCTGACAGCACATTTTCTCTTTTAAAGCTAACAGACTGGCCTTTCAGTGCATAATTCATTTACAGTGATTAACAATCCTGCACTTGAGAAAAATAACTGTGTTAATGTGACCCCAGGGTGGCCAGTCCCTAAGGCCAAGCTAATAACACTCAACACTGGACAAGACTCATCATGTAAACTGAGAAAAGTTAGAGACAGAAATCTGAGGCAACTGTGACATATTTTTTTTCTATGTGTGTGTGTGTGTGACAGAGAGAGAGTTAAAGAAGAAAGACAGAGTGTTATCTGAAGCAGCAAAGCCGTCTCTGGCTGCAGGGATCTTTGATGGTGGAAATCAATAGATACTCACTGCATAGTGGCGTAACCTTGTCAGGCCAGAGCAAGGGTACTCTGGTTAAAAATGTGGGTGGAGGAAAGAGAGAAGGAGAGAGGAGGGAGAGGAGGATGGTGAGAGACAGCAGTGTCATGTGGCCTCAGCAGATTAGTATGTGAGTGTCCGGTAATCAGGCCGTGGCCTTGCAGGCCTTTTAAAAGCCTTCTGCTGAAGCAGATCATCTAAAAGTGACCATGGCAGACTGGACTGCACAGTGACACACATACATTGCCTAACATAGTTACTTCAGGGATGAGAAACAAGCAAACATCCAATAAATCCTCAGCTTTTGCAGTCTTGATTCGCACACACATACACTCATCGTAATTTTCCACAAATAGTGTTGGCCTAAAGGTTAGTCTGGAACAAGTACTGGATGCCCTGCATGGAGTCAGGGGGAGAGAATGAAGTGAGTGGTGTACAGGATGACAGAGGCTGGGTCAGGTCAGGGCTGACTGGGCTAAAGCTGCCCGTGTCACTCAGGCCTTGATGGTTTTACAGGCCACAGCAGGTTAACCTGCTAAAAATCCTCATATCCGTTCTCACACTTGGATCTTAGTTAAAGGTGCTCAGTCATTAAAAAGAAGAGGTACACAACAGATCACTATCATGGTGGCTATTTTACTTACTTACTTGTAATCTATCTATCTATCTATCATCTATCTATCTATCTATCTATCTATCTATCTATCTATATATCTATTTAATTATAGAATTTATTTATTTATGTATGTATTTATTTATATGTTTTATATAGGGCTGTCAAATGATTAATCACAATTAATTGCATCCAAAATAAAAGTCTGTTTACATAAAATGTGTGTATATATTTATATACAGTATGTAAACACAAACTTTTATTTTCTGTGTCACTATTATTCCTTTGACAGCTCTCATTTTATATTCTATATTTTATTTATTTATAATATTTATTTGTTATATTTTTAATTATTGCTCATGTAAAATTTAAAATGTAAATATTTTTTTAAATAAAATGTTTTAAAACTGTTGAATGTAATCTTTAGAATACTTTAGTTAATATACTTTTTTCATGCTGTACATTAATCTTGTGGGGTTTTTTTACAAAATATGTAACTTTTTATATGTATTATATATAATATTGCCCATTTTTAGGCCATAAGTCAAAATAATTATTGATTTATTGGTATGAAAATCATACATCATTCATTAAGGATGTTTTAAAAACCAAAATCAGTTTATCCCTATATTAATCTTTACACATAAAAAAGTGATTCTATTTTTTATTTAATATTTATTAATTATATTTTTATGATGCTGTTATAATCATATTTTTAAAATACAATTTATATCCATTTTTCATGCAAGTATTTATATCTATCATATATAGCATCAGTCATTTATTGGTTATCAGGCATTAACATGAAAATAATTATTTATTGATATGAGATTGAATTTTACTATGACATTAATCTTCATGCAAAAAAAAGTGATTACATTTTTATTGATGATTTATTATATTTTTAATCTGTTGCTTACATAAAATAAATGTAAACTAAAACAGAAAATAAAAAATAAATGTTATAACACTTATATTCTTTCAAATACAAATTATATCCATTTTTAATGCAAGTTTTTATCAGTCTTTTATTGGTTATCAGGCCTTAACATGAAAATAATGATCATTTAATTGGTATGAGATTAAGTTTTACTATCAGAATATCCATATATTAAAAAATTGATCATTACAGATAACTGCGAATAGGGACTTCTAAAATATGATCAGACAAGATCAGAGTTGTATAGTCATAAACATGACATTTATAACTAAAAACCTTTTCTTTTCATCTGCTTTTTAGGTGTTGGTTTGGGTAAATCCAAGACTTGTGTGATTGCAGCCATCGCAGCAAAAAAAAAAAAAAAAAGTGACTGAGTGCACCTTTAACCAAAGAAACAAAGAGCCCAGTGGCCACTTCAATGGGCGGGTGTTTTGTATGCGTGTATGTGAGAGACAGACAGATTGAGAAAGATAAAGCTGGCTCTTTGAATGGGTAGGGGTACGGACAGGCCTACAAGCAGTGCCAGGGGGCACAGCCATTGTGCCAGTATGGGCTCTGTCTTTGAGTCCCAGCTGAAACAACAGCGCAGCAATTACACCTGCCCGTCTCCCTGCTCCCTGAATCTCCCTCCGCTCGCTCGCTGTCTGTGGCGCCCCTGTTGTTTCTGTTTGTTTATGTCATTTAGCGTTTTTACTTTCATTTGTTTAGCCTTTTTTTTTTTTTTTTTTTGGTATCTCATGCTTTTTGTGACAGGGCATGAGGGCTGCCTTTGCCTCCAGGAAATAGCAGACAATTTGCAGCAGCTGTGATGCGCAATAATACAACAAATTCACTTACTGAATGACAACGGCTTTGTTGACAAGCCAATTCAATTAGCCAGTGAAACCAACGGGAGTAGCAAGCGGGCAGGCAGTCAGACCCCGGGTCTCTCTCTCTTTCGTTCTCTCTCTCCTTAATTCCCTACATCTCTTTCTATCTGTCCAAATGAGAGGATGGCTGTGTGCCTGCGTTTGGCACTGAGAGAGAAGGCCAGAGCTCTGGCCGTTCTGTAGTCAATGAGAGCTGAATGAGTAGTGTGTGTGTGTGGAGCTGTGTAATGCTAATTAATGGTAGTTTTTCACACAGACTCGCTGGTAATGGCAGCAGAGCTATTATAGCATGGCTCTGACCTATGCCCAGACAAACTGGCCTGCCAGCTTGACCCGGCTAATGGCGGAAGAGGAGTGGGGCCTGCTATTATGCCTTGATCAATCATTTTCCCAGGGCCCCATGTAAAATGCATTGCGCTTGTCTAAGCTAATGTATCGATATCGGACCTTAGGAGACAGCTTAGCCACACTCGCTCACTTGTTAGCTTAATTATTTCACCCCTTTAATATCCTGTTATTAACGTGTGTGTGTTGAGAGGTGGGGACTCTGCTACCACTCTGATTCAGTTCTTCTATCTTCTTCCATCTCTTCTGGTCATTTATCGTCTTTCTTTTTTATGTTGGGAAAAAATAGCGAATGTAGTCATTAACATGAAGTTACACTCCCTGTCGGTTAGAGTTAAAGAGGCAAAAGCCCTTTTTTTAATTAAAGGGATAGTTCACCCCAAAATGAAAATTTGATGTTTATCTGCTTACGCTCAGGGCATCCAAGATGGAGGTGACTTTGTTTCCTCAGTAGAACACAAACAAACTTTTAACTCAAACCGTTGCAGTCTGTCAGTCATATAATGGCAGTCAATGGGACCCACTGTTTTGAGAGTCAAAAAAAACATACACAGACAAAAACAAATTAAACCCTGCAGTTCGTGACCATACATTGAGGTCTTAAGACACAAAACAATCAGTCTGTACAAGAAACTGAACAGTATTTATATCATTTTTACCTGTCTCACAAGATCTCACAAGAGTTCCTCATGGACTGCCAACAGTCAGCAGAAGCAACAGTCCTTTATTAAGGATGTTTTCAGTTTGTGTGGTTTGCACACCATCTTGGCTCAATATGGAACAGGTCC
Source organism: Labeo rohita (assembly GCF_022985175.1). Classification (NCBI taxonomy): domain Eukaryota; kingdom Metazoa; phylum Chordata; class Actinopteri; order Cypriniformes; family Cyprinidae; genus Labeo; species Labeo rohita. The sequence goes on along the minus strand of NC_066881.1, from coordinate 18,455,848 downwards.
CTGGAGGTTGTCCACCCCCTCCTTCCAGCTATAGCCCCATCACACCTCTGCCCTCCCACCATGACCTTGGGCAGAGCACTTGACCCACCCTGTGGGTCATTGCTGGTGGTTGTAACTGGAGAGCAAAGCTGTTCTGACAGAGCCGGCCGTGTTTAGTCTGCTGCAGCTGAGGGGAGATCCAGTGAAGAAATGCTAAAGGCCAAAGCGTATCCAAAGAGCCCCTGAAAACTAAAGCCCCACTGTCCAACTGAGTCCCAAAGGCCTTAGATGAGCACTAATGGATGCTAATAAAGCAGATGTGTCACTTGATACTTTTAATTTTGGAGAAGGAATATACAGACACCATAATCAGAAGTCTTCCATTATACAAGTGCTGTAGGTGTACAATACTGAAGAGAATCTGCTGTGTGTCTTTCAAACTGATTTTAAAGAAAACTCTAAGGGAATTTTGCTAAATGTATTTCGAAATGTAAGTTGACAGAAGTAGTGACAGAAAATGTGTTTGTATTATAATGTAAATTTGTTCTTTATTGTTACGTAAAATGATTATTGAAAAAGAAAAATGTCGGATGGGGACTTGGTTCTATCCATTGGTTGTTGGTTGGATGAAGGCAGATCTAAATGCAGGCTTTTAGTCATTTTTAAGAAAGAGGTTTACATGGACAAAAGATTGGAGAAATCTGCCATTCATCATTGGAGAGACATCAGCCGTTTTACCAGAAGTACGGATGTGCCCAAATAGTGAATCTGTATAAGGAAAGGCACAGAAAATGGATAACGCTTTCTACGGAGCTACTACATGGACATGGTTATCCGCTTGCTAGCTGTTACATTACAGTACACACAATTTCACTTACTACCTAAACAGAGTAAGGACAGATGAATGATAGGATGATGATGAATTATTTGCAGATCCTGAGCACCACTGACAAAGATCTAATCTTGTAAAATGTGTGTACTGCCGCTCCATAGGCTAATATATGAAGAGTATGTGTGATCACAAATCTCGAAAGTGAAAGTAAAAAGCAAGCAACTGTCAAGCCCTGTTAAAATAGCGTCTAATAGCGTCTCCCTGATGACCGCAATTTATATACAGACCCAATGATATAATCGCGTATTTATGTACTTTAGGTGTTCCGTAGTACACATAATTTCATTTCCAAACATGGTATTCGATTTCCGGCACACCACTAACCAGAAGATCAAGTTATAACATTTTAATTTTTTAAAAAAAGGAAAAAAGAAAAAAGAATGAAAGAAAGCACAAACATGGATGAACCTCTTACAGGGTCCTTAAAATTGCATTAAAAAATCGAATTTAGTGAATTTAAGGTTGAATTTCATGAACATTTCATGCCAACTTTAAAATTATTCATAGCTGAACACATTATTATATTATCTGAAACATTTATTAAATGAGATTAATGGATTTGTTAGACTTTAATTGTAAAGCATTCAGAACTGAATTGAAAATTACTTTTATATTCCAATTTAATTCATGAATTTGAACTGATTAAAAAAATTAAGATAGCAAAAGTAGTTTTGTTTACTATAAAATCTGAAGAGGTTGAGATTGAAGGAGCCTTTTTGGTATGTGAGTTTTTTTCAAGTTAGAAAGCTTAAAAAAAAAAAACTGAGCCGAGCTTACAGTATATCGAAGAGGAAATCAATGGAAAATGGCCCGAAGTTGTTCATGACATATTTAGCTAAAGCAATTTTCCCCAAATAATATCACTGCATAATATCAGTATATATGCCAAAAGCTGTTACTTGTCCATTGGTGTGCAGCGCCCACTGAAGCTTCGCAGACTCGGCGTGGGCCTAGATGGCTGATTTGGTATTCACTGGATGCTCTTGCTTTTATTTTGCAGAGATTTAGTGGCGATGGTGTGAGTAGGAAGTCCTCTTTCAGGTGCTGTGGATGTCAGAGAGAGGGTACAGAGAGAGGAGAGAGTAATAAAGCGCTGATGGTAATTTAAAAAGCAGGCATGCATATCTGAGACTGGCCATGACACCCCTCTGTCCTCCACCCCTCTCCCTCTCTTTGCTTACCGGCCTTCCATTTTTCTTTTTCTCTTCATTTCCTTTCCCCCTGCCAGATAATCAATTTCCGCCCCTGGCATAGCGTTCATCTCTCTTTTTCTTGCCCTCTCTTTTTCCCTCACTCTCTTTCTCTCCATTCTCATGGTCAGATGACTGGAGCTGACCTTTTCACTATAACCCGTTATTAGAGAAACTGACATTCAATCCCTGAGCCCGGAGGACACTGAGAGCCAGCGTCAGTCACCCAGGCCCCCACTGCTGCCCCCGGCTTGCCCCTGACCCTCCCCTTCACACCGTGCAACCCGTCAATCAACTCGCTATCCTCGGGCATCCGCCATACCACCGCAGTCTCTGAGAGAAAGGTGCTCTCCTAGAAAGATGGTCTTTGGGGTCATGTGACCGTCACACCTGTGAGCCCGGGTGCTGTCAGTCAGGTTTACAATGGTAACATAACTGGAAGGACTGATGGAAAGATGAAGCTTCTGTTTAAAAAGAGACTGTGAGGGTGACCTTCACACACATTACTATGACCCCATTTACACCTGGTATTCAGTGTTTAGGGTAAGTAACGCAAGTTACGTAATCAGATTACTTTTTTCAAGTAACTAATAAAGTAACACATTACTTTTTAATTTACAACTAAATATCTGAGTTACTTTTTCAAAAAGTCAAAGTTTTTCCCACTTATTCACTGACACCTCTATTTTTCCTGTATTGAGAGAAATCAGGAGTGAGGTGCAGAGGTATTTCCTTCAGGCTGAGGTTTATTTATTGACCCTTTGCAAAAACCCGCCCTCCTTAGTTATTGTTGCTATGTCCAACAAACAATGCTGCTCTAACACTACACATCATTTTCTCATGCAGTAAAAAATACATCGCGGAGCAAAGAGGAAACCAACAGACAGTTGGTTACTTCTGGTATGAAACAAGGTCTCAGCTTTCAAATTTTGTAATTTTGTAAGAAATTCAAACAATAAATACCATTTTGTGGCTTCTTAATTGTCGTGACAGATCACTGTATTCAACTTTGTTCAAGTGGCATGTGAACCGATCATCTTTTCATATTTACATAATGCATGAAATAAACATGAATGAACATCTGAACGTGTTTTATTTCAACCACAGAAAGACATCAGTATACACAATATTTTACATTTAAATCGACCTAAGTTATTCTATACTCTTCTGTCTGATTTGTTTGTCGGACAAATTGGCGGATTTGGAATTACGATTGGTCAAATCGCCGTCAGTCAGTTGCCAAAAATTGAACTATTAGGGGTTTTGTTATTAAAAAAACAAATAAGTAAATCTAGCTCAGGTGACAAAAAGTAACACAAATGTAAAAAGTATAAAAAGTAACGCAATTACTTTTTTATAGAGTAGTGCAATATTGTAATGCATTACTTTTAAAGGTAACTTTCCCCAACACTGCTGGTATTAAAGGGGTCATTGGATGCAAAATTCACTTTTACATGTTGTTTGAACATAAATGTGTGTTGGCAGTGTGCGTACACAACCACCCTATAATGATACAAATCCAACCAGTGGTATTTTTTAATACCTAAAAATAATATCCCCTTTTTCAAATCAAGTCATTCTCAGCTTCTTGGCCATGTGACCCCTTTAATATTAATTTTGCGTGACCATAGCTATGGCAATTTATTTTTTATTTTTTTATTTAGTTTTATTTATTTAAAATAATCGATTAGTAATATAGTATTATTTTGTGCTTTATCATGAGACATAAATGATGTGAAGTTCAAATATTTGGGGTCAGTAAGATTTTTATCAAGAAATTAATATTTTTATTAAGTACAACCATTAAATTGATCAAAATGGTGTTCTTTTGAACTTCAATTTAATCAAATAATCCTAAAAAAGTTTCCACAAAAACATTAAGCAGCACAGCCGTTTTCAACATTGATAATAAAAATACATTTTTCTTAAGCAGCAAATCAGCATATTAGAATGATTTGTGATTTCTAAAAGATCATGTGACACTGAAGACTGAAGTAATAGCTGCTGAAAATTCAGCTTTGCCACTACAGGAATAAATTAAAATTGAAAATATATTAAAGTAGACAACAGTTTTTATTATTATATTAATATTTCAAAATATAAGTGTACTTACTGTATTTTTATCAAATAAATGTGGCTTTTGTTTCAAAAACATTTTTTTTTTTTTAAAAATTAAGGTTGTGTGGTTTGTAGACCCTCTCTCAAAATCTGAAGTGGTCACAAGAGACACATTTAAGGTGCGCGTTACTATAAGGTAGACAATAATGTGTCTCGGCTGTCCACTTGTGACCAGATCACCCGAAACAGATCTTAATACCATGTTTAAACAGAGCCTAAAAATGTTTAGGATCAAGGAAGGGAGTAAAAATAAATAAAATCAGGTTTCCTTTAGGTTTAAAGTGTTCTCATTAAATGTTCATTACCATTGCAGTTTAATGAGCTCTTGAAGAAAAGATTAAATGGGCGATAGTGGAAAATCTGATACAGAAAAACAGGGGCATAATTTGCTAGGGAAGCATTTCAGCTTTTTTTTTTTTCCTTTTCTTTTTTTTTTTTTTTTTTTTACAGCGAAGTTTATTGACTGACCAGATGAGACACAGACACTGGCAATTTGGACCGACTGCATGTGTGCTTTACACAATGAAAACACACTTTCTCACACTAATTATTTGCCCTTTGCCTTGGCAGAGAGGGGCTCAGGTTATGATAATTTTGTTATTTTTAGGTAATTGTTTCCAGTGTGCAAGTTCATGAACATTAAAGGGCTTGCCGCGTTTTTAATCTAGCGGATGAAGGTTTAACAGCAACGGCGATGTGCTCTAATGACAGAGGAGCCAATCATCGGCTCTCCTCACGCACATGGCAGAGCAAATAAACGGCCACTGGGCTGGGCTGCCTGCTCTCTCAAACTCTTGCTTCCTGCAGAGGCTTGCATGCAGCTGCATATGTGTAAGTGTGTGTGTGTGTGTACTTAAGAAAGTGTCACTCGGTACAGTGCAGGTGAGGAGCAGGTATGTAGGACGGGGTGTGGTCCAGGCCAGTCGAGCAGGTCAAGCATGTGACCAGCGCCAGCGGGCAGAGGGTGTGGAGCAACCTGGAGAGATAAGCACAAGGAGGGCCAATCGGGGCCGATTCAGCTTCAGGTACAAAGTGTGCCTGCGGGAAGAGGAGGAGAACTAATATTTCACACACACATACTCAAGCCTTCGGGCATTTTCCACTGTTTCACAAACAAAAATTGATAGAGACGAATCAGGCTCTCATGTTCAGGTTAACCTCTTACCGTCCACAAGACCCTGAGCACTTGTACACTGAACAAACAAAACTCAGGCATCAATGTATGATGCACATCTTCAGACAACCTTATTAAGACTGTCCTTGTGAAAACGAAGTGCACTTAATTTTATTGAATGCGCACTTGTAGTGTACTTAACATCTTGAATAATGCAATATAATATAATATTATTAATGAAAAAATAGCCAGTTAATGTGCTTAAAGAGAGCATATTTGCATGACTTATTAACATACATAAGGACACTTTTATGAAGTGCACTTTATGTCAGACATTTTATTTTAAAGCATTTTAAATCAATGTTTTAATAATCTTCTGTTGTGCTTTAAAGAATTTAACCATAGTGTGTTATTCAGTATTACACTGATTATCTAAACTACATATCTAAATTTTTAGTACTAAATTGCAATTTCATTACAAATGTGTAGTTAATATGCTTAAATACATAACATACAAGTTTCAATAGAAATTACATTAAAGTACATTTTAGTTGACCAATGTTTGTTTTCAAAGATGATATAAGTAATAATGAAATTAAATATTAGTTAACATTAGACAACTACATTAGTTAACATGAACTAAGAATGAACAATACTTCTACAGCATTTATTAATCTTAGTTCATGTTCATTTCAGCATTCAGCATTAAGTTGTGTTTGTTAATGCACTGTAAACTAACATAGAACAAATAATGAACGACTATTTTTATTAAATAACATTAATATTGTTAGTTAATACATTAACTAATGTTAACAAATGACACTTTATTGTAAGCAGTTGCATTTAATATAAATTTAAACCACTGTATCTTTTCATTTAATTGCAATTTAAAAAAAATAAAAAATTAAAATAAAAAATTAACATTGCATTCAGTTTGCAGTATATTTTTGTAATAACTACTATTTTTTAAAGCAAGCTAAAGTGTATTTCTTTTACACAAGCATGACCTTTCACTAAGCTTTAAATGTCTGCCATTTCAAACAAGCTTTTGCTCTTTTAATGAGTCTGTGAGAGATCTGTGTGTTTGAATAGTTTTAAACACAAATTTACAGAAATGATCAAACAATACAGTAAAATGTTGTTCGGTCCTTCTTTATTAAGTAGTTTTTAATCATGTCACTGTGTAGTTTACAAATTTCTATAAAGAAAAAAAGAGCAAATGCTTTGTACTGTCACTGTTTTACCACTTTGTGAGCACATTTTATTAAAACTCATGAACATTCTGAAAAGCTTGTCTGAATTAGCAACAGTACCTAAGAGAGTCACACTTAGGCTCAGTTGTTTTTATCATTTACATAAAGCTGAGCTATCAGAAATGCAGTCAGTAATGGGCTACAGACGGCTAGTAGGTGTCAAAAGGAGCTGGGTTTGTGTAGGCAATTTAAAGTAGTACAGCTCATCTCAAGGGCCCGGAATCTGGGCCTGGTCTCAATAACACAGTTGGCTTGGTTGTGAGAAAGAGAGAGACGAAAAGAAAGGAAGAAAAGACTCTCCGCACACATCCTGATAATTAGAACATGTAACCCACTGAAAAAAGGTTAAAATTTACAGAAGTAGATGACCTAAAAGACTCAACCTAAGTTGAATAAGTCTCCAAAAGCACCAAGGCACCGTGTGCACCGCTAGGAAATGGAGGACCAGTGTACTAATGCCACTTGCTGGGTGGGTAAGTGGCACACATTAGCAGGCCCTGCAGGAGCAGTATATCCGAATCCACTCGAATCTGCTGGTCATAAACATCCATTATTTCAATTCTGAAACTCAGTTTCTTATAAATGAAAGCCCATTTGGGAAGGAAAGATTTAGAGGGGGATCTTCCCCCCTTTGAGTGGCCTTGTCTCTGAGAGTTCCGGAATGTTGACCGAGCTGACCTGAATCATTTAGCATGATAAGTAATGGGCACCTGTGGTCATCCACAGCATTCCAAGAGGACGGGGCTACTGATATGATCAGTTACTACAAATACTGATTTCTGGGGTTGAGCACAGAGGTCAAAAAGTACACATACACAAATACAAACCTCTAAATATAGACACCTAGACACAAAACATGCACAAACACCCAAAAGTGAACAATTTTGTAATTGTTAACTCAACCCAAAAAGTATTTATTACAGAAAAAAAAAAAAATCCAGAGCAAACGAAATGAAAATTCTGTCATTAATTACTCACCTTCATGTCATTCCAAAGCCGTACGATCTTCAGAACACAAATTAAGATATTTTTGATGAAATCCAAACCCTGCATACAGTAATGCAACTGACACGCTCAAATTCCCAGAAAGTTATTAAAACAGTCCATGTGACATCAGTGGTTCAACCTTAATTTTATGAAGCTACGAGAATCTTCATAAAATTATGGTTGAACCACTGATGTCACATGGACTATTTTAACAATGTCTTAACTAACTTTCTGGGCCTTGAATGTGTCAGTTGCGTTGCTGTCTATGCAGGGTCAGACATCTCTCAGATTTCATAAAAAATATCTTAATTTGTGTTCAGTGGATGAACAAAGTTATTAAGGGTTTGGTTTAGTAATTAATGAGAGAATTTTCATTTTTGGGTGAACTATGCCTTTAACACAGTATATGGTGGGAAAACTGTAAAAGGTTTAACAATGAATAATGTAATTTTGCTGTGAAGTACTGTAAAATGCATGCTTTGTAAGTAAAAATAATTTACCAAGTAATTTTTATTCAGATCATTTAAAAAAATCCAATTTTGTATTTTATGCCATCAACCATTGTCACCATATTTCTTACAGTGATTTTCTGGCAAACACAGCTGCTATTTTCTGTCTTTTTTCTTTAGTGAAAAAAAATAAGAATGTTTCAGCTGTTCTGGTTCATTTGGTGTAAGTCAATGGGGACTTAAACAACAACAACAAAACTCTTTTCAAAACTTGTTTTATAAAATATCTTTGTGTTCCACAGAAGAGAGAAAGTCATACAGGTTTGGAACTCTTTAAGCCAAGTTGGAAAAAGTCTTGGACAGCACAAACTTTGTTGTGTTTGTTTGTTTGTGTGTGTGTATGTTCAATTACAGACTGTAGGGGAGGGTGTTCCCAGAAATAAATATCTCTCACCTGTCAGAGCTTGATCTCTAGTTGGACACTGGCTGCCTGACCTTGGCCATGTCATCGCTGTTCAAACACACACACACACACACACACACACAGCGGTCACCATGCTGAAGACACCACAACTAATGGGCCCCCACCGTTCCGGCAGAGGCAGGAAATGAAAATGTTGATGAAGAAGTTATCGATCGCTCAAATTAATTCGGCCCTGATGGCCCAATAGTCACGGTGTGGGTGTGTAAACAGAAAATCCCTCACGCAGGAGGGCGAGACAAAGACAGAGAGCAAACCTCATCCACTCACTTCATAAACTGAAGTCTACAGAGTCAAGTTTCAGACATTGAGGCTACATTCACACTGTCAGTTTTTGGGATTGACAACCGCATTTACTTACAGGTGTGAGTCTTTAAATGTCCCGTTCACACAGCAGTTTACAGTTGCGTCTCAAATACTTGGGACTTTAAGCAACAGCTTCCAATGCAATGGCTACAATGACCTGAAGTAAGTTGTTACACTACCGTAGCAGAGAATGTAAAAATTATTAAGCAACCATAAACAAGACAGCGCAACACGGCATTCATTTAAGTACAAATTCTGGATTATGAGGACGATGTTTAGGCAAAACTTAAATTGTTCATTTCACATTATCTGTAGTCTCAGTGCTACCTGAGGTACTGTTGCCAACAGCAGACATATGTTTGTACAAATGAAAAAAATCTTTAAAATTAGCTTAAGTTTAAAACATATCGACAGATTAAATGAAAGACTAATGGTAGAATCGTATACTACAGTGGTATAAACTATAAAACATAACATTTATCTACCTAACCTGTCACGTTGTAAAGACTACGGCAAACCTTCATTGGTGCCCCGATTTTAAAGTTCCAAAATGCAGTTTAAATGCAGCTTCAAAGGGCTCTAAATGATCCCATCCGAGGAAGAAGGGTCTTATATAGTGAAACGATCGGCCTTTTTTTCAAAAAATAAAAATTTGTATACTTTTTAAACACAAAAGCTCATGTAGCACAGGCTCTGGGATGCGCGTCCACGATGCTACGAATTAGTAATGGGTCGTTCTTGAACGATTCTTTCATTTTGAACGAATCCAAACTTCCCATCACTACTACGAATCACGTGTAAGTTCATCGTCTGTGTACTGAGTATGGCGAAAAACATCTTATTTTCTCCTACAACTTGAGAGAACGACTTTGTTGTACCTTTTTGTTTGTAAACAGTGTTTACAAACTTACTTGCACTTTCTTAGTCTTTGCGCTTTCACTTTGTAAACACTGGGTCTGTAGTTCCGCCTGCGTTCCTCATTACCTTTCGAGGTGATTCAATAGTACGTAGCGTCATGAACGTGCATCCCAGAGCCTGTGCTACACAAGCTTTTGTGCTTAAATTAGTATAAAAAAATTATTTTCCAAAAAAAATGACTGATCGTTTAGCTAGATAAGACCTTCCTCGGCTGGGATCGTTTAGAGCCCTTTGAAGCTGCTTTTAAACTACATTTTGGAAGTTCAAAATCAGGGCACCAATGAAGTCCATTATAAGGAGAAAAATCCTGAAATGCTTTCCTCAAAAACCATAATTTCTTTACAACTGAAGACAGAAAGACATGAACATCTTGGATGACAAGGGGGTGAGTACATTATTTGTGAATTGTTGTTCTGGAAGTGGACTTCTCCTTTAAAGTCCCTACCTTCTGAATGTGCAACGGGAGTCAAACTCCTATTCCTTACCAGTAACCATAGCAACAGTGACCGTAATATCAAAGATGGCGACATCCATAAAACTGAAAGTTTACGGGTGTGAGTTCGGTTATAGAATGCGGTTGTCACACCCGTAAATAACCGGTATAAGCGGTATAGACAGAGGACTCAAATACAGGACTGACAACCGTATTCTGCTGCTGTGTGAATGTAACCTGAGATTCAATGTATTGTTTAGTCATTGCCAGATCATGTAAAGGGTTTTCACAAGTTCACATGTTAACGTGAAAGGGCAATGAGGTTTGATGCTGCTTGAAATGGAGGTGACCAAGCATGAGCAGCTATTTGTGACACAGGATTGTATGAGTGGGATCAGACTTTATTAGGAACTGACTATATGATCTTGCATTTGATCTGTATATTTACAGATATTGTGATAAAATAAAGTAAAACAAAATAAAATGAGGACCAATTTATTTGTAATATGTAGCAATGTAGCAAAACTTTGTTTTTAATCCTCATTTTGAAACATTTTTAGAGTTGTGAAAATCCCTTATTAAAGGGAACTGATTGGCTGAACATGACTTCAATCTCAAGTGCAGCCTTTGCTGGCTCTCCCCTTCCATTCAGCAGCATGTGTCAGGCCAGACGTATTGAAGTTCATGAAAAGGTCTGAGACACTACAGATCAACCAGATTGTGTAGCATGCAGAGTTCAAAACACCCCCCCTCGGACGAGCAAACATGCTCAGTGAGACTGAAGGGGGAGACCTGCTGCAACGGTGGCCAATCTCAGCACAGGACTCAGAGGGAGGAGCTGCACAATCCTCCTCTTGGATTCAGATATGCAAGACACTTCCTTTCTAGTGGGCCGCCCCAACAAAGGTGCTCAGTCATGTGAAACTTAATCTGCAGCCGTGCCATGCTGACCTCTCACCTCTACCGTCTTAAGGCTGAGAGAAAGAGCAAGAGCTGTGCTTAGACCGAGGGAAACGGCGTGGAGAACATACCAGGGAGACCATGAAGTTGTAAAATGAAGATGGAATGGCCTTTTGAAATCGCTTACAACACATGAAAAATGTTCACTGTGTTCCTGACGCATTTCTCTGTGTGCTTGTTCATGCCTGGGTGTGTGTGTATGTGTGTGACTCTGGGGATACAAACGTGAGCAAGTGTCAAAACAGTCTTAAGCGGTATAGACAGAGTGCACTCGGGTCACTTTAACACAAAACAGTAGGACCACTAGACAAAACACAGTCTCAAATCTGGCCACACTGTTCTTCTCCAGCCCATATTATTAGATCAGAAATATCAAACAAGATGAATTGCCATTTACACCTGGTATTTTATGTGCTTTTCTGAATTTACTAATCAGACATTTTCTTTTAAAGGGGACATCGGATGCAAAATTTACTTTTACATGGTGTTTGCATATAAATATGTCTTAGCAGTATGCGGACACAACCACCCTACAATGATAAAAATCCATTCATTCCTTTTTCGTAATCCCCAAAAAACCTAAACAGTCTCAATTATCAAGGCGTTTTCATTTTCTGAGCAATATGACATCATACTGCTTAAGCCCCACCCACAACTGCTGATTGACAGTTCCGTATTTACATAATTCAGCCCTCAGCCAGTTGTACGCTGTCTGCCATTTTCTCCGCACTTGAGAGGCTGAAGCAACAATGTCTCATAAGCAAAGCAGGTGTTTTGTAGTTGGATGTAAAAGTGAAAACATAAAAGTCTTAATTTTCTTCCGACATCGAGCCACTGAAGACACAATGGATTAGTTTTATTTTTGACGGTAATGCACCACTTAATACAACTAAATTCATTTACGTCTGCACAAATCATTTTACTCCAGACTGCTTTCTGAACAAGGGACAATTCAAGGCAGGTTTTGCTAAAAAGTTAAAACTCAAGAATTGAGAATATGATTATTTGCAAATTGCCTTTCTTTTTCTATGGAAGAAAGGGGCAGGGTGAGCAGAGCTCATTAGCATTTAAAGAGACATGGGTTACACTTTATTTTGATAGTCCACTTTAGACATTCTACTAACTATAAGTAACTTTGCAACTACATGTCAGCTAATTCTCATTCATTTGCAACTGCATGTCTACTAACTCTTAGAGCAGACTGTTAGGTTAGGTTTAGGGTTAGTAGAATAAGTTGACATATACTTGCAAAGTTTAGATGAGTGTTAGAAGATATTAAGCAGGCAGTCTACAAATACTCCAATGACTAGTTGACATGCAGTTGCAAAGTTACTTACTGTTAGTAGAATGTCTAAAGTGGACTATCAAAATAAAGTGCTACTGAGACATGCATCAAAACAGGTCTTTGTAAAAAGAGCTGCTTTTACCAGGTAAAAAGGGTGTTGTTTTACACAACCACTGAGAAATTTTAACTAAAGTACGTTACAGACATTTCATAGACCATGAAACCAAAGACCCTAAAGAATCATACCAACTTGTGGAAAAATGGGCATCCGACGTCTCCACCATGAAACCAAAATTGACAATTCTAATTTTTATGGAATATTAGTATGTTTATTGTGCTGAGAATTTAGCACTTCCAGTTCCAATGTTCTGATGTCAGCAGGTTTCTTGAATGGATTTTTGATTAAATAATGTCCATGATCAACACAAGCTCAAGATATTTTGACGTTTTATTTTACAGCATAAAACATCTGCAATACCCTATTAATACCCAATACCCTATTATGATTAACAAGTGGTTAAATGGGATTATAGTGGTTGTTGGGGACATTAAACATCATCACACCAAACAGGTAAATTCATCTACTTACTAGCCTACAAATAAAGACTGAAATTGTTGAAAGCCCAATACTTGCGAACCTGGTGTATTTTGTTTGTGTAGCTTTTTACTTCTGGTGATTGTATTAGTCAGTGGACAACATAAGTTTTTTCTCTTTCAAGAAGTTGTTTCAATTGGATATATGTCACATACAGGAAGAAAAGATGATCACAACTTTCATTTCATGATGAATTTAAAGCATTAGTTCACTCCAAAATTAAAATTTCCTGATAATTCACCCTCATGTCATCCTAGATGTTCATGTCTTTCTTTCCTCAGTCTAAAAGAAATTGAGGTTTTTGAGAAAAACATTCCAGCATTTTTCTCCATATAGTGGACTGCGGGATCCTGAAGATCCAAACTGCAGTTTCAATGCAGCTTCAAAAAGCTCTACACAATCCCAGCCGAGGAATAAGGGTCTTATCGAGTGAAACAATCAGTCATTTAACTTTATATACTTTTTAACCACAAATGCTCATCTTGCACTAGCTCTGTGATGAGCGTCTATGACTTCACGCATTCTGTAATCACGTTAGAAAGGTCACACGTGGTTAGTTTTTTGTCTGTGTACTCCAGTTCAAAAAGTTAGGGTAGGGCAAAACTCCATCTCATTTTCTCAACTTCAAAATCATCGTTCATTGCTGTTTTACCTTTTTTGGTAAAGGGCGTTTGACTTTCTTTGCACGTTCATTTTAATTTCTTTTTGACTGAAAAAAAAGAAAGACATGAGCATCTTGGATAGTAAATCATAAGGAAATTTTAATTCTGGAGTGAAATAATACTTTCATTAGTTTCATAACATTTCACATATACAGCAGTTAAAATTATTCTCAGCATAATGGATGATTAGTATTACTTGCACATTTTAGATTTTAGCTCCCTCCATATAGCTATACATTTACAAAAAATTATATCAATGACTACTGGTGAAACACCTGACTGGGTAAAGAGGGAGAAAGTACTGTATTTATACAGACAAAGATGAAGAAAATTTTAAAAAATGTCTGCAGCTTCTCCTAAAATTGTGTGTACCTATATTTAGTGCTGACCACTTTTAATCATTTGAGCCCAGTTAATACCAGTTGTAAGCGATGCCTCCTTTTCACACCTGTCCCGTCCTCTCCTCCCCTTTAAAGCCCTCTACCAGCCATTAGGAACTGTCCTGAAAAAATCTCTGCTGTTCAACTTCAGCCGTCCTCTATGATTACCTCATTTTTTTCCCGTCTCTTTCGTAGCGAAGGTGACCCAGGCTGTTCATCTCTGCAGCTGCAATTAACCCAGGTCACCCTGCACAGCTCCCAGAGTTGAGCAGGAACGAGACGTGTTAACAGCAAGCACGGACAGGCTTTTTTTTTCTCCGGCAGATTAGCTCCAGTCTGCCTGGACACTCTGCCTCGCTCTCAACCATCAGGCTACGCTGGGATTAAGGCCTGCACCAGATGCCCTGAGGAGAGGAGAAGAGAGTCAAAGTTGTATATGTGGATGTGAGAGAAACTACAGACTGTCACCACAGACAAGCACTCGGATACTGGAAAACAGATTACTGGCTAGTTAATACAGATACAACTACAGCACACACACACTTAAAAACCATAAATGTTTTCCCTTAGGGAGTGAACTTGACTCTCTGACCTTTACACTCCAGACCGTTCACACACACACACACACACATACACCCTGCCCTTCAGTCCACACAGTCTTAACTTTATCTCGGTTGTCCACACCTTGCATTCCAAGTCTCTTGTCTATCTATAGACTTTAGCCTTCCCAGCTCAGCAAACAGCCAGGGTGAGAACAAGGCCAGCCATTAGTCCAACATGCCCCAGGGTGCTAAAAGAGGACGAGAGAGAGACACACACACACACACACACACACACACACACACACACACACACACACACAGGAAGACACTGATAGATTTATGGTAATGACACACTCACTCTGTTGACCATGCAAGGGCAGGGGACTTGGATAAGTCACCAAACAGTAAACTCCAACATCTGATGTCTGAGGTTCGAAGCTTAATGAGTATGTGTGTGTTTGTGACCATAAAGTGTTATTTTATTACTTTAGTCAACAGATGACCAGGACCACATGAAATCAGTGCCCACGGATTTGCAGAAAACTGGAAACACCCATTATTCAAAAGTTTTACTGCCACTAGATGTTCAGCATTTGCTTGTTTAATACAAAGTCACGTGAGAAGAGGCAGTGCCTCCATCCGGATATGATTGGATATGACTGGTTATGTTAGGCTGTGATTGATTAATGCGATAAATCCCGCCTCTTTTGTCCATGCACGTTCCGTGTTCCTGCATCTGAATGAATTAATGGTGTAAACGAGAAGGCTAATTTTAAAAAGTAAACAACGCACACACTTAGATATAACCACTATGTTACATTAAAATGAGACTTGAAATGTCCTGAAAGCATGATCTCTAGGAGATCACCTTTTTAGTGAGTAATCAGCTTGCTGAAATTTAAAGTTAATCTTCAAATCTGTGACCAATATTTACTGAGCTTTGATGACTGATGATCCAAAAAATCAAAAATAGTTAAAAGGTAACTATTTAAAAAAAAAAGCATTACTCCAGTCTTCAGTGTCACATGGTCCTTCAGAAATCATTCTTAAATACTGATTTGCTGTTCAAGAAACTTTTTATTACTATCAATGTTTAAAACAGTTTTTCAGGATTCTTTGATGAATAGCAAGATCCGAAAATCAGAATTTATCTGAACTAAAAAGCTTTTGTAACATTATACATTATACCATTCAAAAGCTTGGAGTGAGTATTTTATTTTATTGTATAATTTTCTTGGTTTGTTTGGGGGGAGCGAGGGTATATAAATGACAGAAATTATAGAAATTAATACTTTAATTTAGAAAGGATGCTTTTAATTGACCAAAAGTGTTTATAAAGACATGATGTTACAAAATACTTTTATTTCAGATAAATGCTGTTGTATTTTTCTATTCATCAAAGAAACCTTAAAAAATTCTACTCAGGTTTTTTTTCCTGAATATTAAAATGATTAAAATGATTTCTAAAGGACCACGTGACTGGACTAATGATGCTTTTAAGTCATAAGAATAAACTATATTTTTAAATATATTCAAAAAATAAATACCAGATAAATGCAGGCTTGGTGACCAAAAGAGACTTATTCAAAAAACATTAAAAATCAAATAAAAATGTTCAATAACTTATGACTGGTAGTGTAAGTTCACAAAAAATATGTTTCAATTGTTACTGCCTTGAGTTGTTATTTTCGAATAAATGTAAAATGCTTAAAAACACTAAAGCCAGGCTCACACTACATGAATTTTAAAATCCTAACCGATTATGAAATTTGGTTGCGACGCACACGTAAGGAGATTCTTTGCAGATTATCTTCTCTTACATTTTACATGCACACACTATGCATGTAACAGCGCATTGGCTGTTATTAAAGTATTTATGTAATCATGTAACCCTCATCATCCTGATTTAAAACGCTAAATATCAAACATGTTTGATATTAATCAGGGTGGTCCCGATTTGTGTGTGTGCAGATCGGGACGTGCAAGATTCGATCTGTGAACGAACGTCTCACATTACCAGATAAATCCGCGCCGAACATAGGGACTGTTTGAGGTGCTAGACAAGATTTTTGCTCCAGTTCTCGGGAGGGGAAAATCGGGCCAAATTTGGCTAAAAATCCTGTAGTGTGAGCGCGGTTTAACTTGAATTAGTTTTAATAAATAGAATACTGATTGCATTGTTAATGTAAAAATATAAAATAGAATTTTTTTGTTGTTGTTTTTTTTTGTTTGTTTTTTTTGATAGGATAAGTAATGTTTATTTAACCAAGAAAATGTGAATGTGGCATAAATTTACGTTTTATTAAAAATGAAATCTTTAAGGACTTTGCCTCATCCTTTCAGAACACCACCAGTGATCTACATATATCAAAAGCCATTCATTTTTGCAGCACTCTCAGTTTAGATGAACACATTTGACTATATTTAACTATATTTTCTCCTAAAAAAAAAACTTGCACTGAAAATGTGGAAAAAGTCTGCATTTGGTTTTTGCAAGCAGATGGCTAACCTACTGACCTCTTTGAAGTATTATGCGACTCTGACGGGTTTTATTGGGCTTAGTGACATCTTAATAAAAGTCATTTCTCATTCGTCTTTTAAATATGTGAACCTATAATGTTCATTAATGCTCACAGAAGGTATTCGACTGTACATACAGTACGTTCTAAAAATGACACGTCTCTCCAGGGCCTCACACCACTGTCAAGAAAGAGAGAGAGAGTCCATATGTGACATACTTATGGACCGTTCCAGTGACACGCCTTCTCAGAATTCAACACGCCTCATTCAAACAGGCTGTTATCTCCAAACAGGGCTCAGTGTGGGCTATGGGCTCTGTTTATTCAAACCTAAAGGGCATTGCAATCTCCACAACAAAGTGTTCACCTGGGATCAATCAGTTAGCTTATTAAAGCACTAACATATTCAAATGATGCTGCTGCTGCTGTTTGAGTGTGTGTGTGTGTATGTGTGTGTGTATTTTTCTCCCCTGCACCATTTGTGATTAATTATCCCTCACAAATCTAATCATAGAACACACATGGTTGCTCCTAACTATCTATCTGTTGTCCTGTGCTTGAGGGGGAAAAACAACAATGAAGAGACTGATTCCACCTTTAATGAGATTGGAGTCAGCATACAAGTTCTTGTGGCATTGCTCGACCCCCATTCAGCAAGCAGGTGTCCATTTCTAATGACTCCAGGAGCCTGACAACCTGCCGTTAAAGAAAGCGAGACAGAGTGAGAGAAAGAGAGAAGACAAACATGTTAGATGTGGCTCACTGGAATGAGGATAAAATGACACTTGACCAGTTGACCCCACAAACCTTTGGGCAGGCCTGTCAGGGTCAAAGGTTGAACTTTGTTTGACGTTTGGGTGCTAATCTAGTCCCCGTAACCTCTTAACCAAACCCATTTGACCACGGGTAAAGAATAGTCTCTAATCTTTCATTTCTCCTTGAGATCAAATTGGTGTGGAGCTTGCATCTGTGTGTAAATTGCTATGCAAGGCTGTTCTGTAAGAGCCACAAGAGTAGTTTACGTTCAGAAGATGTGCTGTAAATCTAAGCTTGGTTAACTGCCACATACTTTGAGAGCGGGTGCGAGGTGGTCATTGTCCATTAAGGTACACTTACTTTGTGCCCACTCACCTCACACCGCACAATTAATAGAGCAAAGCCAAGCTGGAGTAAAGGAAATGATGCAAAGCTAGTTCAACACACAAGATGGCCACTGGCGATGAGGCATTCGTGTCTAGCAGTACCACAAACTCTCAAACCGACTAGAAAGTTGACAACGTGTAACGTTTAAACAACCGAGTCAACCTCTGTTTAGACAGCGGTACAGTCCGCTTGGCAACCTCATGCTGAACAGCCCAGAGCAGAATGCTTGCCAGCGGGCCATAAACACAAGGAACTTTTGATCAGGAGACCAATTTGCACGGCCAAGTCCACACAGACACAAAACTAAAACAAACCATGCACCTCAGTGTTTTGAGACTCACATTTTCCAAGTCGCTGGAGAATTCTCAACTACAAAACACTGGGAAAAGAAGAATATTTGGGGATACTGGGATTAGATTTTTATAACAGTGAGAACAGAACATTTTTCCTGGAAGGCGCCGATCTTGTTGTGCTTTGGTATCCGTTTATATATTGTTGTATCAGTTGCTAGTTCGATTTTTTGACAGGCCATTACAGGAATAGTTCATCCAAAAATGAAAATTCTTGAAAATGTACTCACCCTCATGTTGTTCCAAACTTGTATGACTTACTTTCTTTCATGAAACACAAAATGAAAAGTTTAGTACAATAAAACATATAATGAAAGTGAAGTTCACCTCCTCACCCCCTTGTCATCCAATGTTGATGTTCATGTCATTTTTTTTTTCAGTCATAAAGAAATTCTGTTTTTTGAGGCAAACATTTCAGGATTTTGTTTCCATATAGTGGACTTCAAAATTGCCTCTGAGTTTGAACTTCCAAAATGCAGTTTAAATGCAGCTTTAAATGGCTCTAAACGATCCCTTCCAAGAAAGAAGGGACTTGTCTAGCGAAACGATCTGTTATTTTCCAAAAAAAAGTACAGTTTGTATACTTTTTAACCTCAAGTGCTCGCCCTGTCTAGCTCTGCGTGAATTCTGTGCATTCCGGGTCAAAACAGTTAGGGTATGTCGAAAAACTCCCATCTCATTTTCTCCTCCAAATTCAAAATCATCCTAGATCGCTGCAGAAGGACCAACCCAGTGTTTAAAAAGAGAACGCGCAAGAAGGGTGAAACCCCCCTTTACAAAAAAAAGGTAAAACAGCGATGTAGGACAATTTTGAAGTTGGAGGAGAAAATGAGATGGGAGTGTTTTGACATACCCTAACTGTCATGAACCAGAATACACAGAGTTTATACAGAGCTAGACAAGACGAGTCTTTGAGGTTAAAAAGTATATAAATGACAAAAAAAAAAAAAAAAAAAAAAAAAAAAAACTAACCAATCGTTTCACTAGATAAGACCCTTCTTCCTTGTCTGGGATAGTTTAGAGCCCTTTGAAGCTGCATTTAAACATTTTGGAAGTTTAAACTCACAGGCACCATAGAAGTCCACTATATGAAGAACATTCCTGATTTTTTTTTTCCTCAAAAAACGTAATTTCTTTACAAACTTTTTGTTCTGGAAGTGAACTTCTTTAAAAGAGGCAAACAAGAGTCATCCTGAAAGTACTGTATTTGCTGAGTCAACTTAAAATAATTTGTAACCTGGCTGCCTTAAAATTTTAAGTTCAGTCAACTCCAAAAAAAGTTTATTCAACTTGAAATGTTAAAGTATTCTAAGTGATAACTTAGATATTAAAATTTTAAGGCAGCTGGGTTACTTACCCATCTGTTAAGTTTAGCAAACACAAATATCTAAGTTGTTACTTAGTACAACTTAACATTTCAAGTTGACTAAACTTATTTTAGTTGACTGAACTTAAAATTTTAAGGCAGCAGGGTAACAAATTAATTTAAGCTGACTCAACGAATTGTGTTTTTTTATTTTTTACAGTGTAGTCCATACAGCTTTTACACTAAATTACAAATGTTCAGAAATTATACAGCTTTGTGTTAAAAAAAAAAAAAAAGACAGAAATCTTACCTTGAAAATACAGCCATTGTCACTATTCACTTCCATTGTATGGACATTCTGACTAACATCTCCTTTTCTGTTCCACATGAGAAAGAAAGTCATACAGGATTTGAAAGACATGAGAGTAAGTAAATGATGACAGAAGTATCATAAATACAGCAAAGTCTGTAAAAATGGAGAGAATTTTAGTGCATGGGTTTATGTGAGCACTTGTTTTTCAGGCATGGAGAGAAAAGTCAGTGATTTGTTTTATTTGTCTGTAGTGTGGCATTGTTTGAGTAGAGTGACATGTTGTCTTCAAGAGCCAGATGAATAAAATGGGAATGATTGGGTAGGGAGGGGTTGAAGTTTTCCGTCTTTCCCACCTGCCAAAACACAATAGGCCTCTCTAAACACAAGTGGCTATTTCTTTCTTGTGTTTGAAGAGGAATCTTAAAGCAACACATCTCAGCCTGTTTTATGGATTTGCATTAGACAAAGGAGAAAATTTGAGTGTGCATCAGTATAAGCAACACTCAGTTTGTGGTCAAGGTTTTTGAAGTGAATGTAGGCGACATTTTTGTCGCATATAAAAGAGGTATACAAAATAAAGACAGTTTCAGGAGTGATGTTGCATCTGGGTATGTGGTAAAGCTGCTAAGCTGTTTTTCTGACCTATGGAACAGGTAAGGTAACACTTTTCAAGACGCTTGGTCACATGACCCCAGAGATTTGCAGAGCAGCCTGAAGGCCCTCCTGCGCCCATGGGCTAAACACACCGTTGCTGAACCACGCAAACACACAGTAGCGGGCAAAGGAACAAGGGGGGAGGGAAGAGGTGCCACGAGTCCTGAGCTGCTCAGGACGGCCGTCCTAATTATTTGACATGCATACACTCAGCGGAGTTCAAGCAAATGAGAGTTAAACACCATTGAGGCTTTAGTGTGATACTCTGAGCTGTGTAAGTGTGTGTCAAATGTCCTCTACAAAAAAAAATAATAATGAATTAATTAAAAGACAAAAATGCTAAAGAGAAAACTTTGCCACCAGACACAGGTATATACTTTAATTTTTTTTATTAATTGTTTTCAATAAAGGGACAAAATTGGTTGGTGAACAGGATAATGTAGACAACTGCCAGAAAACACAGACAGTGGTTTCTCCAATAAAACTCAACATAGACCAGAAACAAAAACAACAAAAAGCAAGTCTGTCAATGACCTTTGGTCATTCTTTTCTTTTAAAAAAAAAAGAAAAAATAATAAATGAAAACAAACAAACAAAAAAGGATCCATTCTATGTCTCCGTTTTGAACAGAGTATTTAAGCAATAATAAATAGTGACTCCCATTGAAAAAGATAAAGTTCAAGTTCAAGTTACAACAAACAGCTCTCATAACAGGAATAGAAAAGGCTGATAACAAAATATTCCGCATTGCCATTTACAAAAGAGTATGAACTTAAGTGGGCTGCTCCTTTAGTTCCATTTCATTTTTAAATATGCTTTGCATATGAAAGTCGTCCCAATCTAAATATAAAGCACCATTTAATATTTGGCAATGAAAAAAAAGAAAAAAACACCTGCAAAACATTGATTATTTGAATTCATTTATTTGAATGATTTTTTTGTTTGTTTATTTACTGGTATTTTACTGCATATGAAGTTAGCTTTTTTTTCAAGATGCTGGAATGTATTCAGGTGAGACAGGTGAAAAGACAGAAGCACACTACAGAACAACCCAACATTAGCTTGCTGTACTGCATACAGAATGGCAGCAGAGGAGATTTTTTAAAAAGAAGAACAGAAAAAAGATATGTACAACCACCTGTTTTAGCTAGTGTGGACATTCTCAAAAGACTCCTCAGGGAAACCATTGAATGGCCTCCTTTGTACAATGCCACATACTTTAATTTTTTAATTTGATTTTTTTTTCCATTTTCATTTTTTAAACATACAAATAATTCGCACTATATTATCCTGCCAAATTAAAAAAATATACCGTGGCAGCTTGTTGTTTTTTTCCACTACCAAAAAAGGTACAATAATACCTTTTGAGAGAACAAGCAACAGTTAAAAATACAAGCCTCAATATAAATACTGTAGTACCTACACTAGGTGAACATTTAATTCAAATACCATTCTAGAAATACAGAAGAAAGTAGACCATAAATGTGTTTTAGCATAGGAACTGACATGATGTGCATTTTCCTATATTTAAGTTTCTCTATTATATATTTTATATATAATCTTAAACCTTTCCCCAATGCAAGTTTGACCTGAAGAGCTGTGAAGAGCCAAGATGAAAAAGAAGAAAGAAAGCAGGAAAAAAAACAAACAAACAAACAAAAAAAAAACAAATCACAGATTTTTCCCATTTTATATATATTGTGATCAAGTCTTGAACACCACCAAGACAAAGAGGAAAAGAGAAACAACAAACTTAAATACAGTTTCCCCTAAGATAATGAAATGTTACCTTTTTTAAAAAAGTCATTTTATTTTCATACTTAAAAAAAGATTTGTACAAAAAAAGTTCTTGCAGTGAAAGCAGCAAGTTTCAATTGTCCGTACTTTGTCAAGCACTGTGTGCTTTGACACAATAATATTATATCGGAGTTGGGCTTTATCTTCATGAGGTGAGAGGAGGAGTTGGCTTTTTTTTACATTAAATAATGACACCACGTTCGATTCGTTAGGAAGTTTTCCCTCTCGTGAATACCTGTAAACTGGGAAACTTTAACAGTGCACTTTGTTGTCCAACAAGCAAGCAATCTTAAATTTATATTCAACTACTATACCTCCAATTAGCATGTCTAATAGAAAAACAAGGGAAAGACAACGTTATCTGAAGTCATTGATGTCATAATGCAACAATGAAAAAGAGTCTCCTTGAATGTCAACTTACACCACACTATGTGTGAAACTCATAGAAAACAAAGGAACAAAAGTGACGTGTACGGTTTTCCCTCTCTCTGTGCGTCTCGCTCGGTCGGTCTTTCAGGTTCATTTAGTCTTTTAGGGAGCTCAGACGTAGGCAATAATAAAGAAATAAGATTTTGACTCAGACCTGTAGGCAATTCATAGTTAATCATCACTGACAGCTGCAAATATTTCAATGCTTTCTTAATAACCGATTCTCAAGTGTACATTACATTAGTTCACTCCAAACGCCCTCAGGCGCTCCTTCGCAATGGATGTTCACGCTAACAATGGTCATCAAAGAAACGTCAAAATGTTGTGCTACTGACGAGAAGACTTGAACAAACACAGAGAAGTCAAATGATTGTGGACTGAAAACTAGTACCGCCAAGTACAGTACCTTCAGACAGAAGAAGTAAACAAGGCTGAATGCCAGTGCCATGCCCAGGACATAAACCACAATGGAAGGATACGTTTCACATAGGTACCTAATGATGATTAACTAGAAATTTCCATAGCTTTTTAGTTATTACTATTTCTCTCTAAAGTCACAGTTGACTGTAGCGGTCAGGTGCTTGATGCAAGAACCTTCTGAGGATCCGATCGATCCTTACGTAGTATCTAGCTGAGACTCCAGAATTACAGCAGATGAGATTAACCAATGCAATTTCAAGATATCCAAGGCACTCTTTTTGTTTGTTTTACCAAATGATAGTACAAATTCAAATCTCAACGCTGTTTCCTTTTGAAGAAATCCAAAGGCTGTCATTACTTTTATTCCGTAATAGGGGCCAATTCGTATTTTAACCCTAAGTGGACAGAACATCTTTTTGAAAGATTAGTTTAAGTGCGATATCCAGCCCGTCCAAAGAGGATTAAGCGATAGCCTGTAGTCCTCCATGTTACAACACAAAACTGTACATGATATGTTTTACAGAATGTATGCAGCATGGTTGTTTTTTCTTCTCTTTTTCTTTGATCTTGAACCAAAAAAAAAAAAAACAAAGAAAAAACATTCTTAAAATAATGAACGATAAAACAGCAACACATTTACTAAACAACTAACCAACCAGGGACAATTTATTTTTAAAATTAGCCAAAATATATCATGCATGCTGTCAAATTTTCCAAAATGGGAAAGAAAAAAGAAAAAGTACACAACATGTAAATTATTGCACAAGAGAAAGGCTCCAAGTTTGCGTCAATGCAATAGTATTGCCCCGATACAGATCATGCATTCAACGGTAAATGAAAAGGGTGTGCTGGTGGTGCCAAGCACGTTGTCTTAGCCGCCACTGGACTAGCGAAACAGGGAAATCTACAAGGATGAGGGTGGGAGTGGGGTAAGGTGTTATTCGCTGTTAACAGCCAAGTGAGCCACCACACTCCACCGCTACTCAGTTTTAATTTCGTTGTTCAATGCGCGGTCACTGTGCCATTTTTTCATGTGTTTCTCAAGGGTGCTGTACACACTAAAAGGCATCTGACAGATTTCACATTTGTAAACGTCCTTGCCCACTTGCCCGTGCGTTTTCATGTGCCGTGTTAGCTTGCTGCTCTGAGCGCAGGCATAATTGCAAAGCTCACACTTATAAGGCCTCTCACCCGTGTGGCTGCGCCGGTGCACTGTCAGATTGCTGCAGTTTTTGAATACTTTCCCGCAGAACTCGCAGGTGTCGCTGCGTCGGCCGTCTTTCGAGCTGGGCCGACCAGGACCCCCGAGGTGTGGCGTGCTGCCGCCACTGCCAGTCCCGCTGCGGCCCGAGACGCCGCCGTCCAGGTCCCCCGGTGGCGTGGAGAAGCGCAGGCTTCCGTTCTCTGAGGAGTGCTCTGAAGATGAGGCGAAAGGCGATTGTCTGGAATCCCCGAAATTCAGAAAGGGGTCCTTCAGCTGCCGAGAGGCAGCATAGCCAGCCAACCACTGGGAATAGACATTCTCAGTGTTGGGGATTGTAGGGGTGGAGAGGTCAAAATCCTTCTCCAGCTTGATTCGTTTGGAGAAAGGACTAAGTGAGCTGGGACTGCCCAGGAGGAGCTTCTTGGACAAACCGACGGAGGCGGACTCGCTGGGGGACGAGCCTCGACCATTGATAGCTGAGCCACAGCCCTCGTCCACTCTGTCCGATTCCAGAGCCGAGTCCTCGTCACACATGTCCCTATGTGCATCATTGTCAGAGTTTAGGGCTCCTCGCTTGTGTTGATGAAACGCCTCGCTGTAGTGCTGCATGCTGGCAGCCAAGCCCATGCCCTGCATGACCTCGGGCAGCGAGCGCGGGATGCCGTCCTCGCCCGCGCCCAGGCGTCCGCCGTTGTTCTCGTGGTGCCGCGCAGCCTCGAGGTTGAGGCTGAAGTGGTAGTTGTTTCTGCCTCCTTCTCTCTCCAGCTCCTCCTCCTCTCCTTCCTCCTCTTCCTCCTCCTCCTCTTCTTCCTCCTCCTCCTCCTCTTCCTCTTCCTCTTCTTCCTCTCCGTTCTCTGGAATCAGGCGGTCGTTTTCGCTTTTGAATTTGGCTACCACGGACTTGAGGGCATTACTGGCACTTCCCACCAAGTCACTGGTTCCTGGCTCAGGGGAGCTGGCTGTGGACAAGCCGTCGTCAGACTTGACTGTCATGGGCGACGACTTGTTCATGTGTGTCTTCATGTGCCGCTTCAGCTTGCTGGCCTGCGTACAGGCATGGTCGCACAGGTGGCATTTGTAAGGTTTCTCACCCGTGTGACTGCGTCGATGCACAATTAAATTACTCTGGAACTTGAAGGTCTTCCCACAGAACTCACAAGACTTGCTCTTCATTGGCGTGTTCGGCTGTTGCGTGAGAGGGGTCGGGGTGGACTGGGAGCCGGAGGGGGACTGCATGGAAGGAAGGGGAGGGGTGGAGAGAAAGGGTGGCTTGGTTCCTGACTGGAATGGTTGCAGTAGCCGTTGCATAGGGCTGGGCCTGTTGGGTGAGAGAGGAGGAGTTGACCCTGAGGTGTTACCAGCCAGCTCCCTCAACCTACGAGAGAAGTCCATAGCTGGGGGATCCATGGGTATGGGGTTGAGGCGCAGCACCCTGTCGAAGGCACTCGGGTGGTGGGTGGCCAAAGCCAGCTCCTCCGGGCTCAGGTGCTCCATGCGATGAGGGTCCAAGTGATGGCGGGGTGGAGGGCTAAAGAGAGGCGGCGTAGGGGGAAACCGACCCTCTCGGAGAGGGGGTCCATCACGTCCAGAGTTGGGTATCCGGAGCAGGTTGAATGGGCTTCCCTCTGGGAGATGGATGCCATGCAAAGGGGGCTGAGAGGAGCAATCTGCACCCATTCCTGAAGGAGCTCCGACACGGGGCGTGAGCGGACTTCCGCGCTCACTCTCAAGGTAGATGCGGAAGCCATGAGTGTTCTGGGCATGTTGCAGCAGAAACCAGGCACTGCTGAACGGCTGCTTACAGGTTGTGCAAGTGTAGCTGCTGGGCTCATCTTTACCTGCAAAACACATAAGATAAGAGTTAATTCTTCTGCAATTAACTGCAATTCATTTCAAGGAACCACAGAACAGAACAGAACCATTAATAGATCTCTAAATCTGCTACATGCATTTGTTCACACTCATTCCCTTTCTCAGCTGCTCCCTAGAGCATTTCAGACCTACAAAAAAAGTCTACAGATTGGGTCTTAATCATTTATGAACCTCCCTCATCTCCCGTCTAGACCCCAGGCCTGTGCAGAACCCCATACTAACAGTCTCTCATCGGCTTTAGCCCCTCAGCAGGCTAAAGTAAGTATCACATAACAGTAAACACAGCTCTTATTATAAACATGCTCCCAAACAGCACTACAGGCCAGAACCCAGTGGAGCAGAGCTTTTCACAACACAAGACCAGACAAAGCACTGGCAGTCCAGCAGAGTAAGACTGTGTTGAGGTTTAACTCAGGTCTTTGCATGGGGTGAAACACTCCTGCTTTCGGCTGTACACTGTTCAGCCGGTTCTTGTAACGGTTGTCAGCAGGGCTATAAAAGCAAACAATAGTGCTCTCTCAAGCTGAACACTTTCATCCATGTACAAGAACAGATGAACAGGAAGCATACAGTAAACAAAATCTCGAAGGACTACAGAAATATATCCTGTAAAGGGGCAACAGAGGAAACACACATATTGTTAAGATGTGTTAAAGGTTACATTGCTTAAAATTCAGTTTTAAGCTAGGAACATTTGTTGCAAAAACCTCACACATTGAAACAGCTTGTTTTGAAATTTTAATTCTATTTAAAAAATTGTCTGCTCTTTAAATGCAAGCTCAAAAAAGATGAGTTTAAGCAACAGTTGCTTAAAATGGAAATAAAGGAATCTACCAGCAGATAAGAAAAAAACAAAAAGAGAAACCATCTACTCCATTACAACTGAAACCGTAAAGTATGTAGACAATTGTCACAGCAAAGGAACATTTAAAACAATAATTGACTTTCACTGGCACTTTGACAATGACCAGTGATTTTCCTCCCATTGCGTTTGTAATCTCATTTAATGTTTCTGACTCCTCCACCACCTCATTTAGGAGATTAAATAATAAAAGAGGCTGGAAACAAGAGCCTTTCAACATTAAACACACTGTGCTGAAGCCTGATGCAATGTTACCCATTTCTGAAATATGTTTTGTCTCTGCATTTTAATGAAACTGATATGTTATATTCTGAAAAAAATAGCAGATGCTAAATTGTACTTGCACTTTAAACACAATTTATCCATTTTACCTTATTTATTTTATTATTCATTCTTGCCTGTATTGTAACACATGGTATTTAGTATTATAAAAATAGTTTAAAAAAATTATATTAATAAAAGGGGGGAGGGGGTATTTTCATTACTACAAAACATACTGGAAGAAAAAACACACACCTCTCATAAATATGCTCAAGACTAAATGTTTTATCTAGTCCAGATGGAAAGCTGTCAAAAGCTACAGAACCATTTTTGATAATTGCACTGAATAAATTCCTAAAAAAAAAATGTTATAAAGTGCTGCAAATGGCATTTGCACCATCAACAGGTAAACAAGCAGCGGGTTCAGGATGCCTATAGTTAAAAAACACACGATTAACTCACAAATGGCAATGAAATGGATATTTTCATGAGGTAATGAGTGTCAGTTTGAACTTTGAAAATTACCAGCGCTAAAAGGGATGTTACATGCAAGGTACAGATATCTACCTACGCTCCCAAAAACGCAAGGTCAAGCGGTCAGGAAAAGAGCCATCATCCGCACAGGAACCACAACAACAAACAGCGAAAATGGACAGGGGAGATGGATTTAACTCCCCCCACAAGCCAGAGGTCTCTAAACTGCTATCATGTACTGTTTACAACCATCCCGAGAGGAAGAGGGGAGAGGGAAAAAAGTAAAAAATGGAGAGATGGCGGGAAGAAAGGCTGAAAGAGGTGCTGAACGGAGCCGAACAGGCAGCGTGCACTCTTTCATCTCGTTTGTTTTCCTCAGAGGGGCTTTCTCTGAAGTCTTCAATAGCCAGCAAAGCATGTAACGAGGCAAGGCCTTTCTGCTGCTCAGAGGAGGAAAGGCAGGCCAGAGCCACTGTGGGTTTTCTCAGATAATCCTGTTAATGCACACAAATGGGGGTGGTTCTGGAAGGCTCCGTGGCGGGCAGACAGCCACCTCCGGACATCGCTGCACCCTTTTGTGCTGTCATCATTTTGTCTCTGCCTTGGCACTTCTTAAACATGGTAAACCAAAACACACACCCACTCTACATAAGAAATGTGTGCAACAAATAAATGATAGTGTTTGGGAATTAGGAATAACATGAGTAAAGCTCAGAATAATTAAAACATGGTGATGCACCTAAGCCCTGAACCCCACCATAAATGTGTGCACTTTTACTCAAATTATACTGGATAGCATTTAAAACAAAAACAGACTCATCAAGCAGCTTCCTATCTCTTTGTCATCCAAGATCCATCTTTCTTCAGTCGTTAAGAAAAATTTTTAAGGAAATCATTTCAGAATTTCTGTCCATGTAATGGACTTCTATGGTGCCCCAAATTTGAACTTTCCAAAATGCAGTTTCAATGCAGCTTCAAAGGGCTCTAAATGATCCCAGCCAAGGAAAAAGGGTCTTAGCTAGCTTATTCCTTGGTTGGGATTGTTTAGAGCCCTTTGAAGCTGCATTTAAACAATATTTCGGAAGTTCAAATTTGGGGGCACCATAGAAGTCCATTACATGGAGAGAAATCCTGAGATGTTTTGCTCAAAAAAACATAATTTCTTTACGACTAAAGAAAGACATGAAAATCTTGGATGACAAGGTGGTGAGTACATTATTTGTATGTTTTTGTTCTGGACGTGAACTAATCCTTTAACTATTTCTGAGAAATCTTTCCAAGTAACCTTGGATCCTGCACATATCCCGGTATATATACTATGACAAAGCCAATCTTGACAGACAAATCTGACAGACATTTAAAAAAATAAATAACTAAAAAAATGATAAAACGAAATAAAAAATAATCCAAGGTCCCGGAACAAGAGACCAACGGTGACGATATCACACGCCAGCTTTCAGCTGAGATGGGCAGTGAGGGAGGTGACGGTTGGTGTGAACAGAGAGAAAAATAACAGCACATTGCTGCTCTATGGCCCTGCCACCCACGAGCACCTCCTGACAATCTCACTCATGACCAACAGCTGAAAGCCCTGCACCAAATCAAGACTG
Source organism: Labeo rohita (assembly GCF_022985175.1). Lineage (NCBI taxonomy): Eukaryota > Metazoa > Chordata > Actinopteri > Cypriniformes > Cyprinidae > Labeo > Labeo rohita. The sequence goes on along the minus strand of NC_066881.1, from coordinate 18,426,090 downwards.
CACACTACTTTATATCAGGGGGGTTGATGCAAAGGCCAGCTAAATTATGGATCATTACAATCTGCAGAAATTACATTTAATTGCTGCCACCTGCAGAGGGTTTAACCTAGTATACATTTTTGTATTATCATGCAAAGGGTATTTTTTTTTTCTCCACTCCTGTCACACAGCTACAAGTGTAATGGCTATCTGTTGTTATGGAGGTTGAAGGAGAGTTTTAAAAACCCAATTCGCTTTCAATGCAGGGTCTTCAGAAGGTTCAGCTCTTTAAATAGACTTCGAGGGTCCACCGTCTCCTCACCAGCCACAGGGATCTCTGAAGGACAGGTTACCGCATCTCCATGTTTAACAAGGGCCCGCTTCATTTCATTACACATGGCAACGCTCAGCGGAATATGTAATCATCTTTTTCACATGACATTTTGAATATCCAACTAGACAAATAATTGCGGCAATAATTGATAGCTTCGTGCAGGCGGCAGTATTATTGACTGGCGTGCCTCTCGCAAGCACCGCCGTGTGCCATGCGGGCATCGTGCTTGGCACGCTCACAGCCAGGTTCTTCTTCTGACAAAACTGTCACAATCTGTTCCGATGACGGGAGTCGGCGAGCCACCGACAGGTGCTCCAATAATCTGCTATTAGACTCTGAAGATTTTACTGGGTGGAATTAAAAGCAGCAGCCTGCCAAAGAAATTAGCCTCCCCCTCCTTTCAGTCTAATTTTAATTTTCTCAAGAGAGTTGAAAGAGTATTCTTTGTGTCATTGACTGTCTTTTTGAGAGGAGAAGTCGAGAGCTGAGCATTGGAGACGGATGAGCAGTAAAAGCAGACGAGGGACTCATGGCTTCACAGCTGTTTAATGTGCGCGACTACGTCTCTTGGCCGCCACTGGGTGCACAAGTTTGCTAAATGCAATGATAATCTGCGCCTTGACACTGGGAGCATTTAAGAGAAGAATTCAGAAAGCGGCCTTGCTCTAATTTTCACAGATTCCTCAGTTAATTAGAAAGCTCTCCAATTTGCAGCGAAAGCGGGTCAGTCCGGACAAGCTGGCAAGCCGCGACGTTCGAGGCAGAGACTGCCGGTGACAGTTGTTGGACTGGTCTGCAGGAGCTGGCAGCGGCACGGCTACTTACAGACGGATGCGAGCGCTCAGTGCATTGCTGGCAGTTTTTACACTGGGAAATGTCAGAGCAATGTTACAGCACAGAGCCACGGGAAAACAAGAACACCCCCCACACACACCCCCCCCAAACTGCCAACCACATCCTCACAGGACCGACTAATCCAGCTAAATCGGCACACACACACACATACACACACACGCATTAAACTGCAGTTAGATAAAGCCACACTAAATGATCTTGACAAAAAGTAAGGCTGTATTACAGAGCGGTGATGGCTTGGCAGAGAGTGACTGGTGCCCATGGTGAAACCGGAGACATGGAGGAAGGAAATATGTTGTGAGCACCCCATCCACCCAATTCCCCCCCCTGCTGAGTTCTGCATCTTGTGCAGGAAAACTGTAGCACACCAAACAGATAGCTTTACAGTGCAAAAATAACCAAAAAGTGTCAAGTTATGACTCGTGCAAATTTCAGACAGCCCGCATAAAATCTGCCTAGGGGACAGGTCAGGCGTATTTTATTGCAAAAGTGGACTCAAGCACAGACACACACACACATAACCTGTTTGTTGTGTTAGTTACACAAGCACATTTACAAATGAAAAATCGTTTTGCCGTCATACCAATTTCATTAAAATACACTTAAATACAGCTAAGTGCATGAAACGAATGGATTTATCTTGACTGACACACACAGATGACTGACACGTATAGATGGAGAGCGTGTATATTTGGAGTAATGTCTACAGTTGGCTTTGTTAAGAGAGCGGGGTGCATTTCTATGTGTGCCGTCTGGATCGATGGCGCTGGCAGACTAAGATGAATGCCAGATTAAAACAGCTCGGGCAGCCCAATATCCCCGACATGCAGATTCATCCATTGTTCTTCCTCCCACCACTAAAAAATCCACCCCCCTCGCTCACACACGGCGTCTGTGGCAAACAAAAGCACCGGATACGAACGCACTTGCGTACAGCGATTCAAAACCTCCTACATGCGAAAGCGCAGGTCATTTGGACAGTTGCTGGCATTTTGCGAGCTGTGCTCTCAGCCTTCCATCTCGACAGCTTCACTGCTGTCACTAGCCGAGACTGCGGCTCCTTTTGTTTTGTCCTTGACGATTGTGTTAAGATTCAACAGCTCTCAGAGATAATGGTAATTGAAGTAATGCAACAATGCAGTAACAGGATTACTGAATGCAGGGGGAGAAAGGACAATGCCATGTAATATCATTTTTGAATTTTATCAGCGGCTTATGCTTTCAAGAGCCTCTGCATATATTTGTGTTTGAGGTGTCCCTTCACCTCTGCACCTGCTCGAGTCGTGAAATTATGACATTACAATTTAAGCATTACATTTTCATAAAGGAAATGAAGCACAATGCATATGAATCCTGTTAACATTGACAAATAAAATCATTTAAGAAATCAATCAATGTCAAACTTTTTAAACCAAGATTCTGAGTTAAACGTGCACAATAAAGTGATGGCAAAGCTTTACTCCAGTCTTCAGTAAAAAAAATATATATACATTTTTACTTTTGAATAGTAGTGTATATCAAGAATCTGTAACTGGTCAATATTAATTTGAAGTTATTTGCCATTTTTAATCACCTTTTGCTTTCGCATATTCGTTATAAATTCTCCTGCAGCGTGACAAATTAATTTTTTAAAGTACAAATATTTCAAGCAAAACTGCATGTACTTTATAAAAACTGTAGTAACTAGTCTAGTACACACACTCACACATTTATAATTAATAAACAATAGCACAATGCTGTTTAAATTACTTACTAATAATACTTTATAACCCAAAATTATTTCCTTTATTAAAAAGTGAACGTCATTGTCTGTTGATACAAGTAAGTATGCCGGTTAAATAATTAATATAATTTGAATAAATAAGCTTTCCATTGATGTATGGTTTTTTAGAATAGGATATGATTTGACCGAGATGCAACTATTTAAAAAATCAGAAATCTGAGGGGGCAAAAAAAATCTAAATATTGAGAAGATCGCCTTTAAAGTTGTCCAAATAAAGTTCTTAGCGATGCATATTACTAATCAAAAATTAAGTTTAGATATATTTATGGAAATTTACAAAATATCTTTGTGGAACATGATTTTTACTCAATATCCTAATGATTTAATCTATAATTTTGACGCATACAATGTATTTTTGGCTATTGCTACTATATATAAATATACCTGTGCTATTTATGACTGGTTTTGTAGTTCAGGGTCACATATTTGCTAATTCTGACCACAGCAAGACTTCTAATGGGTGTCTGTGTTTAACACATGGGTGTCAATGCTCAGGTCATGTGTGTTTCTGGCTTGTATCAGTATTCCTCCAAGCAGTCTGGCTGGGTCGGCCCAGCACCGCTCTCACACACTCGGCTCTTTGTCCGGTTCCAGACTCTTTGTGGTGTGCCGAGTGACTGGCCACAAACAAAGGCCTGTTTGACCAACACTTGTTCACTGACAAAGCCGGACAGAGGAAGTGCCATAAAAATCCCGCAAAAGACTGCGAGACACTTCTCACACTGTGTGTCCTCCAAACCCAAACATTATGCATTTCCCTCCGCCTCGCCAAAAGAACACACACTAATATCTAAACAATGAGATGTAATGTGCCCATTAACTGTGCTTTCCAAATAGACGGAAAGAGGGAGAAAAGACTGCCTTAAGAGATACTGCGATAACTAGAGCTGGTGCTCCTGGGCAGAAGCATGTCAGTAATTAACCTGGACAGGCCAGTGAAAATCTGACTTTCACATTTATTAACTTTCACCATCCCAAACCCTGATAAGAAGCAGCTGGGTCACATTTCAAGAAAGTTTTACTAATGACATAGGAAATATTATGTATGTATGTGTGGAGCTAAGAAGTAAACTTAAAATCTGTGACACTTGAAAAAAAAATGTTGTAAAATAGTGTGAAGCAACCATTTGTTATGGGTCAATCACCCTGGGGAGAAAATATGGGTTAAAATTAAAAATCCTAATGGAATTCCCTCTCCACATTATGTGAGTAATCCCAGCATCAACTCATTCCAACGTACGCCATGTCTCCCATCTGCCTGCCTGCCGGACAGCAAGCGCAATTAAGAGCGGGAGAGATTTCCACACACCTGACTCCCCTCTCCTTATCATTATTACAGTGAGGAGAGACGTGTCCCCTCCAATCAGAAATACACACAGCTAAACAGGGCCTGCCCAGCTAATGATAACCACAGAGAGTGGCATACGTTTCCCTCTCAAGCCAGTCAAATCAAACCCGGCTGATCAGGCCCGAGCGTAACGTGCGCATGTATTCTGTTATTGCTGAATACGAGAAGTTGATTTCAGTATTTAAGAGCAACAATGAGGCTAATTTCACAATCCTCTTGGTGTGTCATTAGGCGCTGCTGTACAATCTGCCACACAAGAACGAAGACAAAACACAATTACCCCCAAGTGCTTTTAAAGAGCTGGGATATGAAAGCGTTATTGTTTTGGCGAGGAGGCCAATCAGGACTTTATATGTGTGTAAATGTATATTTGCGCATGTGAACACGGCGTAGTTGGTTTGACTTGCCAGAGTGGGTGCCAGAGAGTTTCAGAGTCGCTGCTGGGATCCACATTGTGCTTTCTGTACCCTTTAACACTCATGGCAGGTCATCTATTAATTTTCACTATATAATATGCAGATAGATAGATAGATAGATTGATTGATAGATAGCTTATGATATGTTTGGGGTCAGCAAGATATAAAAAAAAAAAATATTCAGCAAGGTGCATCATATTAATCAAAATGGCATTCATGTTACAAACATTTATAATGTTACAAAATAATTATACTTCAAATAAATGCTGTTCTTTTGAAAGTTCTATTTATAAAAATCACAAAAATATTAACCAACTGTTTTCAACAATGATAGTTTTAATTTAATTTAATTTAATTTAATTTAATTTAATTTAATTTAATTTAATTTAATTTAATTTAATTTAATTTAATTATTTTTTGCATCAAATCAGCATATTAGAATGATTTGCTGGAGTAATGGCTGTGGAAAATTCAGCTTTGCCATCTCGGGAATTAATTACATTTTAAAATATATAAAAAAATAATTTTTGAATTGTAATAATATTTCTCAGTGTTACTGTTTCTATTGTATTTTTGATCAGGTAAATGCAACCTTAGTCATCTATTCATTTTCACTAGATAGATAGATTAAAATGACAAACATTTATAATGTTACAAAAGAATTATACTTCAAATAAATGCTGTTCTTTTGAAAGTTCTATTCATAAAAGAATCCTTTTTCCACAAAATATTAACCAATTATTATTTATTATATTTATAAATGTATTTATTATATTTATTGATATAATTATTTACATTTATTTTTTTTTTTATTATTTATTTATTTATTTATTTTTATTTATTTTTATTTTTGTTTTTTTTTTTTTTTTCTTTTTTTTGCACCAAATCAGCATATTAGAATGATTTGCTGAAGTAATGGCTGTGGAAAATTTAGATTTGCCATCTCAGGAATTAATTAAATTTTTAAATATATTAAAATAGAAAACAGGTAATTTGAATTGTAATCATATTTCACAATGTTACTGTTTCTATTGTATTATTGATCAAATAAATGCAGCCTTGGTTAGCACTCTTCTTTAAAATATTTAAAAATCTTACCAACCCCTAACTTTTGAACAGTAAAATTATGTATATTTATCAATAAAAAAGTTTGAACACATACTTAGTACATTCTCTACAAATCGTTTCGAGACAAACATTTTCAAAGTGAAGCTACTAAACACAGCTCTAGCATCACATGTTTGCCGATACCGCTTTGTTATCCATATCTAATACAATGACATTCATACACCTGACTTAGGTGTCCAAAAGTGTCTACATGAACAACCCTAGTGAAACCTTTTCTTTAACCAGCACTCCAACATCCTCTGCTCATGTATGTGAATGTAGGCAGTGTGTGTATCCCAATGATAACTTTATGTAGAAGCAGCCCAGGAACAGTACTGAGGATCTGCTTTACCACTGGGGAACATGCCTGGAGAGCAGAAGCCCCAGAGGGACAGATGGAGTACTCTTGGCGGAGACACCCGTGAACAATGAACAAAACCGTTGTTCCGTCACTCGGATTATTGTAACTGCCGTTCCTGCGCTTTGGATGTGCGTATCAGGCTTCCGTAGACGCTGGAATGGATTGTTTAAAAATGAATTCCCGCATAACCTCATAAACATAATTTTAATAATACAGTCAGAGCCTCTTAAACTGTGTTTATGATTGTAATTAAATGGCCAAACCTTTATATAACCGTCAGAGCGTAAAACCGTGTGCGCATCCTCTCTTTCTCTCTTGTGAGGAGAGAACCTCACTGCTGATGGTGGCAACTGTAGACTACTCTTAACCCAAAACCAAAATGTCAAAATTATAGAGAGCACAAATTACAGCATAGAAGGGTTATGTGCTTTGCTCTTTTCCTTTTTTTTTAGCTAAGGAGAAAAAAAATTGCTGAGAGAAATACCAGCATCCAGATGCTCACATATATGGGACCCTAGAAGGTGGATGGGAAAGAAAGAGTGACATTCATTGTCATAAATAGCCTAATTAATCACTGTGCAAACTACTAGACTGCTCCAAATGCATCAATTAATTAAACCCAGATTCATTTATTCCTGTGGAGGAACACAGGCTTTGTGCCCAAAATCATTACTGCCGAAAAAGTCATTATTATTATTGGAACTAGATCTCCGATTTCAGTCTGAGGTATCCCAGAAGATTTACAAAAATGCTTTTTTGAAATATACTTTTCAATATGGCTGAGTACTAATTAAGCCTCAGCGCTCATTTAACCCACACAAACAGCAAAACGGCATCAAACACGCAGATCGCTCGTGTAACAATGCAGCAAACCGGCGCACGGCCGGGGCTTCGGCTGCAGCCTCTGAAGCACGGATCATGGAGACCTCTTTTCTTCATTGTCTCTCTCGGAGCGAGAGAGAACGAGGGAATGAAATAGACGGGAGGAGGAGGGGGGGTGAGTGAGATATTCACAGCACGTTCTGCATAAATGTATCGCTGCATCTGTAAGGAAGAGAAATTGGAGCTGCGCAGAGCTGGGGCCCGGGGCATGGCTTCAGACACTGTCAAAACATTTTCAGCCATTTTAATTAGAGGACCAAAGCCAGTTCTGAGGCTCCATAACATTTGCTTTCACATAATTGCACTTCGCTCAGCGTTTTCGCCCTTTCTGTCCCCCGTCGTATTCAACTTGGGCAATTCATATTTCCATTAAGGCTTTTTTGTGCTTTTTCAATTTGAATATATTTTCTTATAGGACATTCAAACATTCATGAATAGCGTGTCCTACGGTGGCTGAACAGCTGGAAGTCTGTTCGCTTGTACTTCATTAATTATTCAGCTACCTTCAGCTCTGTCACTGTAGTATAGTGTATATGAAGTACAGTGCACGAGAGGCTTTCATGGCTCTTATTCTGCATTTATCCCCTTTTAATCCCTATGCTCAGATAAACAAACAAGCACACAAATGCTGACACTTGTGATGGAAGGTGTTCAAATGAATTCAGGGTGGTCATTTTTCCTGTTCCTTCATGCGCAATAGGTCAGCGGTCACCTGCACACACACACACACACATACGGAGAGGAAACAGGGATGTGCAGGGACATGCAGACCAGGGAAGTCAGCAGCAGCAGCAGCTGTCGGCTATAGAAGATCACTCATCAGCCTTATAGTACCATCATAATGCTCAGCAAACACCAGGTACTGGCCTCACTCCCTTGGAAAGACACACATCCATAAAACAAAACACTCTAACAAGTCGCTATTTTTTTATGTTAGCAATAGGCATGCTAGTATAACTCTTATTTGTTTTAATGGATTATGTTTAAATATTTCAAGTGAGAAATAAAATCTGATTTATTCAGCTTCTTAAGGTCATGCTAAAAAATGCATTTTTAAGAATAATTAAGGTTAGGAATGTTCAAATTAGGGGTGGGAATCTTTTAATACCTCACGATTTGATTCAAATTGATTCTTGGGGTCACGATTTTTTCATTTTTCATCAGTTTGTTTGTGCACACTGGACATCAAACGCACCAGTATTTTAATACACAACTACTAGTAGCCTATGGGTAGTCCTGACTCAAGAAATCAGTGTTTCCTATTAACTATTAACTTCCTTGTGTCTAAATCTAATCATACCGTGTTCAAAAACGAAATGTACTAAACCCCTTAATATGAGATATATATTTCAGTGCTTTCTCTCCCAATTATATTGTAACTGTATATAAACTGCGGGCATCAGGGAGCCGTTATTAATATGCAGGGCATTGAAAAATGCCACTTGCGTTTTACTTTCACTTTCAAGATTAGCGAACACACCATAATTTGCAAGATCAGATGTTTGTCAGTGGTTCTCAGGATCTGCAACTCATTCGCCATCATCCTATCAGTTATCTGTCCTTACTCTGTTTATGTTGTAAGTGAAATATATATTATGTACTGAAATGTAACAGGCTACCGCTAGCAAGCAGCTAACCATGTCCCTTTAGTGGCTCTGTAGAACTCGTTGTTCATTTACCGTGCCTTTCCAACTACGGATTTACTATATCGACAATGGGGCAGGATGTATTTGTTTTTCTCTCCTCCATTGCTGTTGCTGTTTTGTTCCGACAACATCATGCATATTAAATAGAAAATTGATTTTTGAAAATTGTGAATCGACGCAAATCACAAGAAGACTGAATCGCGATTCATATGTGAAAGTTAGAAAAAGCAAAAAAAGTTAAAGAGGGAGATGACTGACAGCACTAATTATTTATTTATGATAGATAATACAAAAATATCATCACTGTGAATTATTTTGGCCACGGTAATCTGAAAATTAGACATTGTGAAAGCACTTGTTCAGGTAATTTGCATGTCACCTCTAGAGGCAATTCTAAAAGCCAACTGGCTCTTTTAACTGAAAGCCAAGATTTTCATTCATCTGCCACATTAAACGTTACGATTCTTCTCATACATTTTTCTACAAGTGGTTCATCTCCTCCCCCTTACACTGTCTCTATCTCTCTCTTTTGCTCTTATTCATTTGTCCATCGGCACCAGGGGGCTGTTCAGGTGTTTGTTTTTCCCAGCCCAGACTATCTTTGGAAATGTTTTTTTTTTCCCTCCACTATCTGGCTGCAGGTCTGCACTGACTCAACCTCAGGGGTTCAGAAAGGGGCAGGGTGGAGGGGGGGGGAGTTGATGAGAGAGAAAGAGAAAGAAAAGAACAAAAGGAAAAGTTAAACCTGTAAGTCAGAGCCCTTTTTGCTCTGCAGTCTCAGGAGAAGAAACCTCAGCAAGACTGACCCTCTCTTATAAACACACACATACACAATCTAACACACACCTCGCGTCACCAAGAGGCCGCTTTCTGCTTCACAGATGCCCAGAGCTCTCAAAATAACAAGAAAAGATGAAGAGAGAAAAAGCAAGTAAGAGAAAAGGAAGTGAGGCATATGGGACTTTGAGCCTGATTCTGATATGAATTAGAATATTAAGAATATTGGAATAGAAGTTCAGTCTCAAGAGCTACATTTGTTGCACTTTTGCTTTTTAGTATTAAGGACATGAGTGGGAATTTAGTAATTACTATGCTAAAAGTACTAAAAATCAGCATTATGAAATGCAACAGGAATATGGAAATATTCAAAGGCTGTAAATAAATTCAGAATAAAACCTTGTGTTTTAGGCTTTAGACAGCTTCACCACTTCATCTCTCAGCATGCTCTCTCTCTCTTTCTCTCTGTATTAGAAAGCAATCTTCAAATATATTCAACTGAGAGCAACAATCAATAAAAGGACATTTTTAACACAGATATATACTGTAACTGCTGCCCCGTCAACAGTAAAATCCCCTCAATGAGTCTAGTGGCGATAAGGGGGTGAGAGAGAGCCATAAAAAAGTTTATTCACATAACTGCCTCTTACTGCCTCCTGGAGCCACTGACCCTTGCACTACAAGAGCTGACAGACATGCAGAGAGAGGTGTGAGGAGCCCATGTGTTTGTGAGTTCATGAGTAACACATGGGTAAACCCCTGAGATCAGATTGGAGCTAGCTGCTACGCTAACAGAAGCTAATACTCAAATCAATAGTGGAGGAAATCTCCCCATGCAGCGTTCAACAACTGAAATGCACTTAAAAAAAAATAAAATCGCATGCATAACCATTTTCTTTGAACCAGTTAATCAAAGCAAACTGGGCTGTTTCAGGAACTAATACAAAGCTTTTTTATTAAGTATAATGCTGTACAAATTATTTAAAAGAATATGAGTACATATCTGTAACTAAAGGTATTTATTTTACAATTTAAGCAAAAGTGATTTTGCACTAAATACTATATATTCAGTACAACAGAACTGTTTTGAGGAATAAAATAGAAATTAATTAATAAATAAAACATTACATAATAATATAATCAATAATATATGTGACCCTGGACCACAAAACCAAGTGCTCTTTAGTAGCACGGGTATATTTGTAGCAACAGCCAAAAATACATTGTATAGGTCAAAATGATCGATTTTTCTTTTTATGTCAAAAATCATTAGGATATTAAGTAAAGATCATGTTCCATGAAGATATTTTGTAAATTTCCTACTGTAAATATATCAAAACTTAATTTCTAAATAGTAATATACATTGCTAAGAATTACATTTGGACAACTTTAAAGGTGATTTTCTTAATTTTTTTGCACCCTCATCAAGTTGTATCTTGGACAAATATTGTCCTATCCTAACAAACCATAAATCAATGGAAAGCTTATTTATTTAGTTTTATGGGTTATAAATCTCAATTTAAAAAAAAAAAAGACCTTTATTACTGGTTTTATGGTCCAGGGTCACATACTGTATATTGTTTTCAATGACTTATTTTAAAATTAAATTACTGTGTTAATGTATGTAGGACCAAAGCACACACATTTCATTAAATTTACACTGTATACACAACTGCATGAATCGCAATAAAAAAGTGTATCCAAAAGAAAATAAAAAAAACATAAGAGACTTTGTTAGAACGCAGTGAGCAGACTGCGTTGGTGAGGCTTGGTGAAAATGAAAAGCGATGAGAGAAGGTCCAAACAGATAGATCACTCACTCTGCCTCACGGCTCAGGCCTGTGTCTGACAAGAGGACAAAAATTTCTCTAAATTATTCAGAGTGGACAAGCACACATCTACTGGGCACTGCCCTAAAAAGAACACATCCAGAGAGCGGGAAAGTAAGCGAGAGGCTAGCAGGGGTTGGGAGGGAGAAAACGGGAGAGGGAGAGAGAAGCAGCAGTTTGATGAACGTCAGAAGAAAGGCAGTATTGCAGCAGCAGGCCGCCTGGGGCTAGTTGTGTAGGAGAACACAGAGGCACACAGCCGTTACAGAGCAGTCAATAACGACACAGCCTCTGACATTTACACAAACACCAAGGCCCCGCCACTAGCGCCAAACAAACACCCCCAAAACACATACACACCGCCTTTAAAGGAAGCCCACAGTAGCTCCTCGCACTGCGAAGCAGAATGGGAGCGAAGAAGAGGAAGCTACCGACAGGAGCATGCAGCGGGTCTTTGCGCAGGAGTTGATTTAAAGACAGGGCATGTAAGGAGATTGCGAGGTGTTGAAGATCCCTTCGCTTCACCGCTGCCTCTTATCATCAATCTCGTCCAGAGAAATTACCGGCCGTCCTGGTTTCGTTTTTTTATCTTACTTAAGAGGCAAGGGAGAGGGCAGCTGGCAAATTACAGAAATATATAAATCACACATTAAAAAGTTCCAGAAAACTATTTGCAATCCTTTTTTTTTACTGGTGTGTGCGTGCTCGAGTGTGAGTGCTCCATTAGGGCATTTTGAGAGCAGTCTAATGTGGCTAATGTTCCCATCAGAGATACTCTAAGTGCTGTGCCATTCATTTCCCTTCCACCCCCCTGAGCGCAGCGGTCACAAGCCCTCCAAATGCTTCCCTTCGAGGAGTGGCCAGCGCCTTTTAGCCAGGCCCAAAAGATCGGCCGGCCGCGCGGGAAGAGCCAGGCCCCGACCACCGACGCCCTCTCCCAAAGATATGGGTCTACTAATTACCCCCATATCGACACCAACAAACAACTTTTAAGACCTATTAGAGGACAGTTGTCCGGGAAGGGGTTTTATATCCCATTAAAACCAGAAGATTAAATTGCTATTCACATAAATTCACCCGGCCTCAGATACCGGTAGGACTCGGATGCTAATAGCATGTGGCCTATCGCTGCTAAACAGGCTACGGCAGGATGCCACCCTCCTGGAAAATAGCCTCGAGTACGATCGCATAAATAACCTCGGCTTTTCCGTTGAAGCCATTTCAGGTTTCAGTGGAATTCCTGTTCTCACGTCTCTCCCGACCTGTTTTTGTCTTCGCGCTCCCTGTGCTCCACTCCCAGAATCCCCTCAGCATTCGCTATCTGGGTTTCTTTGTTGCTCCTGCCTTTCTCGGCTTTCGGTACGGCCTGGAGGAGGGGGGAGGCGGGCGGGCGGGCACAACGAACGGGCTGGATCTGCCGGGGCAAGAACTAGAGGTAATGTCAGCCAAGGCCAGAGAGAGCGAAACCCAGCAACCATGTCAAAGCCAACAAACACTCCCTATCTCATTCCCAAAGGAACTCTGTGACTCACTCTGCAGCAAGCCCCCGATTCACTCCAAAACTTCCCAGCGTAGCCATAACATACATGCCTCAAATTTGGCGTAGAAACCGCAGCGACTAATACCAGAGATGTGTGTTGGAGGAAGATGGCTGAAGACTTGACAAAACTTTTCCAAGAGTGCGAGGACACCAAATCCTACAGAACTCCAGCTGACCCGATACGTCACACCACCCTCCTGACTGCTGCCCCAAGCTGTGTGACATGTCCACCGGGTCTGGGGAGAACATGTGACATCCATGCCTTTAAGAGCACATCTATCGAGCGCAGCGGGGACACGAGGCCACACACAAACAGAGCACTGTTTCAAGAGCAGCCAAGGCAGTGCTGTTGCATTCCTCCCGACTGGCGCATGGCCGGCTGGTGAGAGTGCGGGCGGCCTGCAGAACTGCCCTACGTCTCAATCGCTCGTACGCTCTGGGTCTGCTCTCGCTCACTCTCTCTCTCCCTAGAGACGTGTTTTGGCGGACTGATCCATAATACTGGAGCGAATACCAGGAAATTACATGTTCATTTACAGCTTCTCATAAATACAGCCAAATTTATAATAAATCAGTGACGAATCTGAAGCCAAAAAGGAATTCCCTGCAAGCTAAAGAAGCTAAAAGAATAGGTTACCCAAAAATGTAAATTCTGTCATCAATACTCACCGTCAACTCATTCTGTAAAGTGTTTGAACCACATTGACTTTCACAGGAATAATACCAACCCAGGCTCATTGGAAATACGTGCCTCTATAAAGATTTCTGCAGCACCGCAATTACGTACCTTACTGCAAGTTTAGCGAAAGTGAAATGTCCAGAGAGTGGCGCTAAAACACACATTCAATACATTACCGTGGCACGTTTTTATTACTTTGGTACAGGAACGTATTGCTGCATTTTTATTACGCTGCTTGAAGTACGTATTGCGGCCGGTGTTGCCAAGTCTGTGGTTTTCCCACGGAATTGGGCTAGTTTAACACTGTTGCCGCAGGTTGTTTTAATGTCCGCGTGTTGAAGCGACCCCAATAACGTCATATTTAGCCCCTGGAATGCTAAGTTTACCCAGGGAATCCTGCCAAAAAATGTGTATTTAGAAACATGATTGGGCTAGTTTTGGGCTAGTTTTGAGTGGCAATTGGGTGGGTTTTGTTGTGAAAACCTGGCAACCCTGATTGCAGCTGTTTAGAATTCAAATATTTAGGTTAATGCTCTATCGTGTTAGAAATAACAAATGCAAAAGTGATATAAAAATGCATTTTTTGGGGCAGCCATGCTGTTTTAACTTCCTTATGCGGATGTGAGCTATTTTGTCGAACCGTGGTTTCTCGGGGTTCATACCGGAGCTCTACATTACTGAAATGCAAAACTGTATCGCGTGAGCTACCGAGTAAACCTACTGAATGATAAAACTCATGCATATGAAGCTGTATATGTGATAACAACATTCATAAGTATCAGTTTTCAAATCGCACAGGATGTTAAAATTGTTCTGTAGCCATAATATAATATTCTTCAAGTAACTGTGTGAAAATTAGGCTTTATTAATCAAAACTCATTAAATCATACTTTGTGTGAAAAGGAAGGCCTCTAGTGTTCATTTCAACTGTAAACTGCAGTAATTTGTATATACAGGTATATTTTTTTAGTTTTGCAGAACTGTATATAGAGGCATGTATTTCCAATGAGTCTATGTTGCCACAGACAATTGTGACATCATTCAAATTTTATTTTGTGTTTAGCAGAAGATAGCAAGTCATATATGTCTGGACAACATGAGCGTGAGTAAACTGTGTCAGGATTTTCATTTTTGGGTTAACTATACCAATAAATGGAGTTATTTAGGATCACTAGTGTCCAGAGTTCATAAAGCATAAATGAATGACCCGGCTGGAAAGATTGCCTATATCGCTTCACATTAACCTTTGGGCTTGAAATCTGCTGCTTGGACTCATTTTCAGTATCTTCGTTTACAGTACACGTTGGTGCTAGAGAGGGGACATGTCCATCAGGGCCGAGGGCCAAGGCCACAGAGGTGTATAAAAGTAAGTAAACAAAAATGAGACGAGGGGGGTGTGTGAAAACGATAATGAGACAGACATCAAAGCTCAGACCAGGAAACAAACCGCTTTCACGCGGTCATAAAACAATTGGAGCCATGCGTCAATACGCTGATAAGGCACATCAGATGCCCGTGGTGAGGCAGCGAGGCAGAGGTGAATGGACAAGCTCTTGTCTGTGTGTGTCTATGTGTGTGCGCTTTATTCATGCGGGACGGAGCACATGACTCAAAGCCACTCTGCGGCCCTGCACTTTATCGGGATAAAAAATTCAGGCTGACCCTTCTACTGCCCCCTTTAGCAGGCCACAGCCATTAGCAGAAAGAGAGAGAGAGACGAGAGAGAATGAAGGAAAGAGAGAGAGACCTTTAGGTTTTGTGACACTGGAGCACTTTGCTCATATATCTGATATAGCAGTGTTGGGGAAGATAGTTTGAAAGTAGCATCCAAAGTTAAAAAGCTGCTCAAAATCCAAAGTATTTAAATGTCAAGCTACTCTTGAACAAAAAAGTTGTCAGCTACACCTGAAGCTACTAACAAACATCTAAATAAAAAAACAGTGGTGTCAAAATTGTGTTAACGAGGGCCATTGATTTTATTTTATTTATTTTTATTTTTTTCATTTAAACGCGTTCAAAATATTTAACGCAATTAACGCTAGGTTTGGACACCGGCACACGCTGTATTAGGCTATAGCCTATTAAAGCGCTGTATCATTTTCAAACCCAAATTAAACTACGAGTAGTTAGTCGTAGTTATGTCGTCAGTTAAGTCATGGAGTTACAAAAAAGCGACTAAAGCTGCCTTAAAACTGGGCATGTTAGTGTTAATTATTTAAGAATCACATTTAAAGAAGTGTCAGATCCGCTTCAAGTTCAACGGCGGCAGCTTTTAAAGTAACAGCAGCCAAAATATCCTAATAACCAGATGCTGTGATGTCTGCTAATCAAAGAACAAAATAAAAAAAAGAGGACATCAATAACTTCTGTAGTTTTAAGCTTTATCTTTTATTTCATTTAGATTTTAGTGTTTGATAACTTTATTAAATTTGGCTATATGTTCTTGCTTAAGGGCACAGGTAGCTATATGACAGTTATTATAATGGGTTAATGTGAAGATTGTTTAAGTTCACTTAAATTACAAGTCTAATAAATGTTAAATTGAAAGCTCTTAATTATACTGCAATGTTGAATGGCTATAGACAGTGGTTAAATATTAGGGAAAAATTCATAGAGACATCAGTTGGTATCAGTGATACTTGCCTTCAGTCATAAAATAGATGGCATTAAACAAATGTAAAAAAAAATATACTACCTTTGTTGTTTCTACATTAGTTTGAAGATTGAATGTTTGGTGGGATTAATCACAATTAATTAATTTCAGAAAAAATGTGCCATTAATTGGTTATTTTTTTTAATCAATTGACACCACTAATAGAAATATAATAAAAATACAGTATATACAATTTTAAATATTCATTGCATACATTCAGATACTGTATCTACAAAAAATATAAACATTTAAATAAATTACACATAAGAGAAAACAGTCTGCTTGACTATTTCTTAAGGTTTTTTGGCTGCATAGTTTTGCACACAATTAAATTATTACAATTAAAATGCAATTTAGAATTGGCATGTCACGCTACCTATTTTCAAAAGTTGCAGCTGTTGTGACGCTACTGGAAAATGTAGTTAAGCAGAGTTCCTGCTTTTAGTTACAGCACAACGCTGTATGACAGCATAAGAAAACGCTGCAAATATTTATCTTCGTCTCACTGTATGTGTGTGTTTGAAGGGTGGGGGGACAGGCATTAGTACAAGGTGGAAAGAAGACGTTAATACTACAGTATAACATTTACCATCAATAACGGGGTGGTAAGATGGATGCTATGCATGCAGGGCTGTGGCTTTTGCAGCTCAGTCTAATTCTTCATGGCAGCGCTTCTACCCACATTTACTCCCAGTCCCACAGATAATTCAATACAAGTGTTCTAATCCATATCATCCCATCGTACGTTACTGCTGACAGCTCAGCACTAGGGCTGCAAACACTCCGCCTCTAACAACCAGCCAGTACGGCCACAGTCCGAGCCCTCCTCTGCAAAAACGAACGTATTACCATTTGTTTCATCTCCGTCCATTTTTCTGCTCGGAGACAGACTTAGCGGTATGAGTTGGACACAAAGCAAACGCTCTGAACTCAGCGTGAGGGCCTTTTCATGTATGAAGACCAAGAAAACCAGCCATTCATAAGCAAAAATGTGACCCGTTCCTACCCGGGACGCTTACACAACCGATATAGAAATTTTAATTACCGCAGCTGTACCTGCAAGCCCTCTTCAACGGCTAAAGTCAATAAATCAGGTTTTAACACGGCAAGGAGCCACAACTCAAAGCATGCTGGAACATTACCTGCACGCTCTGCCAAAAATGTGTCTGGGGTCCTATAGATCAGAGATCTCATAGGGGTGGCGTGAAACAGGGTACAAGGAAGTAAAGCGAACGGAGGAGGGAACAGCTTTCTGTAAGGTCGCTCAGGTTGACGCAAATATCTCAGATGCTTATCTCAAGTGCCTGGACTTCCCAAAAACCGCCTTTAGAAGAGAGAGAGGTGTGTGTGTCTCTCTGACATTTATTATGATGCAGTGTGTTTACCGTTTCTAGAAAATCGACTCACCAAACCCGTCTGAGCCTTCAACTACAAGGTTTTTTCCAGTAGTTGAGAAGAGCAAAGGACACCGGTCTCTCTCTCTATACGAGTATGTGTAGGCGAGACTTCACTGTGTGCATACGATCCTGTTTCAGCTTCTAATTTTTGACCCCAACCTTGCCCTCCTGAGCTCAGTCCTCGACCCCACGTTGCATTACAGAACACAAAGTTATATAAAGCGACGTAAGTAGAGCAAAGCGCAAGCTGCGCCGTTTCTGCCCTTTGTGGCTCTCAGCCAAACAGATAATGTATATTCAGGCTGCGGTGCAAACTAGGACTGTATTTGTAAATACCGCAGCTCTGTACAGTATCAGACTGTTTTTAGAAGCCCGTCTGAACGGAGCAAAATGATTTCGTTTCACAGTGGACAAGTGGAACTAATCCATTTCATTAAAAACAGACAATCAGATTCCAGTCACAGAACAGAGCACTTAGCGCAGACTGGCTTCAAACGGCGGCTGACATCAATACTCTCTGCCCCGCAGTAGCGTGAGGAAGCGGGCGGGCTAAAATTGATGCCGTTCGCAGTTCAGACCCCCTCTACTTTCTGCACTCGTTTACAACTGTCTCTTTTCACGCGTTTCATCAGGGTTGGAACAGGGCAGAGAGAGGCCTCTAACAAACTCCAGATCCCTGTGCACACACACATACTTATACATGAAATAAGGCTCGGCACTTTAAATAAAAAAACAAATATTAAACATTAAATTCTAAACACTACAACAAAAACAGGAACCAAAATGAAGTGCAAACTATAGAAAATAAAGCACACTCAAAAAAAATCAGACTGCAACTGTGCAAACACAGTGATATGGAGTTCAAGACAACAAGCAATTTGATCAAATTCTTATGTGACATGTCACTGTCTAAGATATTTCCTCTGGTATTTCTTCCGTAACACTGCTTGTTTTCAAACTTCTTCATTAACAGGAACTGTGAGTGTATGTATATTTATTAATAATTTATTCATTTTGTTGATTCTGATTCTTAATGTTCTTCAGTAAAAACAACCAGATTTAGTTACTATTATTTTTATGTTTGTAGCATTTTAGATTAATTTATACATACATTTTTTACTGAACTGCACCATAAATTTATCATATGGTGTGACAAAAATTAAGAAAAAAAAACATTATATACAAATTAACATAACATAATTAACATAATGTTTTCCGCATGACTTGTTGGACAATTTCAAGACAAACTTTGACAACAAGATAAACTTTGCTGTCGTCTGTTCAAAACTGCTGAAAATTATACTAATGTAAGGTGAGTGATATTTCCCCTATTACAATACTTAACTGTTTTTTTGGGGGTTTTTTTTAAGCTATTTTAAGGTAAAAACAAATCTGTGGTTGTTTTATGTGCGTCACACCATAGGACATTACATCACACTAAAGGACAGAAATTGTAGCTATTAAATTATTTCTATTTAATTTTGAACACGTCAAAGGAGAAAGAAAGTTTAATTTTGATATAAACAATATCAACATGTTTTTTAAACAAAACTAAATCATTTTCATGGCTCTTTACTTTATAGCAGACACTTTATAACAGTACAAGTTTTCAGCAAAAACATCAGGAAATAGTTAATTAATAATGCAGTAATGTAGTTACTGCACTTAAGAACACTGAAAATGATTAAAAAAAAAAACAAAACAAAAAGGAGTTAAACAAATCAAAAGCAATCTTATTTAATTATTTTAAATGCTTCTTAAAGAGACCTTGTCCTCTGGTGTGACATCTTTGTCCTGTGGTGTAACAGTACAGGTGTCACACCAGAGGACATTTTCTGTCACACCACAGGACGTTTCAGCCTTTTGTCAATTAATGACCTTGCCATTCCAAGCTAACCTGTAAATGGTGGTTTGCAAGACATATTTGCATAATTTTCCATGATTATATAGTTTAACACACTTTTAATTTAAAAATATAATTTAGAGGTGTCACACCAAAGGACAACAAAATGTAACACTTTTGTAGTGGTTCCAAAAAACGTATTATATTTGAACAATTCCGAGACAAAATTGTTGCACGTCATGGGCTTCACAGGGGCTTTAGTAACACGACCATGAATGGGATTTTCTCTGGAATTGGTCGATTTAAAATCAGGATATGATGTCACACCAGAGGACATGGTTTTCAGAGACAACATGTCTCAAGTTCTTACACTTTCATAAATATACGGTTGAAAAAATGATGCCATTTACTAAAACAGACACTTGTACGATTATGCCGGAGGTATTTATTAACATTTTTATGCTTCTATTTTTAATTTATAAAAGTTGTAATTGTACTGATTGTATTGAACCATGCTTGAGACAGTCATACCATACTTTAAATCAGAGATTCACCCCTCAATAAGTCTGTGTCCTACAGGGGCCACTCTAGACAAAAACGTCTGGGCACACCTCTGGAGAAAAGAAGTAGAAGTACAAACAAGGCCGAAAGAAACTTTGGCGTGTCACTTGATAAGCAGCGCTGGGCAGGGTGTGGTGACACTGTAAGAGTCACGGTACAGTAAAGCAGACCAGGAAATCCCCTCTGACCTACAGAATACACACAAACACACATTCACAAAGGCTCCTTCATCTGTCTGGAGCTTCTTACTCGGACACAAAAGCGTCATTCTGAGGGAAGCGCATGAACATTTGACAGACAGAAGGTAACTATGAGTATACAAAACTGTTGAGAAGGAAGTGGAAAAAATAAGATGTGTTTTGACAGCCTCACTCATCAGCAGGGTGTGGAGAGTACCTCACGGTACGTCCAACTCTGAGAGGACAGGGGGAAAAAAAAGTGGAGAAACCAACTCAACTTTTTAAATCAGTGTTCTCCATGAGGATGGAATGGGACTTTTTGCCACTGTTGGAAATAAGCTGGTGGGCAGCGTCAGCCGTGGCACCCTTTTCCCGGTGGTGCCAGATTACATTTCCAACAACAGCTGCCTCCTTTGTCCGCTCGCAGCCAAGCCAAACTGCGCCTAAAATTTCATTTAATCTGCTGCAAAACCTGAGTGTCAGCCACTTAAATGGCAGCTAAAAGCACTACTCTCAGATAACTGACTGACACTTGCTAATAATAGACCCTGGCAACAGGGGAGCCATGGCGGACATTTTGTGTAACCGTAGAGAGACGCCGGGTGCCTGGAAAAAACAGGGGAGTGGACGGTCCCAGCTCCCCTGACGGGTGGGATCCTCTCACAGGTCGCCTGCACCCGTACCCCCCTTACGCTCCACCCTGCCCTGCTTAGCCAATCCCAAACCCGCCAATGACCCACTCATTTAGCCCTCGACCGCCATGCAACAATGGGCCTACATGCTTTTGTCTGAAAACCTGGGGGCAAGTAGGAGACAAGGAAGTGCAAGTCGAAAGAAAGAGCGAGGATTTATAGACAGCTAAAAATGTTCAACTTAAGCCCCCAAATGTCTAAATCGAGACTCGGCTCTCCGGTCACAAGTCCGTCAAGCTGTGACCGTTTGGACCCGGTCAAGGAGCAAAAGATTAGCGCATTGAAGAAGGGGAGAAATCGGAGGAGGAGAAGGGGGGGACAGGTTGAGCAGCTTCTGTGGTACTGTGTCATTACACAAGGTCTCAACACGCCCTGCGTGGGAATCTGAGACAGGGCCTGGCAGGTCAGGGCTGAGCTCGAAGCAATAGAGCACCACGCTAAAACCACTGCTTGTGTGTTTAAGAGCCAAAAGCCCAACGGACACATCATCGTACTCTCTTTCTCTCATACGCACAGGAGAGAGAGTATTTATAGAGAGGAGGAAACACCCTTCCACTGAAAAATAAACAGATTCACTGTACATCACTGAGGCAACAACATTAAAAAAAAAAAAAAGTGTTCTGGTTCAATGGCTTCACAGACGCTGCTCTCTCGGTTTTGTTTTTCACTACCTGTTTTCTGCTTTGCTTTCCTCAGGTGTCATGAGGTGAAGCCGTCTGGAGTGGACACGTGTGGTAGGAAAACCTTGTGAGAAACTGCACAAGGGGGACAAAGAAGGAGTGAGACATTAGGGGTTTCTGACTTTCACATTAGTGGTTTCCATGTGTCTATATATACATATATAAGTTAGTGATATTCCTGAACTGAAAGTCGCCGTTAGGGCGCAACCATGTAGGCGAAATTAGGGTGAAACTTTGCAGACTAAGAAGCTCCATTGTCAATGATGCATGAAGCACCGCTTACTCAAAGGTCACTTTTAAACTAAGCAGCTTTATCTTGGTAAATGTGACGAATATGCAAAGTTTAAAGGGTTAGTTCACCCAAAAATGAAAATTCTGTCAATTACTCACCCTCATGTCATACCAAATTCGTAAGACCTTTGTTTATCTTTAGAACACAAATTAAGATATTTTTGATGAAATCCAAGCACTTTCTGACCCTTCAAAGACAGAAACGAAGCTACAACGTTCAGGGTCCAGAAAGGTACACTGTTGAAAAAAACAGCATATGCTAGTAAGTAAGTTTTGATGCTGGTTTAAGCTGGTCATTTGCTGGTTTATGCTGGTCCTTGACCAGCAACATGACCAGCTAAGGACCAACATAAGCCAGCAAAGGACCAGCATAAACCAGCTAAGGACCAGCTTAAACCAGCATCAAAACCTATCTAACCAGCATATGCTGGTTTTTTCAACAGGGTAGTAAGGACATTGATCAAATAATGATTCAACCTTAATTTTATGAAGCTACGCAAATACTTTTTGTGCACAAAGAAAACAAAAACAACAACTTTTCTCTGTGCATTCCTCTACTTGTAAACTACTGATGTCACATGGAATATTTTAAATGTGTTCTTTCTGGGCCTTTGACGTGGTAGTTGCATTACTGTCTATGCAGGGTCAGAAAGCTCTCGGATTTCATCAAAAATATCTTAATTTGTGTTCCGAAGACAAACAAAGGTCTTACAGGTTTGGAACGACATGAGGGTGAATAGTTAATGACAAAATTTTCATTTTTGGGTGAACTATCCCTTTAACACTCTTGAAAATGATCCAAAATCCACCAGAGGAAATGTTTTGACTCATGTATCTTATGTGAAATTTACAATTCCTGATATGATCATGATATTCCTATTATAACTGTATTTTGCTTATGGAATTTTGCCATACAAAAGTAAATGTGCTATAGTTGTGAGCTCCTTTAACAATCAGATCTCAAAAAATCCAAAATAACAAACAAAAAAACCCAAAAGGTCCCCTTTTTTATGTTTGCATAATAGCTGTGAGTGAATTTCAATCGGCACAAGTGTTTTGAAGTATAATTTAGCTATTTATGCATTTTCATGGTCATTTATTTTTGGACATCTGCAACATATCTGTTGGTAAGGAGGCTGGTAACAGAGAGATGGACAGAGAGAGGGAGACAGGAGACAGAGAGCGAGCAGGGGGCCTCTCACAGCCTCTGATAAAGACATAAAGGGGAGTGAATGAAGGGGGTGATTTAGTCTGCTGTGGGAGATTTTCACTTCTGCATTCTTGTCATGTCCAGATGTTCTCCTCTAAACACACACACACACATACACCCATCACTACACCAAACAGTGTCCACATGTACTCAGTCTATACAAACAGAGTAAACTGCATCAGCAGAGTGACTACTGCATCAATACTATTGGTACAATTTCAATATTGCAAATGACATGCACACAACATGTTGAATCAAATAATTTTACTAAATTTTTACAAAATAAACTAAACTGATATATCTCTCTTTTTTTAACTTATTTGGCTTTGACCCTGGACCACAAAACCGGTCGTAAGTAGGACGGGTATATTTGTAGCAATAGCCAACAATACATTGAATGGGTCAAAATTATCAAATTTGTTTTATGCCAAAAATCATTAGGATATTAAGTAAAGATCATGTTCCATAAAGATATTTTGTAAATTTCCTACCGTAAATACATCAAAACGTAATTTTTGATTAGTAATATGCATTGCTAAGAACTTCATTTGACAGAAAATAAAATAAAATAAAATAAAATAAAATAAAATAAAATAAAATAAAATAAAATAAAATAAAATAAATCATAAAAAAACACAAGGTCCCATTTTTCCATGTTCACATAATAGCTGTGAATGAAATTAAATCAGCACAAGTGTTCTGAAGTATAACACGATTTATGCATTAATAATAAAAAAAATTTTAAGTAAATTAAAAATAATAAAATAAAACTGAATTTTGCCATACAAAGGTAAATGTAGTTGTAAACACCTTTAACAATTAGATCTCAAAATTGCACAATAACAAAAATAAAATAAAATAAAATAAAATAAAATAAAATAAAATAAAATAAAATAAAATAAAATAAAATAAAATAAAATAAAATAAAATTGCATTTAGCTTGTGGTTATCAATATTTGACAAGGTTGTCAACAGATTTTGAAAGTGACAAATGAGATATTACTTAGTAATCCTACTCTTTTTATACTGCAAACAGACAAGTCTCACAGTCGAGTTTATATATAGTACATCAGAAGTGAGTTTTATTTTTGTACAGGAAGCACGGTGGTGGACCTGTTAGGCAAAACAAGCTTCCTCATCTCCACTGAGAGCGTCACTTTTCGGACTAGGCCACGACAGCGGCGGGCCGCTCGGCGCACGCTGACGAGCGAGGGGAATCGTGCGCTGATTACTGGCAGCTTGCCTCTCTGACTTGGCAGCTAGTGGTCACTGGGGGAGGAGGACATGATAGAGGCAGGATTTAGCCTCGGCTACACACACAGGGTAATGAGAGCCAGCCAGTGTGGATTTATGTGCATTAGGAGGCACTGGGCTACCCGGCCTGTGATACATTTATTTGGCTTTATTAGCCTTGTGGCATATACGTATTGGAGGTAATTTGGTTAAAGCTGTTAGGTCCATTATGCAGCGAGCATCGTCGGAGGAGGGAGAGGGCTGTTATTAGTGGTTATCAGATGAGAATTATGAATGATAACGGAGGCCCATCTCTAATTTGTGTGGCTAAGGTCTCCATTTAAATTATGCATATGGTGCAGAGCCGATAAACAGCGGGGCATCTGTGCAGAGACGTGGACGCTCCTGCGGTCAGGAAAATACTCCAGTCCTCGCTTTAAAATAAACACACACGCACTTACAAACGCACACAAATACCCACAGAAAATCAATCCTGAACTGTGCTCGCCCTTTAGTCTGTAACAGCTCTATGTGTGTTCCTGTTTGCAACGGCCTGGGCTGTATCAGCGACCGGCGCAGTACGGCCCGCTGGTCAGATCTGTGTGCGACTGCGGCGGGATGCCGGGGTCACTCTATTCTGAAGGTCAGCGGGGACGTGGATCAGTTTATTGACCGCCAGCTGAATGCAGAGCTCACCCCGGCGGACTGCTCTTACGGTTTACCCTCTCTTCCTGTGACACGCTCACCTCCGCTGAGGCCTTTGAACGCTCAGTGTCAGAGAGTAAAGCGCTTTTGTTCATTTCTGTGTAAAAGATAAATAAATAAAGTACAAGGGCGTGTAAGACATATGAAGAGTGTTACACACTCCTTTAGTCTGCAGGGCAGAGGGGTCACCTGAGAATTCTGCTCTCTGCTGTTAACAGCACTGTCTGGTCAAGCAGAAACAGGCATCTGTGTCTGGTCACAAGGACCATGAGAGGAAAACATTAAGACAAATCAGGAGAGAAGACGGGAAAAAAAACAGCGGGAGCAAAAGGTTGGACATTATGAATCAAAACATGCATAAAATAAAATAAAATATGCATAAAATAAAATATTAAATTAAATTAAATTAAATTAAATTAATAAAAAAGCATTTAGCTTGTGGAATTTTGCCATACAAAGGTAAATGTGCTATAGTTTCCTTTAACAACCAGATCTCAAAATTGCACCATTACAAATCATAAAAAACCACAAGGTCCTATTTTTTCCATGTTCGTCCATGTTCATTTGTGAATGAACTTAAATCGGTAATTGTGTTTTAAAGTATAACTCACACAATTTATACATTAATAATAAAATAAAATAAAATAAAATAAAATAAAACAAAAGTTTGTTATCTGGTACAATTTTGTAATATACTATTATACAATATATCATTTTTATAAATAAATATATATAAATATATCTGTTGTTTATCAGTTTGTGTGTTTCCAGGAATTCAAGCACATAACTTTGACAGTCCCACCACTATACTGTCCAACAATCAGCAAAAATAAATTTTTGTCCTGAATATTAATAGGCTGACTCAGTTATTATAAATTACTTAATACTAATTGATCAGTAAATTATATTATTATTATTATTATTATTATTACTTTTTATTATTATTTTTATTATACAGTTTTTTTCTGTTTTGGGACAACTATTTACACTACCTACATTCTTATTTTCTAAACATTTATGTTTTTTACAGTCAGCGTTCAAAGACATTAAAAAGCTTGATGCTGATTCACATCACAAACAAGTAAAAATGGCCAAAAAGGTACCGAATGCATGAGGATTGTATCTCACCGGTCTCATAATAGTACAGTAAAACTGTGTTTTTTACAGTATGACTCCCCCCGTCCTGCACAAGAACTACTGTACAGTTAAAAATAACTGAAGAGCCAGTAACTCTCTGGCTATTGATACAACCTCAACTCCAGCAGTGAGGTCACACACAGTCTCCTCCCCCACGGCCCGTCCACGCACGCTCCCTCACACATGCAGCCGACCCGCAACTTATCAAAGGCATTAACAACTTTTCGTTAAAAGGCTATAAAGTCTGGCAGAGGTCAGAGTTCACAGCGTCAGCTCTCCAGAGCAGAACAGCGCGGCTTATGGAATCAGTGTAATGCGTTTAACAGCGCAGAGTTATAAAAATGGAATGTTTAAAAAAAAAAGAGAGAGGGAGAGAGAGACAGAGATACACTCCTACACAAGCCCCTGTGTGTGCCGGAAAGGCAGCGCAGTACAACATTGAACAAAGAGCAGCCAGGCTGGCATGATGTGTGTGTGTATGTGTGTACGCAAAAGAGAGAGAGAGGGTAAGAGTTTGCCCGCGGCATGCCGAGATGTCAAAACTGTCTCTCAGTAGCTGCAGAGAGACGCAGACAAAGGCAGAGAGTCAGCCACTGCTGCTATTGATTACTTCTCACTGGAGAGCACTGTGTGAAGAGGGAAGACAATGGAGCAGATCAAACTCACACACTCACCTCTCCACCCCACACAGAGTGCCACCGGCCTCTGCTCTCATGCAAACCACAAAGCCTGCGCTGCACTCCCGAAAAACTCAGCCACATTTCGGAATTAAAGCAATAGATCAGTCCGAAATAAAATTACATCATTACTCGCTAACTCTCGTGTCGTTTCAAACCGGTGTGACTTTCTTTCTACTGTGGAACGGAGAATTTTTAAAGAATGTACCGAATGTACTTTTTAAATATAATAAAACTGAATGGGGACTGGAGCTGTCAAGCTTTTAAAAGCATCATAAAAGTGGTTTGTTTGACTCTTTCAATCTAATCTAATCTAGAGGAGTAATGAACAGAAGTTATTATTCACTGACAATGTGCCCTGGCTCTTCTTGGTGACAGTTTCAATGAATTGGTTCATCCGATTCACAAAACCTTGTGAACAAATCATTCAAATGGTTTAGTGAACTGAATGAAGCATTTAATTGAAAAGATCTGACTCAAAAGACAAACAGACTGAATTTTAAGTTGTTTTTCTCTGAAAATGAGAATCAGCTAACTGGCTCACTGATCACAGCGGTTAACAGCTGACTGGATTAGGAGATTTTTAGAATCAGAATCAGATGAGCTTTATTTGTCAAGTGTAACAAACAAACAAAATGTGTTCTGTTTTCCAGGAGCTCTGGAAACATGCATATATACACTGCATTTACTGTCAAAAGTTTTTTCTGCTCAGCAAGCCTGCATTTATTTGATTCGAAATACAGCAAACGCAGTATGGTGAAATATTTTTACTATTTAAAATAACTGCTTTCCATTTAAATATTTCAAAATGTAATTTATTCCTGTGATCAAAGCTAAATTTTCAGCATCATTACTCCAGTCGTCAGTGTCACATGATCCTTCAGAAATCATTCTAATATGCTGATTTGCTGTTCAAGAAATATTTATATTATTATTATTATTATCAATATTTAAAACTGTTTTTTTTTTTTTTTTTTTTTCAGGAGATCCAAAGATCAGCATTTATCTGAAATAAAATGTTTTTGTAACATTATACACTATACATTTCAAAAGCTTGGAGTCAGTACATAGATATTTTTGGAAATTAATACTTAAATACTTCATACTTTAATACTTAATTATAGAAATTATTACTTTTATTTAGCAAGGATGCTTTAAATTGATCAAAAGTGATGATATAGATTATAGTGTCAGATAAATGCTGTTCTACTGAACCTTATATTTATCAAAGAAACCTGAAAAATTCTACTCAGCTGTTTTCAGCATAATAATAATAAAAATGATTTTTGAGCAGCAAATCAGAATATTAGAATGATGTCTGAAGGATCATGTGACTGGAGTAATGATGCTAAAAATTCAGCTTTAAAATCACAGGAATAAATAAAATTGTAAAATATATGTGACCCTGGACCACAAAACCAGTCTTAAGTCGCTGGGGTTTATTTGTAGCAATAGCCAAAAATACATTGTATGGGTCAAAGTTATTGATTTTTCTTTTATGGCAAAAATTAGGATATTAAGTGAAGATCATGTTCCATTAAGATATTTTGTAAAATTCCTACTGTAAATGTATGAAAACTAAATTTTTGATTAGTAATATACATTGTTAAGAACATTACTTGAAGAACTTTAAAGGTGATTTTCTCAATATTTTGATTTTTTTGCACCCTCAGATTCCTGATTTTTAAATAGTTGTATCTCGGCCAAATATTGTCCTATCCTATCCTTTACATCAATGAAAAGCTTATTTATTCAGCTTTCATATGATGTATAAATCTCAATTTTGAAAAAATGACCCTTACGACTGGTTTTGTGATCCATGGTCACATATTTAAATAGAAAACAGTTATTTTAAATAGTAAAAATATTAAATTGTTCTGTTTTGATGTACTTTGGATCAAATAAACGCAGGCTTGGTGAGCAGAAGAGACTTCTTTAAAAAACATTAAAAAATCTTACTGTTCAAAAACTTTTGACTGTTAATGTCTTTATTTTCGTACATTTTTTAGTTATTTTATTATTAAACTTTTATTCTTAATCCTACATATTTACATTTAATTTAAAAACAATAAAATAATAAATACATAAAAGTAAAAAATAATACAATTATTACATAAAAAAATAATAAAAATATGTTTTGCCAATATAATTTTATTATTTATTCTACCGTGTTTTTGCATCCTTTTTTAACTAAAGAGCCCCAATCCTTCTTAACCTTTGGAAAAGAGTGATCCTTACATTCTTCAAAAACGTATCTTATGTTTTCTACAGCTGAAATCCATACAGATTTGGAACCACATAAGAGTGAGTAAATAATGACCGAAATGTTCCTTTTTGGGTGAACCATTTCTTCAAAAACTCTGCATTTTACAGCTGCTCAGATTAATTTCTCTACATATTCCATGTTCTATACCTAATGAATTACACACATAAAGCTGTATGGATATTTTAGTATTCAGGATTATAGTTTTGTTGGACACACTGAAGCTATCAGTTGTGGACTGGGCCCCATTAAGGGCACTGATGTGGCTTTTGATGGTCCTTCTGCAGGAGTAATAGCTGTGGAAAACTGCTCTCTCTCCCTTTTTTCACTCTCACTCTATGCCTCAGTGCCAAAGAGCTCTTGTCCAGGCAAACTGTTAATAAAAGGCACTTTAACAAGACTTCACACAGCCCAAAAGCAAACATCACAGATACTCTGGCCCCTGTAAGCAGAAAGACTTCACGTTTGCATAACTAAACAGAAACATCTAACAGTGGATGAACCTGTATCCAAGATAAACATAACTATATCCTTTCATGGCACGGACAGTAAACAACAGAAATGGGTTATATAAACACAATTATGAAGAAAAAAAGATGCAGCCTCTTTGTCTCCGCACTTTCTTTTTTAATTCAAGCCAATTATAACCCCATAAATGGAGGTGCACCAGGGGGTGCGAAGGGGCAGTTTTGGCTGCTGTGTTCAGGATGGAGGGAAAGGAAGGGTGCGCAGGTGCTGATGTGAATCTGGAGGGCATGTCCATTCATCAAACGGCCCAATCTTACGGCCCCCGCACACAAACAAAATATGCCACGGTAAACATAATCCATACATCAAACTCCAACACCAGCGACCCCATTACCTTGTTCTCTCTCTATTGATGTGAACAGGAGCAGTTGAAGGGACGGGCAGTTTAAAGATCACTCACTTCCCCTGTGTTGCTTCGGCATCTCAGTACCCTCTGCTTTCATTTAAAAATAATAATAACACAAAAATTCTGCAGCTGTCTTCAAAGTCAACGTTATAAACATCATGGAACTGACAGATTTTTGAACATTCTTCATAAGCAGCAGCTCTGAGTGTCACATCAACAGCCCTCCAGACGAGAGACTTGAATTTTAACTTCAACAGAGTTTGATGTTAGCACGTTGCTAAGCTAATAACAAATTTCTTGTCATCTTTCCAACTTGTAATGAGAAACACTTAGAAACTGGCTGCTGTCAACAAAAGAGATGCTTTTAGAGTTTTCTGTGGTTTTCCACAAGAAAAAAAATGCTCAGTGGTTTACTGCTTGAAAATTAAGAAATTATGACAGCCATAAATATTAGTATTGTAATTTTACAGCTGTGCTGTAATAATAATAAAAAATATGATATTATTATTATTAAATTGTGTAGCCCTCCAAGTAAACACAACAAATTTGAATTTATTTATTGATTTATTTATGACTTAAAACGTAAGTGAATTTTTTTAAGAAAAAAAAACACATTTCGAATTTTTCCTCAAAACATTCAGCCCTGTAATAAACCACATGAAAATGCATAGCACACACACAAACATTTTTTTTTAAATCTTTTTTAATTATACTGAACTATTTCAGTACTGAATAAGAAACCTTAAATACAAAAATAAAATAAAAATATGTATATCAGTAATCAGCATTAATCTTGCACGATCTTGGGTTTATTTTTTCCAAAAAGCTTGTCGCAATGTATTATGGAACTCCACAAAGAATACTACCATAAAATTCAACCAAAACTGAGGTAAAAATGCATCAAGAGCATGTCTATTTTTACGTTGTTCACAAGGTGACCCTGAACCACAAAACCAGTCATAAGGGTACATTTTTTCACTCTGAGGGTTGGAAAAAATCTTGAGAAAATCACCTTTAAAGTTGTCCAAAATGAAGCTCTTAGCAATGCATATTACTTAACAAAAATTAAGTTTTGACATATTTACAAAAATGCATCAAGAGCGTGTCTGTTTTTTACATTGCTCACAAGGTTTTAAAGTGAGCAAGTGATGTGTGAAGGAAAGTGACGGTTGAAAAGAGAAGGAAGTAGAGAAGTTTATTTTTCAGTTGGTGTAGTTGGATTTTGTTTTTGAAAGTTCCTGTTTGTGTAGGAAGTGTAATGCTAATATCAAATAAAACACATTATGAGACATGCGTTTTTACAGTTTCTTGGACATTGTGTGTCTACCATGCATAGCATGTCCAAAAATAGCCCGTTGACCAAAGTGGCAAGAAATAGTATCGAGTTTGCTCTGTGCTATTTAATACACACATAGCCAGATCACATCTATCCTTAGAAATCCAAGCCAGCTACGGTGACGGTGGGCAGGGTGTAATGAATTCCATGTTGTCTATGCTGAGCTGAGTCTGTCCTCCTATACGTACCACTCTGGTCTCTCTGTGTCCAGCCAGCCTGTCAGTCTGGCCCAAGCCAAGCCGTATCTGGCCTGTGGTTACATCTGGGGTTCAGATCTCTGACCCCAGTCGGGTTACATGTACCACAGTCGGTTCTTCCACACACACATACATGAGCGGCAACATGAACACACTCTGAAATGCCAGCTGTCTCATGTAGCACACACGCCGTGACCTGTGTATCTGCCACCAAAACACAGCTCTGGGTGCCAAACATGTGCATACGTATGCTGGTTTGCTTAAAGAGACAGTTAACAATAAAAAAGTCATTATTTTCTCACCTGTAAATGTTGTTTAAAATTTTATGACTTTTTTTGTTCATACAATTAAAGTCAGCACGGTCCAGTGTTGCTTTGGACCCCATTTATTTTCATTGCATGGACTTTTTGTGTAAATCTGCAAAACGATTAGTCGCGATTAATCGATTCAAATTAAAAGTTTATGTTTACATACTTCATGTGTGTGTACTTTGTATATTTATTATGTAAATATAAATATCCACATATACGTGTATATATATATATATAAAGGAAAAATATGTTAGACTTATATGTAAAATACTAACGATTAACCACGACTAATCGTTTTGCAGCTCTACTTTTGTGTTTTGAAGATGAAAAAAAAATCTTACAGTCTTGGAACGACCTGAGAGTGAGTAAATGATGATACGGTTTCATTTTTGAGCGAATTATTGCTTTCGCACACTGGTATTCAGGAAGATGCATAACACACACACACCGAGCTAACATTTGACCGAAGACTCACATTAGCTGGTCTGTCCCCGTGAATTCAGGGGAAGAGCAGGAGACATACACAGCCAGTTCCCTAAAGAGTACTTGGAGAAAACTTCCAGACTGACTATTCAGGTCAGCCACACACACTCACTCACATACAAATAAATGTGACTGCCCTACGGCTAACACATATTTGAGGAAAAATAAAACTCACCAGGAAATCATTCCACTAAAACTAGTGCAGGTTAATAAAAATGCATAAACATAACTGCTGTTGTGTCATAAACATCTGGTGACATACTGAATGCTAAGAGGAGCATAGCAGAATGCACATATTAACTCTCTCGCACACAAATAAGACTGTATAAAAGTAAATATATATCTTTTTGGCTCTAAATGACAACCTCATGTATCATTCAAACGAAAAAGTAATAATCATCTCTGTAATTTACAGTTGGTGCCCAGCAGTATGATCCAGAGGATAACTATTTCAACTGTGCTGGTCTATGAGGCAGGTGTGTGTGTATGAGTGTGTGTATGTGTGGTATGGCTGATTAACTGCAGAGGAGACCAGTACTGACCTCTGTTCCCTGTGTCCAAGCTCACCTTTGATACGACACCTAGCATTAGATGGGGAAGTGGGCCGTGCCACAGATAAGAGGGATTGCTTTTATGATACATTGCTCCAGAAGGAAGAAGTCTACCCTCGCCCTCACAAGACCATTCTAGTCTAGAATATTTTAAAATTGTTTATGTACCAGAGTAAATGAATAAAAGCTTGTTTCAATGTTTAGATCTGATGCAGTGAAACAGAAATTTAACAAAATCAAACAAAGGCTTGAACAAATGTGACCCAGGACTACAAAACCAGCCATAAGGGATTTATACATCATCTGAAAGCTGAATAAATACGCTTTCCATTGATGTATGGTTTGTTAGACGATATTTGTTCGAGATACAACTATTTGAAAATCTGGAATCTGAAGGTGGAAAAAAACTAAATATTGAGAAAATCACTTTTAAGTTCTTAGCAATGCATATTACTAATCAAAATTAAGTTCTGATATATTTACATTAGCAAATTTACAAAATATCTTCAAGGAACATGATCTTTACTTAATATCCTAATGAATCTTGGCATAAAAGAAAAATCGATAATTTTATCCCATATAATGTATTGTTGGCTATTGCTACAAATATACCCGTGCTACTTATGACTGGTTTAGTGGTCCAGGGTCACAAATCAAAATCTGTTCTACCAAATCGACAGCAGCAAACTAAACGTCCAGGAGGCTGGTGTTTGTGACTTTTTAAAACATTCATGATTACTTGGACTGTACCAATATAGAAATTCTGGCCACTACCAATAAGACAATATTATTTTATAATTACTTAACAGGCCAATATTAGAAATCTATACAAAATAATAAATAAATAAATAAATAAATAATTAAATAAAATAAAAGCTAAAATAAATAATTTGTATGCTTAATAATTTGATGAATTAATGTACATTATGAGAAATGAAGGGTAATATTTTCTTTTTAAATATGTCATAGATAAGAGTAAACTGTTGTTAATATAATTCAATATTTTATATGTATTTTACATGTAATTTATTCCTGTGATGGCAAAGCTACATTTTCAGCAGACATTACTCCAGTTTTCACTGTCACATGAGTTTACAGAAATCATTATAATATATTGCATTTATTATCAATTTTAAAAATGCAATATTTTTGTCGAAGCTGTTTTTTTGTTTTTTTTTTTTTAAGAACAGCATTTATTATAAATGTCTTTAATGTCAGTTTAGATCACTCTAATGCATTCTTTCTGAATAAAAGTATTAATTTCTTTCAAAAACAAAAATAAAAATCTAAAGAACCCTTATAATTTCCATATTTTATCATTTTCAATCACTTTAATTTCCCTGTGGAACCCTGTAGACCCGTGTCTAAATCAAACAATCTGGTGCCACTTATGTTAGGTGGCCTTAACTACTATGTACTTACATCAAAAAAGTAAGTACAAAGTACTTATTGTATTCATACTGTATTGCAAAACACTTTTGCTGCAATTGACGTGGGATACTGGTAAGCTTAGGAACAGGTTTGGTGGTATGGGTAAGTTTAAGGGTGGGTTAAGGTGTAAGGGATGGGTCAATGTAATTATAAATGTAATTACAGATGTAATTACATCCAGGTGTTTTTTTGTAAATGTAAGTAGAAAGTAAAACATGTATGTACACAATAAGTGCCTTGTATCAAACAATTCACTTAATTACATAGTAAGTACATAGTAGTTATTTAAGGCAACCTAAGTGAAACACAAAACCAGTCTTAAGTAGCCAAAAATACCTTGTATGGGTCAAAATTATCGATTTTTCTTTTATGCCAAAAATCATTAGTATATTATGTAAAGATCATTTTCCACGAAGATATTTTTTACATTTTCTACCGTGAATATATCAAAACTTAATTTTTAATTATTACATTGCTAAGAACTTCATTTGAACAACTTTAAAGGCAATTTTCTCAAATTCCAGATTTTCAAATAGTTGCATCTCGGACAAATATTGTCTTATCCTAACAAGCTATACATCAATGGAAAGCTTATTTAGCAGATTTCGATTACGTAGATCTCAATTTCAAAAATCTTACCCTTTTGACTGGTGATTCAGGGTCACATATAAAGTGGGACCAACAATCTAGTTTTCCCAAGTTTCACATCACTCTAGGACTGAGTTATGAAGCACAGTCTCAACTGATGAATCACTGTTGCTGGGTCAGTGCCGGCCCAGGGTTCACTGACCATCCCTCAGAGTAGAGGGAGAAATCGATGGTGTCCTCTGTTGGCCGAGGGTAAGTGGGTCATACATCAGGGGTCCCGGGTTCAGCGAGCTGCTTAGCAAGTGGCGATCAAACAGGCGGTCACAGCACAGCTGGGCGGACAGTGACAGACTCCACTGAGGAAATGCCCTTGCTATGGCTCACTCGATACGTGACCCTGTCCAGCAAAACACACACAAAGGGCCCTCATATCCCGTTTAATGCCCTGTTATAGCCTCAGCTCAGCGTAAATGAACTAAGCACTAACAAAATGACCCCTCAAACGCATTGATTTCCTCAAAGCGTGTTTCTCCTCAAACTAATAGTGCTTTTTCGCGTTAATTTGAACTCCTTCTTTACTTTAAATCACCGGCGGGGACCCGCAGGTCACGAGCGTTATCAGTATTGCGCTTTCATTTTCTTTTGGTGTTTTGTTTTTGTTCTCAAAAGTCCTCCAAGCTAAAGAAGATGATGACGGAGCCCAGGCTACAAGGCCAGCTAACCGGTCTAAACTGGTTCTGACATTGGAGGGGGTGCAGCTGGTGGAGAGAAAAGTAGCGTTGTTTTCGCCTTTAGCGAAAAGGAACCTGGAAGCATTTGAGGAATCGGCTGCAGGTACAGAGTAAGAGAGAGAGAGAGAGAGAGAGAGGGGGGAATCAAGTAAGAGAGGCAGAAAAGGAGAGCGAAAATGAGAGGTAAAAGAGAAAGCAGACAACATGACTGACGAGAGAGAGGGATTGAGAGAGGAATTGTAAAGGCTAGAGTGAGTGCGGGCTATGACACTGTCTCATCAAACAGCTGGACCTCGGCCAAGTTCATCTGTTAATGGACAACCACCATAGGGCCCCAGCACTCCCCCTTCAACCAGTACCTCCCTCACCCCCTCAAACCCTCGCCGCTCGCTCTTTCTCCGAAAAAGAAACAGACGTAGATTATTCTAAAGCCTTTCCCTTTTTGTTGGAGATAAACAAAGTACTTCAGGTTCAGGGCTCACCCTGGGACTCTGACAAAGCAATCTATCATCCTGTCTGGCTCAGCCAGTTTGACCACACTGAGCCCAAGGAGGCTAATGGACCCACTGGACAATTTTGTCTTTGTGTGGATGCCCCCTCCGCTCTGCCACCCCCGTTCCAATGCCCCCTCACAGGCACAGATGTGCTTGACCAGGCCCTCTGCGACCTGGATCCATTCCTTCCTCAGTTTTGTCACATACAGCGGGATCCAAAAAGTGAATATGCTTCTATTTTGCATTTTTGTAATTTAATAATATATTTTTAATTACAAATAATATTATCACCTGACAAGTTGAGTGAAAATTGAATTAAAAAATTAACATGAATAAGCATTTTTTTATTGACAACAGCACTCAAGCTGCATGAACTCCACATGCTTTTTTTTTCATCATTTTTAATCATAACATTAGAATTTTCAAAATACAAAAACCCAAGTTTATTCTCAGGTTTAAATTATATTTGAAATAGATTTTCAACTGGGTGTGACTTTAATACAGAGTAATATCAAAATGAGGAAAAAAGAGACGAAAAAGAATTAAGGATGAAACTTAAGAGTTGTGTGAGAGATACAGAAGGGGAAAGAAGAGATAAAAAGAATGGTTAGCATTAGCCTCAAACGTGTCGAGACACATACGGCTCCTGGATTTTCCCTGGAATGGCATGCAACGGAGAGAATAAAACTCAAGAGAGGGAAAAGTATAAAAGAACAAGAGAGGGAGAGGGAGAGAAAACACAGGAGAAAGGGGAAAAAAAGAAGTGGACTTAAGAGTATTTTAGTCCTTGCTTGCGGGGATTTTCAAACAGAGGCCGATTTTACTGCAGTTTTTGTCTCGCAATCAAAGACAGTATTATATATTCTTTTCATATCTTTCCTCAGTCAGGTATTACATTTATCATATTGTCAAATATTCTTCACAGATGATAAATAATGTGGTATATAAGACATGTCACCCCTACTATTAGAAATTTTCACAAAGCTCACCGCCCTCTTTTTAGGATGTATGTGACCCTGGACCACAAAACCAGTCTTAAGTCACATGGGTATATTTGTAGCAATAGCCAACAATACATTGTAAGGGTCAAAATGATCAATTTTTCTTTTATGGCAAAAACGTTAGAATATTAAGTTCATTTGGACAGCTTTAAAGGTGATTTTCTCAATATTTTGATTTTTTTGCACGCTCAGATTCCATATTTTTATATAGTTGCATCCCAGCCAAATATTGGCCTATCCTAACAAACCATTCATCAATGGAAAGCTTATTTATTCAGCTTTCAGACAGTCAAATTGACCTTCATGACTGGTTTTGTGGTCCAGGTCACATATTTTATGAAAAAAAAGCAATTCTGTAAAACAACAAAGAGCCAAAAACAAATGTGGTAACATATTTCATCAGTTTCTTAATGTTTATAAAATACAACTGACAAATCTTTGAATGTGTATCTTTATGAACAACCAGTCAGAAACTACAGCGTGGTCACATGAGTCACAGAATGTTTCATGAAGTTGGACATGCTGAAATAAATGACTTGCAGATCAGTAAACAAGTCAAATTAAATTAGAAACTGCTGCAACTGACACATAAAAATTTGTGATTCACTAAAAAAAGAACTGACTCATAAGTGTCATTCGCTCAGGAATCAGACGTCACTGGTTGCGCAGTGTGTTTTTGATTCACTAAAAAGAACTGGCACATAGGAGTCATAGCCTTGGAAATTAGACTTTGTTTTTCGCGTTGTATTTTTTTTTCTGATAATGCAGAAAACTTATTTTTACAAAGAGAAAGTATTTTAGCACAGCATTCCATGAACATGCGAGAACTGTTAACGGATTCGAATGTCATGAAAATCATTTGGTTCAAGTATTTATTTAAAAAAAATGAGAACTATATTCCATAGTAAACACATAGTGCTCACTTTTCTTCCTTTAAAGCAGACTGTCATCTAATCAACACTTATTAGCCAGACTGATAAAGTTTAAAATATGTCTCGTCCCACTTTTCAGATCATTCCTGGTTTCTGCTGACAACTGATACAAAGATTAAAGCAGACACAACATGAGCAAGTCGTCTATATATCATGCTTGGTCCAAAAACACAGGTAAAGCCCCACTGCGTGTTTATGCATGCATGCGTGTGTGTGTGTGTCTGTGTGTGTGTTGTATGAGCTCAGGCAACAGACTAGAGACAGCAGCACCCATCAGGGATAGGTTCCTGTTCAGAGCACAAACAGACACGGTTCACAACCCCCACTGTGAAACAAACAGTCCAGAGCCTCTGCCAGGATCTCATCTCACACTTACACACACACACGAGCGAATGCATGCGGCACACAACAGATCACACAAGCTGACTGCAAGCAAGACGTCTCAATCAAACAACAAACATAATTCCCAAAGGAGGACAATAGACTCTCTGCTGTACAGGTGCAAAGAGGGAATAAGCTTAAAGCGGAATTGAAGACAGAATTAGACGCAGATGGCCGAAGAGAAGACCTCAGGATGGAGAGATTGATAAAGTATTTACTCTTTAAGTCCGCTAATCAAGGAGAAAAGAGCACTAATCAACCCGTATTACAGAGATCAGACATGCCGCCCGGGATAGAGTCAAACGGACAGCCAGCGCTCTTCCCCTAAACATGCACAGCCGTTTCGTTCTTTCTTTACCCATTTTGAGACGATAAATTATCCATTAGATTTCATCATATCTTACTAAGGCAATTACATCAAGAAAATGATAGCGCGTGTGGAATCAATTATGCATGCCCTTGGCCGGAGACCAGAGGCTGGGAAGTCGGAAAGGGCAGATCCACTCCGCACATGCACACAAACACACACACACGCATGCATGCAAAGAAACCCATACTACACCACGCTACACACACACACACACAAATAAAAAAAGACCCTGGATCTCACAGATGTGCCCCATCAGTTCATCTTACTGCCTAAAAAGTTCATGCACTTAATAATTTATTTGTGTTCTGGATACGGTTTCCCAGCTGAATATTAACAACTTTGAAGCGTGCTCACAGCCAGGGTAGGGCTAAAGGAGTCCGGAGGAAACAGTGCCTGCCGAGTCCCACCGGCCCGAGTCTATTCTCCTCCCCCTCCAACCCTGTCCTCCCCTCCTTTCCTGAAACCGGCGCGTCCGTCCGAGGAGTGAACCGTGTAGCCGTGCGCAACTTACTTTTTTTCTGATTAAGAATTCTTTTTCATCGCAATGTAGGTTTCGGCACTCCCTCAAAGCACTTTTGGTAAAAAACAGCGAGGAGAGAACAGGAGAAAAAAAAGCTATATGCAAAACATGCACACACACACACACACAAAAAAAAAAAAAAAAAAAAGTACCTTTGGGTTTTTTGTTTGTTTGTATTATTTTTAGTTTTTTATTTTATTATTAAAACATTATTTTGTTATTTAAGTTTTTTAGTTTATTTCATCGCTCTCTGATTCCTCATTATAATATATGCATGAATTTATTTGATTGACATTTTTTGTCCACAAGCCCACTCTCAGTCTCTTTCTAGTTCAATTACATATGACAGTCTCTCTTTTGGGAAATGCATGCACTGATACAAGGCGAGATGTGTGTGTGTCTGTGTCTCTACGTGTGCATTTCCATATGGGTTCCAACTGTACAAACGCATGTTTGAGATCTGGAACCATTACAGCCACATGTCCACATGCAGAGGGACACACGCAATGTGCTGAAAGATTTAATTAATTTCCCTCAGCATGTTAACAGAGAGCCTCACTTAGTAAGACAAATCACTCTCAGAAAATGGCACTAGCATTTGAATCCCAGCAAGAGTGTGTGTGTGTGTGTGTGTTTGGGGGGGAGGAGGTGTTCAACATCTGCTTCCTTGTTGGGAAGGGGGTTTACGGTGGGTTTGAAGCAGGGAAAAAAAATGCATGAATGTCGTCATATGCAGAAGGCAGAATAATTGTCAGTGTGTGCGTAATATGAGTGGTTAGACGAGGCTCTCTCCGCTATCTCTGCAGTGTGTTACAGCGACGGGCTGAGCCGGGTCTGATCAGCAGTGATTAAGTGCGCCGCTGTATGCAAAGTGCATTAATGAGGGTGTGCGGAGTCATCAAGTAAATTAAATATGTCAAATCTCCCGGTGAACTTTCAATCTTCACATACAAAACGTTGCTTTCATTTACAACCTCTATTTCTCGCTCAAAATCCAGGATGAAAAAAAGCAAACCGCAGAAGCAATTTATACCTTTGCTTCTTCTCATTTTTTTTTTTTTTTTTTTGCACAGGACCCCCCTCCCCTGTGTAAGCATGCACACACGCTTACAAACACATGCATGCTTTCTCATACACAGCTCCCTGCAGAAGGTCTGACAGGCCATGCTGATGTGTTCAGAATGCGTATGGTAATAGGCCAATCAAAAATGCAAAACAATTGGCAATTACTGAGAAGACCTAATGGTCATTAGAATTTACAACTAGGTAATGAACTAAAGTCTGCCCACACCATGCATATTCATAAAGCAATTTAGGCTTTGAAGATTAAAGAAGTGCTTAAAATTCAAATGAGCCTGAGCAAATTATCAGTAAGATTCAGTCAGGAAGTAGCGGTGTGTGTGTGTGCGTGCGTCGCCAGCGCATGTTTTTACGAGTAGATGTTGCACCATTTTCCTCAAGTTTGTTAACAGGAAAAGCCCAGCGTATGTGCGTGTGTATGTGTAAGCGAATATGTGAGCCCCGT
The DNA here is from genome assembly GCF_022985175.1 of Labeo rohita. Classification (NCBI taxonomy): domain Eukaryota; kingdom Metazoa; phylum Chordata; class Actinopteri; order Cypriniformes; family Cyprinidae; genus Labeo; species Labeo rohita. The sequence continues at coordinate 18,385,307 of NC_066881.1, read as the reverse complement.
GGGCCTGTCGGAGGCTAGTGAGGGTCTAGGTGTGAGCTTAGAGACCAATCAACACAATAATGGCTGCTTAACAAAGCTGGCTCTCAGCTTTACTCGACTCTTTGCGATCTTTATTTGTTTCCATCTTGTTTCATACAGATCAGTTAATTCATAAAGAGTAAACGCTTTTATGGCAATTGCCGGTTTATTGAGTAAATGATCATTTGAAAAGCAGTTCAATATTTGTGGTAGCAGACGTCTGAAGAGGTAGAGCTGGAACAGAGGTAATAAAAACTAGCTTTAGTGCAGATATAATCATTTGTTTTCCATTAGATATGCAAATTACAGTGCTGATATTATATTTACAATAAAAGCAATTAGATAGCTATAGGTAAATAAATACAAAGCACTGTATCAAATATAAAGATCAAATTTTGTACTATAAAAACATAAAAAAGGCACATTACTGAGAAATAAACTCAGTTTTCCTCAGTTATACCAACTTTCACAGTTTTCAGCACTCATGGAACGACAACGTTTTATGAAAGGCACAAAAATTAGATGATTTGGTGTCTTTATCAATTAAATTAAAGGTTGATCATTTTCTAGTTAAGTGAATTACAGTGCCAATATTATACTTGCAATGAAAGCTATTAAACTGAATAAAATCAATAGCTAAATAAACACTGCATTGATCAAAAAGCCTATTTTGTACACAAAAAGTTGTACTAGAAAAAATGGTGTACTATAAAAAGCCATATCGCTGAAAAATAAATTAAATTCTCCTCAATCACACCACCAAAAGAAAGCTTTTGTGTGAGCATTCATGGAGAGACACAAGAAAGCACAATTAGGAGTGTTTATCAATCAAATTAAAGGTTGGTTTTTGTGTCTAACTGTACACAGATCAAATATTAGAGCTTCTGTGGTCACAGGTAGATTGAGCCTGTGTGGGCTGCAGCTGGGCTCTGGGTGGCTTCATCCCACTCAAATCTAAAAATAAAGCAATTAACTTATTGGCAGGCAGGAGGGGAAAGAGTATGACAGGCCGTCCTGCTCTAGGTGAGGGGTTGTGACCCACACAGGAGATTCAGAGCCCAGTCACCAGTGGAACTGACAGAACAGGACATCTCTGAGCATTCATACACATCTATATAGAGTATACACACATGTATGTGCATACACACACACAGCTACAGTGAGCTATAATATTTGGATATCTGAACACCCTGCAGACCAATATCTGTTGTTAAACTAATGTTTCATATGCTAAATTTAACATATGTCATATATAATCAATAATCTGAAAGATTATGAAAGATCTGAGCCCTCGTCACGCAATGCGTCTGCATACTGTCTCCGCTGCAGAGTCTAAAACCACATACACACATGCAGCTGCGTGCACACACACATACACAAACACTACAACCCACTAAAACTAGGCAGGCACCCAATACCAACATGAGCAGAGCAGGCAACCACCCAAATCACACACAAACACGGAGAGGGAGATACGGACGGCAGCTCCAGTTGTGGCACGCACGCTCTTGAGGACCTCACATGGGTAAGGGGTGTGGAGTGGCTTCAAGTAAAAGTGTAAGTGAAAGGTTTTGATGGAGATCCACCAGCCTGCAAGAGACAGCCTGTCCTGCTTAACACTGTTGCTGGGGGGGGTTAACAGAACCGGATCAGAAAGCGAGGATCTAACATCCTGTCTTCACCTGTGTAAGAAATCTGAGGGCACTTCCCTGAGGGAAATTTCATTGCTTAGAGATTGCTCTTTTATAGGTCAGGTGACTTTGAGTTTTAAGTAACAACTTTGAGAAGGTGAAAATTTTTTTTAGAAGAAACAAAAGTTAAGGTTTTGTCAGATGTTTCATTTAAAATGATGTAGGATAAATAAAAACACACACAAATTAAACGACTGCTCAAAAACAGGAACTAATAAGTAAGATTAGTTTAGAAAACTCAGCTTTGGAAAATCTAAGACATTGATAAGAACTCTTCTAAAACTCAGGGAGATTCCTACTGTCTTTTTTTCTGAGTAGATTGTAGCAAAACCCTCGTGCTCTTTTATAGCTCAGTTGACTATTAAGTTTCAAGTAACAAATTAAAGAGGACAAAAAAGAATTTTAGGAGAAACATCTGAAACAAAGTTGACCTTTCCCCAGATGTTTTGCTTTAGGAGAAATAATAATAGACACAAATGAGATGATTGTTCACATATAAAGAAGAAAATGAATGTGGATAAATTAAAATCAAATCAAAGCTGTAGCTCAGATAATTAAGTCTTGGAAGAATTTGATAAATGATGGAGTTCATATTGAGATCTCATTTGGCTGCAGACTACTTCAGCAAATCTTTTCAGACGTTAAAAACTCTTCTAAAACTATAAGATTTCTAAAGCAATTTTCTGAGGAGAAAATCTGAGAAGTATGAGATTTCAATAAAAACTGACCTAATTTATAGCTAAGTTGACTTTTAAATTTAAAAAAAGGAATTACAGGGAAAAAGGTCAGTCAAAGTTAACCTTTTTTGAGATGTTTCTCATAAACTTCTTTAAGAGAAATCAAAAAATAGACACAACTGAGATAATTTACAAACTATATATCAGATAATTCAGAGTTGATATCTTATTTGACTACAGATTGAAAAATTTGAGTCTGAGATCGTTTCCAAAGTACTTCTGAGGAGAAAAATCTAAAATATCAGCAAAAACAAAAACGCAATCTCGTCATTTGAAGCAACTGTTGAGATATTAAAGCGATCTCATTTGTGATTTTTCTTCCCTACAGGTGGAAAGCGGACCCCCTTAAGAGATTAGTAGAGACAGAATGATAGAAGGAGCGACAAAACAGACAGGAAGGGAGAAGAAAGAAAAAAACACAGAGCGCTGAAGGTGTCTGTAGAGACTCAAGTCCTGCCATCTGTAACCATTAGAGCCCAGATGAATTGATCGTATTGAGCGACCCGCCTGGCGCGGGGGCATAGCTGGTCAAGGTGACCTCGTAGTGGAGTTGTGTCCGCCCGGTGCTTCCAGAGCAAAAAGAAAGAAGACAGAAAAATGAACTAGCCTAGCTCTGAAGCAGTGACGGGGCTATCGCATGTGTCTAAAAGCGTGTGTGTGTGTAAAAGGTAAACAGAGTAGTGGAGCACACCCCTCCTGAAGCCCACCCGATGCCTCCAGCCCTGCTCCGTGCCAATTTCTCTTTGGCATTGGCCGCTGAGGGATGTCCTGCAGTACTAGTGCCAACTCACACACACACACACACCTCACACACACGGCTGAAGAAAACCACAAACAAACGCACAGGCCTCTCGCAGTCACACATGCACGGCCTAGCAATTCTGCACCATTCCTATCTGTGTTTATAGAAACTGTCTGTAATCCGCTGAGATTTATAAATATGCTTTGTAGTACATAAACATTTTTATGGACACGTTCCTCTAAAACATCTGACACAATTTGAGAGCTGCAATACGACAGGACCCAGTGGGTCTGTGCGCGTCCACCCACATACAAAACACGCACACATGTTGGCACAAATAAAACGCGGCGATCAGACCAGAGGGGAGCTTGAATATCAGTAAAACGATCACAAAATCTCTCCGCAGAGGCATAATCACACTTCTCACGGACCTAAAACGAACTCTACACCTGCACGTACCTGCAAACAACAACAGATACCGAGCGCTTTTGCATAGCTTTTATTTTTCAGCTAACATCCGGCGGAAGACAAAGCGATCGCTTGAGGTAGTCCCAGAAAGACGGCGTGATCAGGTGGCATTATGGAGATGAGGACAGACAGAAAGGAGAGAGCTGGGTATTTCTCCTCTTGTGATGGAGGAGGCGATGCCATTGTCTGCAGGAGGGAGGGATGGGGGGGGATGAGAGCGTCATTGGGTGCTAAGAGCGTATGAAGGGGTGCGGGGGTGGGAGAACTGAGACGGAGCGGGTGGCACCGTGCCAGGCAGTGCCCGTCTGGCTGCTAAATACCTTTGTTTCCTTGCACGCCGGCTTTGGTGCAAAAAAACAGGTAAAATGGTGTGATTTTTAACGTTTAAAGCTTCAAATATACATTCTTCATATAACATCTCTCAATTTCAACCGAATACAAATAAGTATTGCACAAAAAATGGATTCTCGGTTTTTCCCATGCAACACAAAATTCCCAACCCAACAAAAAATGTGAGCTGTAGCCCATTAGATGAGAATGGCGAATGAAAGGAAGCCGTCCACCCCCACAGCACCGAGTCGACTGTATCATGCAAATCAAGCCCGAGGATGCAGAATATCACAATGTTTCTGCGAGGGATGCTGCGAGACACATCTCCACATGCAGCAAAACAGCTCCAAGAGAATTAAACATCATTCTGTTCTATTATTACACCTCTTCCCTCTGGAAATGCTCTGCACACCCCTCACACACACATTCAGTAATGTTATTTTTTTTCCAAGATCAGACAGGAGATGCTACACATATGCAGGGACTAGATACAAACGCACACGGGCACTGTGTTTTTTGAAAGGGACGACGGGGTTTGTGTATGAAGAAATCCTGCCGGTGAAGGGAAATAAAAAGGTTTGGAAAATTAGAGGCGAATGCCTCCCCCCCATTTCGAATACATATTCATAAAGAGCCGCTTCCAGGGTGCCATCGCCGCTCGGGTAAGACATGTCTCTTTGTCGCTTCCTGATAATTCATTTTCTTGATTGTAAAAGGACATGCAAGGTTTGGGTGTCGCCCCACATTAAGCCGTGACAGCGCACACACACACCTGCACAAATAAAACACTCCTGTGACACTGAGCAGCCTCTATATACATGCATATTTCCACATGTGCCTCTCTAAAGAAAGTCTATTACGTCTGTCAGAAAAAGACACACACTTCCATCCTGCAGAGGGAGGTTCGGAAAATAAAAACAACTGTCGTGGTTGCCTCGGCTCTCACTGATGACCAAACGTCAGCTAACGCTGCTCCTCACAAGTCCTCTTAAAAAACGATCAGTGTCAGCACACCAGCTCCCTCGCAGCTGAACTCCAGAAAGGCGCTTTGATGATAATTATGATCATGACAGATCGTCAAGCTCCAGATAATATGTGATTTAAAAAAGGAGGAAGGAAAAAAAAACAATAAGGAAAAAAAGCTTAAATTGCTGGGGTCTTTGTTAAGCCACTCATTTGGGTCACATTTTGGCACAGAAAATTGCAGGCGGCTCACATGCCAGACAATCGCACACAGTGTAATTGATTCAATATTAATTGGATGCCCCTGATTTACATTGACTGCTACAGCCATATGCATAGCAGAGAGGGAGAGAGTGACAAAATGGGCGAGCGAGTGAGCGGGAGAGTTAGAGGCATTAAAAACCCACCCAGCAAAGGCCATTTAAAAAACAATTATCTGTATTGAGGTCCGTTCTGCATGGCGGCAGTGTTAGTCCGATCTAATCTGCCGATTTATTGGAGAGCAGTCATAATTTCTGAAGGGCTGCCATAGCGAAAGACAGAGTCTTGAAAAGCACTTGATAAAAAAAAAAAGTTCAGAGCTCCAAATGGCCCCATATCGTGAGCCAAAGCGAATTCAATCTGTTCCATCGACATGTTTTTGGACAACGCGTTGCGAAACAGAAGATCATAGGATGTTACTCTGCATAATTTTTACATTTCATCAGACGTCTTATATTGTGCAGCAAAGGACACGATGCTGATTACATCAGTGGAGCATTAATTCAACAAGACACTTTTGTGTCAACCTGTCTATTTTCAAGAAATGAAAGGATTCAAAATCTCATTTAGAGATTAAAAATTAAATAAATACATCATGACTGTATCAAATCACTACATGGCTGAGGAGAGGGTCTCAGTTCTCTCTAGTAAGGCCTCCTCACCAAGATGCATTGTGCTATTCAGGGTAATACACAGTCTCACACACACGTGTGTATTGCCACTTTCTGTGCTCACACAGCAAATTCATTCCTCTGTGGCAGGTACTGCTTTTTCTCACACCGAGCAGCTCTATATGGAAATGGAGTTGTTACATCACACATTCCAATTTCCTTATTTGGTCGTCTGAGCTATAGCCTAATGATCCGTCTTAAAAAAAGACAAAAAAAAAGCAAATAATTTATAAAAATAAATGAATAATAAAATCAATGAATACAAAATAAAAAATTAAATATAAAGATAAAATAATATATTAAAAAATAATAAACAGAAATACTATATGTAGAAAACAGATAGAATAATAAAAAAAAAAAGAACTTGCAGTTCTGTTATGTTCTAGACCACCTCTAACCCTGGTACATAAACACACACACACACACTCAGATTGTTCTGGTTTATACATTCATGGTAAGCTGCAGTCATAACTAACCTTGAATATGTTATGTCTGAAATCGTCTATAATATGGCTAATTAATATCTCTTCCCTGTCTGACCTGCCATGCAGCAGATTCAGTAACATGCTGAGAAGCTGTTATGGACCTTCCCACAAAACTGTTTAAAAAAAATAATAATAATAACAAGCACACATAATACCAGTGACCCAACGCTATCAGCTGAACCCTGATACATTATGATGTAAATGAGTTTAATAACCCAGTTTAGCGGCTGACAGAAACAAGAGACGTGCGCGATAGCCGGCTCGCATAAAGGTTGTATAATTTGTGCTGAAACTGCATCAACATGCTTAAAACAAAGAGGGCAAGCAGACACAAATGACCCCATTCAGCCTCCATATCTGATCAAATTTAAATGTACTATAGCACAAAACTGTAAACATTTATACGCACACAAACCAGAAGACTTGATTTGCTGTATCTCAAACTATGCAAGTGGGAACTGTTGAAAAACAACTTGATACTTGAACTCAGCAGACGATAATTAGCCCAGAGCAAAGGGTCAAGTCCAAATGACTGTTGATGGGGCTAACCGGACCCAGACGCTTCCTGGAACCTGATCTTTGAGGCAGACCAGAGAATGGCCAAACGCAAAGCCAGGCCAGAAAAACAGACTGGAAAGTCTCACTCTCACATTTTCTCCATTTAAAAAACAGCCACTCTAAATCGCCCCGCCAGTCCGACGCTCACGGACACATAATAACACGCCGACAACTTAAAGCAGTTCATTTCACTTAACGCTCAGCTTAAGCAAGATTAGACTTACGCTACTATAAGATTCCAGGGCTGTCTTTATTTTAAGTTGTTTACAGTGGAAATTAGGGACGATCTTTTTTATGACTGTATTTTCCACGTTTTATATAGTGCATAAGTCGACCGCTAATTAAAACGCACATCCGCAAAACTAAAACAAATAATTAGTGTTGTGTTATTGTTTCCTGACAAACCAAAATAACCGAACGGCCTTCCATTTCCTTTCCTTTTTTGACAGAAAGTGAAAATGTGCAGGCGTGCATTTATACGGATAAGATGTGGCTGTGCGAGAACCCACAACGAAATCAAGATACATCTGTCGAGACCACATGAGAGAGGCTGTGCAGCACAGAGAGGCATTTCCCATGAGCCTGTGGACACACACCGAGGGGGATGGCCTCTCCTGTCACAGCAAGGACTCCTCGAACCACCCCTCCACTGCCAAAATTTCCCCCTCTCAATCCCTCGGCTTTTTTTTTGTCTCCCAGTAGGGATGAGCAGTCATGCGGCCGTGCCATAAAGAACACACCCTTTGCACTCTGCTTTAACCAATCTGCAACTTTCAAGTCACAGTCTGCCACTTTGGGCCTCATTTGATTACCGTGGAGAGTGAACGACAAGTTAGCAGAGAAAAAGGATTTGAAACACAAAGTGCAAATGTGCTAAACCGAAGCATGCAGTCGGCGGTGGGAATGTGTGATCTACGGTTCGAATCTGAGCTTAATTATCCAAATCCCACAGAGTCCATCTGAAGGAGATCCTTGATTCCAAGCAGCGATGATCTTCAGATAATAAATCAGATTTTAAACGTTTTTTTTTTTATCTTTGTACTCTATGAAGTAATGCCGGTTCCTCTTTTGGTCTTCGTAATGGCTTCTCACTCTGAGGTTTGATTGAATATACCCCCTTCCCCTTCCTGCCCCACAGCTTTTAAATATTCAGCACTCTGATACGTCTCCAGAGCTGCGAACGAGACGCCCCACCGAGACAGGACATGTGTCTACGATATGTGGCCCACACAACAACTCGGCTCCACCGCAGATACACGCACAGCTCTTCTATATTAATAAAAGAACAATCACATGGGATGAGGTTACCTGTAATGTTTTCCTGTTTGGGACAGATTCCTCGAGAAGACGTTGATAAGCAGTCATCGTCCTCTGGCGTGACCTGGACGCCCACCTCCACGGGGTTGGAGGCTCTCCTCAGCTCACCGTGCGAGGGCGAGGGGGGCTTATCCACTGCTTTGTCCATGCACAAAGTGCCATTGCACTGCTTCCTTTTGTGCTCAATGAAAATAAGGATGTCTCCCAAAGGGAAGTTCATCTGACACTGGCCACAGGTGAGCAGGTCCTGGTCTCCCTCTGGAGCTACCTGTACCAGCCCGCGCTGTTCCTGCCTCTCCTCCGAGACCACGGCTGACAGGGGCTCGGCTGCACACAGGAAGAATCCATATGCGACACAGAGGGAACGAAAAGCAGAGGGAATATTAGAGACTGGGTGCTGTAATGAACGCAGTCAAGACGAGGGAGCACATAACAAGGATAAAAACAAGAATGCACATTTTATGCTTATCCACCACTTTCATTTAGTTTTTAAATCTGTTCTCATTTCAGATCCATAATTACCTTACAAGTTATAAAAAAATAAAAATAAAAATAAACATAAAAAAATATCAATTAATCACTGTCAGTTAAACTTCAGTGAACAAGCATAAAAGCATAATATTCACATAACTAATAGCAAGGGCTTGACATCTTATTAACATATGATTTATTATGATATAACAGTAAAGGCAACAAAATAGTGTTGTATTTGCTTTGGTGCATTAACATCTGTGTCTAAAACTACAGTAAATTCATTTCAGCCTGACTCTTTGTTTCACTCAAGCATACACACATCTGGATCATGAAATAACTGCATGGACAACACGTGTAGATATCCAGAAAACCCAACACAAGTCACAGCTGCAGCAATACATACTTCACACTGTAAATACTATTAGCTTTTTTTCCCCCTCACGATAAAGTTAGCTATAAGGTTCACACACACACACACACACACACATATACATACATACATATGCAGGTATTTTTTATAATCGTTGTTTAGTGAAATCTTTTGCGCAGAGGTTACACTAGCTTCCTAATGGTTAAGAATCTTGACCTTCTTTATAAGCTGCCAATTTCATGCTTTAATGAACCTAAAACCACTGAGAATCAAAAAATAGATTTTAATTTTAGTGGGTGATGATTGGTACAGATTTTGATAAAAAGGTGTTAGGATCATGTGCAGGGCGGTTAAATTTACTTCAGCCCAGTCTGGGGCAGATATTGAGGGGCAGATGTGGAGTATCTCCCAGACGTGCTTATGAGGAAAATATTCGACACATTTGCACATGAAATAACAACGACGAAGTGGCATAAATGTCTCTTCTATATGCAGTAATGCTTTTCGCTGTTGTGTTTTTTAAATGCGAGTTTAAATGCTCGCTATGGAGAAATAATAAAAGAAAGCCTAGCCGATTTAAAGTGAACTCAAAGTATTTTAGATCTGTTTCCTAGATATAGAGTGATTCATAGTGATATTGATTGGTAATGAATTCGTAATGATAACCGCTGTAGAACTTCCAGTTAGGTGTGATTGTGATAAAACACAGAGATAATCGATACATGCAAAACTTCAGTCATGATTTAATAATAACACCGAGTGAGAACTTACTATATAGTTGGTGACATATTTCAGCTGCAATAAAATACGTTTCGTTTAAATAACAGCTTATATTCAACACTTCAGTTAGCTATAACAATTGCATTAAGTGCTTATTTTACTATCGAAGCTGCAATCTAAAGATATCCGCACATATGCATATTTTTGAATTACATTACAGAAACTTTACACGACTGACCATGTATAAAAAAAACAAATTCTATAAATAGTATGCAAAATAATATTCGACACTCTAGATCATTCAAAAACAAATTAAGTCTGTTCAGAACGTGTGAAAACTCTGGAAAGCTGTACTACACTGAGTTTCCCCAATTGCTTTAAATTCCACCACAATCAGCGCTGGCACTAAAAACGATATTAAATTTAAAACTGTTTTTTGCGAGAATTTTAGCGATTTAAAATCAACCCAAGTGTTTAAATACAAAAACTGCTTTAATAAAAAAATGCTAATAATATTTTCAAATAGCTCGCCTCTTAAAAGTATCTGTGTGCAGCTTATGAACGTGAATATTTAAAGCTGTTTTTGAATAAGATAATATTTAATCGATTGAAATAACAGTTCATTCGTTAGAATGTCTCTTTCACTTTAAAAAATACCTTCTGTGTAATTATGAATTAGATCAAGTTTATCAAGATAAGCTGCATTTGGTCTGTTTGTATTGAACATCCTTTTTTAGTTTACTTGATCTATCACAAAATACTCAGTATAAAAATTCTACATTTCATGCCAGGTCAGGACGGGGTAAAAAAAACAGTTACAAGTTCATATACAATACGTTTCGCTCTTGCTAACATATGGTCAAATATAGATAAAGATAGCGGTGAAACTGATCGGGTTCGAGTCTAGTTTATGATCGTCGTCTGCCCCCTAGCGGTGGATTTCTGACACGAACAGTAGCGAACACACGGAGTAACCCGCGCTGAGATCCCACAGCCTGTGTGTGGAAACCCAATAATGTTACACGATACTTTACAATGTTACAACAACTCGGGATTTGTGTCAAACATGTTTATCTAATAAAACGCGGACTAATGCTTTTGTAGCTTTACGTTTGAGATATCAACACACGAAATCTAAAGACAGGAGCTAAATGTTTTCGTTCCGTCGTACTCCTGACAACACTTGAGCTCCATAAAATACGAAGCAGGCTTTATTTACAAAAACGCTACCTAGCACAGTCCTTCAAGGCATGTTAGAGTAAAAAATAATCATCTGAATGATAATTCGGAGAACAGTAGTTGAAGGCTACGAATGTGTGCATACAAAAAGAGCAGAGCTGACTGGTTTTCTTGACACACTTGCATCTAAATAGTAGCATTACATTTAGGTTTCGTCTTACCTTTGTCACCGACATTTAAGACAAAAATCAGGCCTAAGTGAAATCGAATTTATCCTTGCATAAATGCACACGAAACGGCAAAGAGCGTAGCGTAAACCTGTCTCCTATTGCTTTTAGGCGAAAGCCCATACGAGCAGATCGGAATCGCGTTTTGCTTCAAAGGTAAGAAAAGCTTAAGTTTAAAATTCGAATGGATTTTATATGCAGATGCCTTGCTCTGCAATGTTAGTCTCACACAGGCGACTATCGCGCTCTGTTTGCTGGCAGTGGGTAGTACGCGCACGCGGCGCTTGTAAACAGTCGGACACGAGATTTTTCCCAATCAAAATTCACTTCCACTCTTTGAAAATCTTCCAAAAATAGTGCGAGAGGGGGGAAATCCTGCCCAGAATCACAGACAGACAGCGTTACGGGACATTCCACGAGATGTGAGCGTAAATAAGCGAGCAAAAGCACGCGTGCATATACCCACCACAGTCCGGTATATGTGAGCGCTTGCTCTTAAGTGGTCAAAGCGACTAGGGCACGACAGCCAAGACATATGCGCCTAAACACAGAGTCGGCGTGAACTTCTCCAAGTACAGCGATGGAAAGCAAACTTTTGTGGCATTTCGGCGGACGAAGGTGCGCGTAAAGGCATTTCAGAGATGGGGACGCTCTCTTCACTAAAGTCCACTTGATCTGCGCTGTCCAGTGTCCAGTGTGTCTTGACTGAGAATTACGCTCCTCTCCAGCAACTCAACACTACAGAACGGAGCCAAAAACAGGTAAAGCGAACGGGCACAACATATATTTGTCTTTACTTACGCGAAAAATCCCGTTTGCTTAAGTGCTGGGGTTTGCCTTGCTTGCGGCGAGACATGGTGGTTGGTGGTGGCTTTCAGCTCGGTTCACATCGGGAGAGCCGGGTTAGAAGGGAGACTCCAGAGAAAATATCTTCATCAATGCCTTTGACATCCAAAATAAATTAGAAATAATACAAAGATGGCGCAGGGAAGATGGATTGTGGGATAGCCGTCATGGCTTTTTTGAAAAGAGAGAGAGAGAGAGATGAAAAAATGGCAAAAGCCCCCCCTGAGCTGCAAGTTCAAGTGCGGACGTGACGTCCCTGCGAACTTGAACGTCAGGAGATGGATGGACACAGACATACAGAACATGGGCAGGGCAAAGCCGTGGAGTGGGAGGAGGGAGTGGAAATAACAAAACCAATGGACACTCATTAGGGGCTGGACATGAAAAATAGACCCGAAGAAGCCAATGGACAGAAAGATCAGGGGGCCGGACAAGAGGCGAGAGAGAGAGAGCGAGAGACACGCTCACACAGCGAGAGAGAGAGAGGGGGGGGGGGAGATATGTTTAATGAAAGCAATGTGCGCTGCGGCGTGTGTGAGTGTGTGTGTGTGCATGTGTGTGCATGTGTGTGCGCGCGCGCTGGGGGTGGACGCAGGAAAACAGAGCACGAAAAGCCAATGGACAGGAGATTCAAGGGGGCCGGACATGCTATATATACAAAGAGAGGGGGAGAGGAACCTCGCATATAAGGTTTCGTAGTGGACACTGATGGTGCTTCAAACACACTCACTCAACTCCTGGTCAAACAGTCAGTCTGAGAGGTAGCGCGCAAGCTGCTTCTCGGTGAGACACGCGATCGGGTTGCACGAACAGGACAGACAGGTTCCGAGCCGGGGCATGTGGGTTCAACGGCCGCGTTGCGCTGCCACATTCCTCCGGGCTCCCAGAACAGACAGAAACTTAAGGGACATCATCACACAGAGCGGGATAGGATACGCGCTAGCTCGCGATGTAGGTGGGACTTAAATACTACTAGAGTGTAATTGTAAAAATATAACAACACACTGACGAATAGATTGTGGGAGCAGCCCACTAGAAAGAAAGGGGACGGGGTAATAACTTTCAGATGTGTTCAGATTATAGAGAATGGTGACTGGGGGGAGGAGGGGGGTGTCAGTAAACCGCCGCGTGGATTTAGAAATATAAAGATGCTGTAAACAGCGCCGATGCATTCGAAATTAAAGAGACATGAAGCGTATAACCGAACGCGATGACAAGCTAGTTCAATGCATGAGGTGGGAGGAAGAGAGAGACACCCCTGCGAACTAGTAGAAGTACGACTAGACTATAGCGACTGCTCCAGAGACTCAAAGCAGAGGCTGCGTGAACAAGTGACAGTCTGCGGGGAAAAAGGCACAATTCAATAGGGAACCGATCGGAATTGAAGTCGAATGCTGGAGATAATACGTGACCCGCGAGCAGGCGAGCGAGCGAGTGAGTCAAACTGCTTTGCAGGCTTATACGCTGACATCTTTGTTTCTGGACCAAGACTGATCGCTGTGTTGGTGCGTGTGTGTGTGTGTTTTTTTTTTTTTTTGTTTTTTTGGTTTTTTTTTTGGCGCGAGGTGTCAGATCTTTACGCGAAAGTTGAGTCAGGTTTGCGCTGGGTAAAAAGGTCAACTCTGCGCGAGGGCTATCTGGGAATGCCAATGGATTCGCTCGACTGTACCACTCTGTGGCTGTGCCGATGCTTTTCAGGTCATTGTTCTCAACAAGTGCATATGATTAAAAGCACCGCATCGATCTGAATTTTGTATATAAAGCCTTTGATTTCGTTTCAACGCAGCGCACTGTTCTCCAGCATGCACAAAGGGAGACAGATACATTTAATGCACTTTTAAGTGTGCGGTGCGTAAATTATGTCATTCTTAAAAAAATAATAATAATAAGGTGCTTTAAGGTGCTTTGCACAGTTCTTGGGTTGGCTATATGATTATTTGCATATTATAAAAGCTAATTCAGATTTCTAAGCTCTTTAAAGCACCAGCATAAACTGGTTTCTGGACAATAAAAAGTAACCATGGAAGTTCTCACACAGAATCGAGCTGTAAAACATATTTTGACTCTAATTAGGACTTTTATTTTTAAGCGTCTGATATTTCTGCAAACGTGCAGCGTGATTGACAGAAATACATCACGGATTCCTTCAAGATCTCTCTCGAGAGATTGTGCTCCGCAGTTCATGCATCCCACAGAAAGACTGCATTGTTTAACCTCGCTCGAAATATTTCCAAGTGTGAAAAAATAACTTTGTTTTAAAAAAGTTGTCGGGAACCGTGATTTGTGAAATCTTGAAGTTTGCATGGAACAATAGATATTTCTTTATGCGTGGATAGCAAATATTAGATTGAAATAGCTTTTCCTTTTGACTGAGCGATCTTTCTGTATAGACGCTTTCGGTGCTGAATAAATTTGGGGATGTTCATGCATTTCAGTAACACTAACCATGGCACCTGCCCACTCAGGCCATTGGTTGATGGACCGCCTTTTTTTCCACATTTTTACTTTTCTGAAAGTCTGTCCCTGCTCCCAGGCGGACATTGATCAGCGCAAACGGAGCGTTTACACCTCCTTCAGGAATGGAAGCTATCAGGCAGCAACAAAACGCCGCGTACAAACAGAATCTCAATATGTAAATGACAATGCGACTGATCCCATCATAAATCAGCCAGACGTTAAATGCATTGCAATATCCATCTCTCCAATGCACGGTCAGGCGCGCTCGCTCGTACAGAAAAAGTGCTTTTGTGTGAGAGAGTGACAGAGGAAGCGATTGGAAATGAGAGTGAGAGGAAAGTGCGATGACAGATTCATGCTTAAAATAACGTTTCAGCTCAATGCGCGAGGCCCTGTGGATGACACAAAAACCAGATTACCAAACCTACATAATACCTTGACTATTGCTGGTAGATCACTTTATTAAAACGCGTTTGTAGGGTTTCACTATTTAAGACTGCCAAAAATGAATATTGGGTCAGAAAAGGGGGGAAAAGGAAGACGTGCCTTTTTGGTCGTGTGCTTGCCTTCCACGGGTAGTGGCTCAAGGAAATTGACTGACTGGCCCCTTGGGCGCATTTTAATATATGGAAATGACCGAGGGCTTATGCGATAAATCAACGCCCAACGCCCTGTTCATGCTTCACTCCTCTCATTTTCCCACTAGCTCTGGCAATTCATCAGCAGATCTGTTTTCCTGCAACTGTTGTCCAGCGCTGATGTCATGTTGAAAGAAGGGCTTTATTGGCATTTATGGTTTACCAGCGAGATTAGCACTGAGTAAAAACCCTCGTGTGCACTTGGTGTGTGTATGAGTGAAAGAGAGCGCCAGTGTGTTCATTTATCTTTGCCTAACTTTAAACTGTAAAGACCTTTCGGGATAAAACGCGCATTGTGTGTCTTCTTTGTTGTCATTTTGTCATTATTAAAAAAAAAGTAGTTTTTTGCATGGGTTCCAATTCTAAGCGTGATTTAGTGAGATTTAGAGCACTGTTCCAATGCATTACACTATGTGGCCAAATATAATAAAACTTTTCGATAAATGTTTTAGCACTCACTGAGCACTTGTCACTCGTTATTGAGCATTTGGTAGTCAAACAAAGTGTCTGGTAAACACTAGTACCTGTTCTAACACTTTTGTGTTAATAAGTGCTAAACAAACTAACACGAAAACAAAGAAAACAATTTGTGCATCCTTTCTTTTTGTTACATGTTATGTTTTTGAATAACTTTGCCGATTCAGTTTTATTTATTTATATTTATTAGTTATTTTTATATTGTTATATCTATTGCAACGTTCTAATTACATATTATTATTGCACGTTATTTTTTATTTAAAGTGTACATTTATTTATTCTCTTAAAAACTTTCTTAACATAGCGATTGCAGTGCAAATATCATGTTACTGAGAACTGGGATACGTTTTACTGATTTAATTCAAATACAGAGCCAATGGTTAAGTGAAATGAAAAAAGTAAACTAAAAATATTTGCCAAATATATATTTGCCTCTCTATCTGAGTGTTTTGTTTGCCAGATGTGGCGATTAGTAGCCCACGTTAAGATCTCCATACTCTCTGGTTCACAGTTTGTGGATGGCCACAGAGTTTGGATTAATTGCTGACAGATAAAGAATGAAGGCCATGCACTGACCCTCCTGGATGGAATTAGATCGGCCTTGTCTTGTTGCTAGTTCTAAATTAAATGGCATGTATCTTTCAGATATGGTTGTAATCATGATATTATCCTCTTACGCGTTCCTCTGGGACAGGCTCTGCGAATCGCGGTTGAGTAATTAACCATGTAAAATGTCACTATAAAACTGAGCATTATTATCGAAATTATTTTAACTAGGTGCATTCGCTTCCAAAGCATGTTTAATTCGTACAAAACACAATAAAAGAAAGCACAGAAACCACCATAAAAGACATCAGTGCAAACTACATTTCTTTACTTTCTGTCTAATGTCGCAAAGACGAATGTGTTATTTGACAAAAGAAATCAGACTGACCGGAAGATGAATTAGGCCTTTTCGTGTCGCCTGCAAGACGTTGACCACCTTAAGTCTACATATCCCACTGAATACAAGTTTTATCTCAAAGGACGGAGAGAGGCGAAATGGGAATGCTCTTAAAATCCCTGGTAAGTCAAGCCTTGCCTTCTTTAAGGAATTTTAAGCTTCAGCAGTTCAGACACATTCGCAGACTGAAAATTAATATTAATGGCTAGATTTCACAATGTGGCATTATCACACTGAGCGATGGGTGGGCATGCCATCTGGGTTTTGGCAGGTATTAGATATAATCAAAGGGATTACGTCTCTGTGGGCGAAATTATAAACGTGAGTACGGTTCTTCCACAAAAAGCAACGGCATGTGAGTGTGTTAAACAGAAGAAAACGAGAAGAGACGGAGAAAATCAGATTACCTGTGATACTGCTTGTGGACTCATGCTGTAAGATATAAAGACTACAATTACTGTGAGGGAAAAAAAGCTTTAAAAGAACAAGTAGCCTAAAATACACATACTCAATATTATTGCGTAACCGTTGTTATTTCAAGGTGATGCGCTGTACAAGTTCATGCCAGCCGGTGTTTATACTGTTGTAGCTGTTAATCTTACATTAATAGGATGATAAATGGAAGCACACTGGGGACGCCAGTCGTTTATCTGTTAAGTTAAGGCTTTCGTTTATTTTCATGTTTAAAGATTGCGCATTGAAAGTGTACAGACTTGAGAGGTTTGTTAAAATATAATATAATGTAAAAAAACAGAAATATTTTTGTAAAGCACATTATAAACATCTTCACACAGGCCTATGCATTAACTCTACGACAAAAAATTACATTCCCGTCCTGTATGAGTAACCGAGCATCCAATCCGAGAATAAACTGCTGCCTGCCATATTGCCTTTTACGCTAAACTTAGACTAATTTAGATTAATGACACTGAATATATAAAAGCCTTTACAAAAATCTGAAACATAAAACTCTAGCACTTTTTAAATACAATATAAGCTAAAATATTTGCATAGTTGCGTTAAAGCAAAACACAAACATGGTACATTTAATAATAAACGTAAGCGGGATAAAAGGTTAAACATTTGAGTCATTAAAGAGGTTTCTGTTGATGGACAAGGAATCGCGGAGTTTGGGAGATTCAGAGAGCAAAAGCAATGTGCTGTGCTCCAGGCTCCCCCTAGTGTTCAGAATTATGATGACAAGGAATTCCGCTAGTCTTCACAAAATGAAACATACTGAGAGACGTGATTTAACCAGCTTGATTTTACGACATTAGACCGTTAGATTAAACAATTTAGTAAAAGAATACAAACACGACTTTTTACAGCAATACATGTGTGGGATTTAAAACTGAAATCTGGTTCTTTATTAAACTGTTAAGGCTTTTTTCCTTATTTTTGAAACACTTATCTTTACTTTTGTACAGCTGAGTTACATGCTTTTCTGTTCAGTTGCTTAGTTGGTTATCCTAATTCTAGCCTATTTATTATTTTATTATTTGTTTTAAAAAAAATGTGAAGACTTTTTACAATTTATACGTTCATACAATTAGTCTATTATTTGTTTGTTCTTAATAATGAGGATGAGGAGGGTGATAATCATTAATTATAAGGCAACATGTAAAATAATGCAGTGCGATGAATACTTCTGACCAAAGACCTTCAAATGACAAAATTATAAATATCCTTTAATATTTGCCTTGTTTCGGACGTTTTGCACGAATTGATGTGTAACGCAATTGTAAAAACGGTCAAAGTTTAAAAAAGTCGAGGCCTATATCTTTTACACGTTTGTAGTATACATTTTTCATATGAAAATGTTAGATGTATGACCGTTTAAATTGTTATTTTCATGCCTCCAACGACGGCCTTAAAATGAAGAATCTCGACCAACTCTCATTTGAACTACTGAACATCAATTTGACAATCACAACAGATTTTTTATACGCAAAGAACGAAATATCAAATATCACAAATCAGAGATGCAGTGTATATGCAATCGCTTAGTCAGAAATTTGGTCCGAACATCTTGGCATACCCCTAATATCCATCAATAATTTGGCAAATTGATTGTATTGATATCATTTCAATCAGACTGAAGAATTCTGGATGTTATAATTGCTTCAGAACCATGGACAGCGACTCTTGCAAATGGTTCCCACAGCCACACAAACTCTAGCATTGTATAAGCTTGTCTGTAAACACGGGAGACATGCTGAGGAAACGCATTGGTTTTACGGCTCACGATACTTCAGAAAACAATAACAATAACAATATCCTTCAATCTGACAACGCACTGATTCAGATTACTAATGCTTTCCTGCAGACTCTACATAGAGTCTGTTGCACCGGTACATGCCTTAAAAGTGATAATTCAACCACAAATAAGTATTCAATCATCACTCACTCACCCTCATGTATTTCATGTCTAGAGGACATTATGAAAAATGTCTGTGTTTTTATCCATACATTAAAAGTCAATGGGTATCGAAATGGTTGGTTACCACATCATTCAGAATCTATTATTTTGCGCTCCACGGAAGAAAGAGATTCATACGGATTTGGAATGACAAGAGGGTGAGTAAATAATAACTCAGTTTTCATTTTGGGGTTAACTATACCTTTAAGAGTATGCGGAACACCTACAGTTGTTTACCTGTTGCAAATAAATAACACGAAAAGAAAAGAAAAGAAAAGAAAAGAAAAGAAAAGAAAAGAAAAGAAAAGAAAAAAAAAGAAGAAAAAGTTCTACTATGGCAGTTGTGGAATTGTTGTGTTGAAATACAGCATTAAAGATGGTAATTCTAAATATAATATTGTAGCTATTCTATTGTAATTATCTCTGTGTCTAAATTATATTCATTTTCATATTTCACAGTGTGCTTTTTGTTAATATGTAATTTTTTCAGTGTCATTGTTGATACAGACCTTTCACTTTCTGCTTCGAACATTTCCTTTGTAAATGCTGTTTCGGCAAAAAAAAATAAAGTGGACAGTATTACTGAAATGTTCTTAAAAAAAAGATGATATTTGACATGAAAATTGTGATAAAATATTAAAGACATAATTAAAGAAAATGTTGTTGTCCGGGTCGTTTCTTGCTCTTAATTGAAGTTATCCAGTAGCATACATATTTACAAAATAAACATAAAATAAAAAACGCCTTAAAGTAAAAATGTATACAATCGACTGTTCTCAATGGCAGCATTGGAGGAGAAAATTATAAGAATTTAAAAACGTGACCAAAGAGGTTTTGAGAGAAAACTGTGCCGAAACACTGTGAAATATCACCCAACATTTGAGAATGTAAATGTGAGAACAGCAGAAAGCTTGATTAACGATGCGAAGTTGTGCGGCTTTTCTACAAGGTAGATAAATGCAAGATCAAGTGGTATAAACATATCATTTGGAATTGGTGTTATAATAAGTGTGGTCACTGAATCCACAAATTTTTTTTAATGTAGGCTAACATCTCACAAGTCGCCTTTAAGATTCAGTATAGATTTTTAGTCTTGAAGTCATTGGAACACAGCAATTGTGAATTTTGTGACATTATCTTGTAAAAACTTTGTAATATTAGAAATTATATTTTTTTACATTATTAATGAAATTATTCTTTGAAAAATCTTGGGGTTTTGTTCAAAAATTGTTCATTAGATACGAATACGAACAGTATAATTATGATGTGTTATAGCATATATCATAGTGCCAACGCTACAAATCATAATAATTATAACAGCAATGTCAACAAAACAGTACTGAGGCATACTAAAAGAACTCGCGCAACATTTCCTGTTACAGTTGCATGTGCTGTTAACCGGAGAGCTGCTGGACGTCATCACGCCACACCACTGGCATGGAGCCACTAGATGGTGCTGCGGATGAGCAATTACGCACGGCACACAAATTCTGTGGAACAATCTTGCCAAAGCCTGGCTTGTGTCTAATCGATTCGCTCACAACATATGCCAAAGCTCTTATCTAACTAGAACTATTACGCTTCATCAACTGAAGCAGATACATCCTATTATAAACCTTAATGAATAGCCAAATTGTTCGTAAGTAAATGTACTCCCCACACCAGAGGTTTTCAAACTGAGGTCTAGAGATTCCCAGGTAGCTGAAAGGGAGTACTACATGGTCAGTGTAAAAAAAAAAAAAAAAGGTTAAAATAAATTACTAAATAAATAATATTAGGTAAAATAAAATATAAAATTGTATATATAATATAGTAAGCTATATATAAAACATTTAAAATGATAATACAATAAATAAATTCAATAAAAATAAAAAGGTAAAACATAAATAAACAATACAAATAAGATTGCAAAATAAATCAATAATTAATAAAGTTCAATAAAGTTAAATAAAATATATATATATATATATTTATATATATATATATATATATATATATATATATATGATATATAAAAATAATACAATTCAAATTTAAACTACAAATTATATTAAAATAAATATTAAATAACAATAAATAAATAATTAGATAAAAATAAATGAATAATAACATAGCACATTAACAATGCGTAGAAAAAATATGTAATTAATGTAAAAAAAAACAACTAAATATTTTCCACATATTTACAATATTAATTTGTTTTTCACATTATAAACTGTATCTAAAAATATAATGCTATCTTTTAAGATTTGGGAAAATTTGAGCATGATATAAAAATTACACAGGCATGATTATTTTTGGGGTCTGTGACATATTATAGAGAATAACATTTATTTTTAAAAATAATTAAACAAATAAATAATGTTTTTGAAACATATTATGGTATATATCCTATCGTATGTGTGCAATGAAAATGTATACATATATACAAAAGTACACATTTTTACATTTACCACTCCATGACTAAAATTTAAATAAAGTGCATATGAAACATCATTAAAGAGGAAGGCCTCAATAAATTGTGCTGCATTTCTCAAAAGCATCGTAAGCTAAGTTGATCACTGGTGGCAATACAGTGTTACTCTGGAAATGCAATAGGTTATAGATCACAAGTTACCCTATTCAACATGTAATAAGCAGTGTAGGTATTTCAGTTACTTTAAAAAAAAAGTGATGTAACTGGTTACATTGATAACTTTTTGATTACTTTTCTAAATTTCTAACAAATGTTTTCAACTGTTAATCATTTTCAAACATTTAAAGCAGGCAGGGTTAACTCAACACTAATTACTGTCAGACTTTCAAAATCCTTCATCACTTGAATTAATATTATAATCATTTAATTTTAAAGCACAACCACAAAATCTGACTTTAGCACATCTTTTTACTCTGAGATTGTTTTGAGGTTAAATACAGATTGAAAACCATAACAAGAAATAGTTTAATAGCTATGATATTGTTTTTAAAGTCAAAACTTTGCATAGATACTGGCATCTAACAATGCCTTGGGGACAAACAGCTAATCTTACAAAAAAAACCATATACATAAACCCAAATAGGAAATAAAACCATTACCGTATAAGCATGCGTCCTATTTCTGTGTTCTAAACTCTTGAAACACTAGTGTCTCGTAGAGCAGCCAATGCAATTTGGGAAAGAAATCAATTCAATCTTGGAGAGATATATGAAAATATACAGATGTAACTTTTGTAACTAGCATTTTCATAAGTAACTGTAATTTAGTTACACATTTTTTCTCAGTAACTATTACAGTTACATTTATTTTGTAATTAAATTACATGATGCTGTTATGTAATTAGTTACTCCCCAGCACTAGGTTCTACGGTCTACTTACGGTTACGGTGCTTTTTGGGAAATGCAGCCCTTGTCTGGTTTGGTCATAAGAATTGTAGAACATGGAACCATGATATCAAAGTGATGTCTGAGCTCCTCAGAAAGAAGGTTATTGAGGCTTATAAGTCTGAAAGAGGATTTGAAGCCATTTCCAAACCACTTAAAATCTATCACTCCACTGGACACAACAGATGAAATAGGAAGACATACAAGAAACTCCACAGATATCTGACATACACAATAAAGTGTTCTGTTCAGTGCAAGAGACTTAAAAATATATGTGACCCTGGACCACAAAACCAGTCTTAAGTCGCTGGGGTATATTTGTAGCAATAGCCAAAAACACATTGTATGGGTCAAAATGTTAGATTTTTCTTTTACGCCAAAAATCATTAGAAAATTAAGTAAACATCATGTTCCATGAAGATATTTTGTAAATATATCAAAACTTAATTTTTGATTAGTAATATGCATTGCAAAGAACTTGACCAACTTTAAAGGCGATTTTCTCAATATTTTGAATTTTTTGCACCCTCAGATTCCATATACTGAAATAGTTGTATCTCAGCCAAATGTTGTTCTAGCCTAACAAACCATACATCGATGGAAAGCTTATTTATTCAGCTTTCAGATGATGTATAAATCTCAATTTTAAAAAATTGACACTTATGACTGGTTTTGTGGTCCAGGGTCACATATAAGTATTTATGCAAAATTGAGCAATACCAGCTACTAAATAAATATAAGGGTAGGCCTATATGCCCCTTTCCCCTCCACAGAATATAGGCCTACAATTTCTGTGATGTTTGTTAAAGAAAATATTTCAAAATGAAACGTTCATTGTTATTTGATCAAATGAACAACATACACCCATCCATAGCGTCCAAATAAAGTTTCAGCATCGACATTCCCACATATTTCGAAATGATGTACTTACTTAGAACTGGTCACGTGATCCACCAGAGGCAGCTTCTGCCAGCTAACGGGGGGCATGTTGTCACAAATGATCTTCGTGACAGTAAACTTTTTGTCCAGGCCAGTAACGGTGGAAATATGTTTAATACTTTTTTTGCCAAACAAAACTTCAAAATACGTGTCCATACAAGATTTTACTTTCAAAAACAAACCCACTGCGAAAAACACACACTCCAATAAACAAGTCCCTATCTCCTCTGGATTCATACTTTTTACCAAAGGGTGCAGATGTTCCTGATTAATATTAATTGATATATTTAAAAAAAAATGAAAAAAAAGCTGCTCTGCTCGCATTAGTCCAATAAAACCGTGATTGATATTTGAAAACATTTATCTGAGGGTATCAGGGCGCAAAGCACGTCGGGAGATGTCTGTCCGGTGGGCGCCATATTGGAGCAACAACTATTGTTATAAATTGAGACGGGGCTGCTGCTGGCTGAGTTTACATGTTTTCTGCGTGTTTGTTCTGAAAATATTTGGATATTTCTACGCAAGGTCATGAAAGAGATGTCAACGTAAGTGTACCGTGGTTTAAATTGATATTCATAGGTTAAACGAGTCAGTTGCTGAGGAAGAATGCAGTGCTAGGCTAGTTTAGCCAGTTTGTTGAGATAACGGTCAGAGAATGCAGGCTGTAGCGGATAAGCGGCCTAAATATGTGGTTTTTTTTATTTAAAAAACACTCGCATGCTTTACACTGGTTAAGCACACGTGTGTTTGAGTAAACTGCATTTAAAACGAGTATTTTGGTGGTGTTGGCCAAGCAATCTGGTCTTTGTTTACACAGACATTGGGCAATACTAGTGGATGTAAACGCGGTGCTTTTAGTCCTTGTTTACGTTTCACGAAACAAACAAAATTTGAATATAGAAGTACCATGTGATCTGATGTCTGACGTTTATACATATAAATATACCAAATAGTTGATATATCAAATATATCTAAACAAATCAAAGTTGTAAGCTCAGAACAAGAACAACAAGAAGTACAAAAACACATGACCACTTTGCTTTTGAATCATATTCTAATCATAACTTGTGCCAGTACTACATATATGCAAAATAACATTATATGTATATATGTACTGGCACAAGTTATGATTAGAATATGGTTTAAAAGCAAAGTGGTCATATGTTTTTGTTGTTCTTGTTTTTGCTTACAGCTATTTGATTTGTTAATCTTTAGTATGTCTGCAGTGCAGCAGTGTCATCATCCTATCTTCATTTGCAGGACTGGTAACAGTACGCTTGGCGGGCAGCAGCCTCGGAAACATTATGGCATCACATCTTCAATCAGCCTGGCCTTTCCCAGAGAGATAGACCATATCTACACTCAGAAGCTTACTGAGGCTATGAAACCATTTGGAGTGTTTGAGGGTGAAGATGAGCTCAATCACAGGTGAGGGCTTTCATTTATGTAACTTTGTTGATTTAGTCACAGCTTTAAAGTGGTTAGAGATGGTGGTTTGTGCAGATTGCCTAATATTTGTTGATATCCGTTGCTATCCTTTTTGTTGCTAAGTGTGTAGTATCTTTGATGAAAGTACTAGCATAAACCTTTAAAGTAACTTTACAGTCAACATATCTGGTGTGATCTGTATATCCTTACTGGAGACTGTCTTTCAGGCATGTGTGGTGTGTTTTTGTTTTGTTTTTTTGTGGACATTGACTGTTTGGCAACAATGAACCTTATCTAATCCTGCTCATTCTTCCCGAGCGCTTCCGCATTTTTGTATCCTTGCCCATGAACAGTCAGATCAACAGAGAGACCTTGGGTGGCAATGATCCCACTGCATTATGGGTGTTGAAGTTTCCCTACCTTTTGGGCGAAGGAACAGCTCAGCCCTTTTTCTCGGTTTTCTCAAGTCATGTAACCATGTTTCTCAAGTTTTTAAAAAATACAGCATAGCGTAGTTTTATTAAAATTCCATCTGTTTACTCTACAACTTTTAGATAGTCATCTGGTGTAAACTTGTGAGGCATGTTACCACAAATTTAAACCTAGATTTGTTTGACATCTGGCTGACAATTGTCAAAGTGCATGCAGGATGGCAGTTTGACAGTTGTCTTGTAGCATGCACTTTGTAAGGTTTTGGATATCAAGTCCATGTACCATAGTTCAGATAATTAATAAATGATGTAAAACGTTCATCTTTTCGAAAGCTTTTTTTTTTTTTTTTTTTAAATTATCTGCATATTTGACTAAAATTTTGTTTTATGAAGATTCCGTTTTGTTTTGTTTTGTTTTTTTTTAAACAATTTGTTGCTAGTTTAAACTTGATATCCTTTGACTTGTATTACAATAATAATGTAAAATTTGTCTCCTGCAAACTAGTTTTTGCATGGTGTGTGTTTGTAGTCACTAAAAGGGATGTTTGTGTCTTTTGTAGGCTTGCAGTACTTGGGAAGCTGAATTCATTTGTGAAGGAGTGGATTGCAGAAATCAGTGAATCAAAGGTAAGTAAAACTGCGGGTCTCTTGACCTGATCATTGAGTTGGATGATGAGATGCTTTTCTGAATCCTCCCTTTTCCTTCACAGAATCTTCCACCGTCAGCAATAGCGAATGTTGGTGGCAAAATCTTTACTTTTGGGTCCTATAGGTTGG
Organism: Labeo rohita; assembly: GCF_022985175.1. Lineage (NCBI taxonomy): Eukaryota > Metazoa > Chordata > Actinopteri > Cypriniformes > Cyprinidae > Labeo > Labeo rohita. Next base: position 18,359,381 of record NC_066881.1, on the reverse strand, counting down.
GAGTGCACACAAAAGGTACATTTAATGATTGTACTGTAGAGCAGCAGAATGACCTTTAAAGATCTGCAACTGTGAATTAGGAAAGGTTTTAAAGTTCTAAAGGAGTGTATGCATTTTGTGCATATTGAATTGTTTTTTTTTTTCTTTAGGTGCTGATATAGATGCTTTGTGTGTTGCCCCGCGTCACGTTGAAAGGACAGACTTTTTTTCGTCCTTCTTTGAAAAACTAAAACGGCATGATGAGATTAAGGACCTGCGAGTAAGTACTTTTTCTGTTCCTCATTTATACCTCTGCCACTACTTTAAAAAGCTCATTTTATCTTGTGTATAATTTCTTTTCAGGCTGTTGAGGATGCATTTGTACCTGTCATCAAATTCAAGTTTGATGGAATTGAGGTAAAACAGTTGAAGTGTTTATTATATGCAGCCTGGTTGATCTCTTGATTTAAACTTTATTTATTTATTTATTTTCCTCTCCTCCTCCCAGATTGATCTGCTGTTCGCCAGACTTGCTCTACAGTCAATTCCTGATAACCTGGACCTGAGAGGAGACTCTCTCCTCAGAAACTTGGACATCAGATGCATTCGCAGTCTTAACGGTATTACCCTCTAAGATTTTATTTACATCTCACACATAAGTTTCATTTGTTTATTCTTACTTAAATTTTCTTATTTATTTGTATTTTTTCAGGTTGCCGTGTTACAGATGAGATCCTATATTTGGTGCCTAACAAAGAGAACTTCAGATTAACATTGAGAGCGATTAAATTGTGGGCCAAACGTAAGTTTGACTTAAAAAAATTGCCTTTAAACACTGTCTAGTTTAAAAATCAAGACTTCTGATCTCATGTTCTAAATCTTGGCTTGATGTGATTAAAGGAAAGTTAAGACAGCAATTCAATGACATGTCTTTTTTTTTGTTGTTGTTTTTTTTTTTTGTTTTGTTTTGTTTTTTTTTTTTTAAGGCCGTGGAATTTATTCCAACATGCTAGGCTTTCTTGGTGGAGTTTCCTGGGCTATGCTCGTGGCCAGAACGTGTCAGCTCTATCCAAATGCTGTTGCCGCCACACTTGTGCACAAGTTCTTTCTGGTCTTCTCTAAGTGGTGAGGTCATGGCATATTGTGTTCATATGGCAGAACTGAAACCTCACGTATTGTTTTGCTTATGTCTAGTCCCTTTTCTGCAGCCATGGAATATCCATTGCTGTTTCCTCCCTTTGGTCTGCATATGCATTTCTGATCTAATTTTACTTATCATATTTTACTTATCTACTTTTTACTTATCAGGGAATGGCCAAATCCTGTGCTTTTAAAACAACCCGAAGACAGCAATTTGAATCTGCCAGTCTGGGATCCACGGGTTTGTATTCTTGTGGTCATTAAAGTGAAAAACGTGTTTTTTTGTTTTTGTTTTGTTTCCCCCCCCCCCTGGACTTTTGGCTATAGAGTTTGTTTCATTTTTAGGTGAATCCATCAGACAGGTATCATCTGATGCCAATCATCACTCCTGCATATCCACAACAGAACTCCACCTACAACGTGTCCACTTCCACACGCACCATCATGAGTGAAGAGTTCAAGAATGGTGTGTAATAGATTCTTATTGGCCATTTTTCTTGACCATTTGCCTTTTTTTTTTTTTTTTTTTTTTTTTTTTTTTTTTTTATTATTATTATTATTATTATTATTTTTTTTTTTTTTTTTTAATTTGTTTGGTTTGTTTTAAGGTCTCACGGTTACAGATGAAATTCTTCAGGGTAAAGCAGATTGGTCCAAGTTGTTTGAACCTCCCAACTTTTTCCAGAAGTACAAGTAAGTGGATATCCACAGTGTCCTATCAAAGATACATCACCAGTAGAGACTTAGTGTTGGTTTGTTTGCAGGCATTACATTGTCCTCACTGCCAGTGCATCTACTGAGGAAAACCATCTGGAGTGGTAAGAGCTCAAAAAATAAATTTCTTGCTCTTTTGTGTGTGTGCAAAATTTTCGTAATTTTTAGTTATTACTTAAAGAGACTTACAACAAAAAAAAAAGTTTGTCTTGGTCATACAAATAAACAGGTTTGTACTGAAATTTTCTTTTTCTTAAGCGGCATAGTAACGATGATGATAATCATAGAAAAGGCTACATTTAAAGGATCAGTATGGGTTTACCAAACAAATTGTTGTTGTCTTTAAATTTATATTGTTGTTGTTATTTCTTCAAGCTAAAAATCTACTTTGGTTAATGATGTAAACAGTAGGGAGTCCTATAACTTGCAAATTACTATAATATAAAAGGAGCCTAAAGTAAAAAATGCAATAGATATTTAATTTTTAATATAAAAATCAAAAATTCGCATAAATGTAATTTCCACATGAGGCAGTTTTTACAATAATTTCTATAAAATTCACATTTATGAAATTAAATCCATTTACACAGTGGCTCTCAAAAAGTTTCATTACAGACTTACTTAAACATACAATAAGACCTTACTAATAAGCAAAATATAAATAATGAATATATCGGTTAATATTTAGAGAAATGTTCTTTTCTCGTATTTCCTGAGGTGTATGTAATGCTGTGTGACATTTGCCCCCACAAGCTATTGTACTGACGTCTTTCTGTGGTTTATTGAGCTGATTGAGCGATTACATGGCACGAGATGTCCGTGCTACCGTCACGCCACATCAAAGAATTTTTTTTTTATTGTTTCAATTTTCTGAAAAAAAAGCAAATTGCCGGAATTTATAAGATGAGACTGTTTCCTATCTAAAGTAGAAATATTTAAAACTGTAAGTTTCAAATTAGATTCTGCACATGCAGTGGTAGATTTCTGCGCTGCCACCACGCCACATCAAAGAGTGTCAAAATGGCATTTATTGTCTGAATTTACTGAAAAAACTAACATTGCCGGAATTTGAAAGATAAGATGTTTTCGGAATTTGAAAGATAAGATGTTTTCGGAATTTGAAAGATAAGATGTTTCTTATCGAAATACCAATATTTAATACTGGAAGTTTTAAATTAGGTTCAGCGCATTAAAACAACGTTATATTTGTTTTGTACACGTATACTGAATTTTTTTTTTTTTAATACAAATACCTGTACCATTAAAACAGGTAATGTTGCACCTTTCGCAAATTCACAATCTGCTATCAGTTCTCTGCTAAAAATTGGGTTTTGTGTGTGAAATCACATTATCTACATATAATGATGTTCTGGCATCAACAGGATTGGACTGGTGGAATCAAAGATAAGAGTGTTGGTTGGAAATTTGGAGCGCAATGAATTCATCACCCTTGCCCATGTCAACCCACAGTCTTTTCCTGGGTCAAAAGAGAATCGCAATGAGTAAGTAACAGATAGGTGGGTGGCATGACCAAACTATTTTATCTAGCTGTGAGTAAGTATAATTCACTGTCATGATACAGTGTTTGTTTTATTAATTTGTAGCAAAATAAGTAAATTTATATCATTTCAATATCATTTGTGTCTCTGGTACAATGCCAAATCTTTTTGGACATAAGGTAGTTTCTGTAAATAATGCAAAGCAGTCTTGCACAGATTTAAAGCTATCATACACAGCATTGCAAAATCTCTACCAGTGATGCATTTCTACCATTGTAATGTTTTGTCTTTTAGAAGTATGCTCAGGTTTTCAGCTTCTGCTTCTTTAAATTACCTTTAATCAACATTTTATAATACCCATATTTATTTTGGGTCCATGGAACAGTACAACAGTGAATGAGTGCTCGGCCAGTGTGAGTTTTCCAACACCAGACGCTGATATCAAATGGCCTGCTCGACTGAACTTAAGACTTTTAAAAAATTGTTAGAAATTTGCATTTTCATTTTTTTTTTTTTTTTTTTTTTTTTTTTTTTTTTTTTTTATCTTCTCCCCTACAGGAATGAATTTGTTTCCATGTGGTTCATTGGAATCAGCTTCAAAAAACTGGATAATTCTGACTGTGTGAACATTGACTTGACCTACGATATCCAGTCCTTCACAGATACTGGTAAGCTGCTCAGCCTCAGTTTGTTTTCCTCCATGCTCATGTCATGTGGATTTAGTTGAGAGAAAAAAGAACATAGGTCTTTTAATGTCTAAAATATGTTTCATTGTAGTTTATAGACAGGCCAGCAATATCAACATGCTAAAGGATGGCATGACTATTGAGGCCACACATGTCAAGAAGAAGCAGTTGCATCATTACCTGCCTCCTGAACTTGTGCAGAGAAAGAAGAAGGTAAAAAGAAAAGTCTCATAGTGTTTATAGTTAAAAGCAGTTCTCTTAGTCTCCAAAGAAGCTAAACTATATCCTAACTGTGTCCTGTCTCTCAGAGTTTGGGAGATATAAACCGGAACTCAAATGGTGGTGGGTCAAAGCGCTGCTCTCTGGATGGCAGTCAGCTGGACAGCTCCAGGGACACAGACATCGGCACTCCATTTAGCTCTCCTACACCAGTCAGCAAACCATGCCAGCCGGTCTCCACACCTGAAGACAGGTAGTGTCACTAATCAGGACAAAATGTTTGTGATTTGGCTAGTTCAGACCTAATGATTCTAAGGGATTTTGGAAAAATTGCAAGATTTTACACCACCTGATTCAAATACCTCTCAAATGCCATTTTCAGTTTATGGTAACACTGTTGACTGCCAGCAAGCTTTTAGAAGGTTTAAAAGGCTTAGCACAGAAAGCAAGACTTGGACATCACTCTATTCTTGCTTCAGTGTGGAAATTATAAATGTCACAAACTGCATGTAGAGCGTCATGGCTCTTTGTGGTCAAGCTAATTTTATGGCCTCATTCTCAAACACAAATGTTTAAATATGAGTTGGCTGTAATGTCAAAATGCAGTTTAGAATCAGTTGCTTGAATCACTGGCAGTGTCATCCAAGATGTTTGTTATTCTCTCTTTAGTTGTAAAGAAACATTGCAGGATTTCTCTCTGTATAATGGATTCAATGGTGCCCCTGAGTTTGAACTTATGAAATTCAGTTTAAATGCAGCTTCAAAGGGCTCTAAACGATCCTAACCGAAGAACGGTTTATCTAGCAAATCGATCGGTTATTTTCATTACAATTACAATTTGTATGCTTTCTAATCTCAAATGCTCATCTTGACTAGCTCTGCATGAACTTTGTATTCCAGTTCATGACAGTTAGGGGTAGGTCAAAAAACTCCCATCTTATTTTCTTCTCCAACTTCAAAATTATTCTATATCGCTGTTTAACCTCATGTAAAGGGCATTTGATCATCTCTGCATGTTTACTTTGTAAACACTGGGTCGGTACTTCTCCAGCGATGTAGGACAAAGTTGTTTTTTGTTTTTTTTTTTTTGTTTTTTTCCCCCACACAGAGCTAGACAAGACAAGCATTTGAGGTTAAAAAGTATATAAATTATCAATATTTTATTTTATTTTATTTATTTATTTTTTAAATAACCGATCATTTTGCTAGATAAGACCCTTTTTCCTCGTCTGAGATCAATTAGAGCCCTTTGACGTTGCATTTAAACTGCATTTTGGAAGTTTAAACTCAGGGACACCACAGAAGTCCACTATATGGAGAGAAGTCCTTAAATGTTTTCCTCAAAAAACCGTTTCTTTACAACTGAAAAAAAGAAAGACATGAACATCTTGGATGACAAGGGAGTGAGTAAATTTTACTATAAATTTTTGTTCTGGAAGTAAACTTATCCTTTAATTTGTTTCTAAATTAACTTCTTTTTTTTTCTCCTTTTTTTTTTTTTTTTTTTTTTTTTTTTTTTTTTTTTTTTTTGTCAGTAGTATCGGTCAACCCAAGCATCCAGTCCTTGTATTCATGGACAGCCCACCAGCATCAGAAGTTTCTCCTCCAAAACCAGAACAAGGAATGTCCATTCCAGTCATCGGATCCAGTAAATGCCATCATATCTCCTGTTATGGATTTACTTGTTCCTCTTTTTCTATTAGGGAAAGACACTTCTCATTTTTTTGAGAATCAGAAAAAGCTGCATTCATTCTAATTCCACTCACTATATATATATATTTATTTTTATTTTTTTTCTCCCAGAGCCCATCGCCACTCCAGTTGCCAAGCTGCCAGCACTTCCTGCTGGCAACACCATTCCTACAGTGGTGGGCCGCAGTGTGATACCACGCGTTACCTCTTCCTCTCCTAGCCCGACTGAACTGCCCAGCAGTGTCAATGGAGCACCAAAGAGACCTCACTCTCCATCTCTGGAGGATCAACCTAAGAGGCACAAAGATACAGAGGTGCCCAACTCTTGATAAAATACAGTTCACTAATATAAAAATATCAAATCCAGTCTTCAGGCATGCCTTAAAGCAGAAGTCCACTTTCAAAACAAAGATTCACATATAATGTACTCATCCCTTTGTCATCCAAGATGTTCATGTCTTTCTTTCTTCAGTCGTAAAGAAATTGTTTTTTGAGGAAATAATTTCTGCATTTATATAGTCCATATAATGGACTGCTATGGTGCCCCCGATTTTGAACTCCCAAAAGGCAGTTTAAATGCGGCTTCAAACGATCCCAAATGCTGTCGTAAACGATCCCAGTCAAGAAAGAAGGGTCTTATCTAGCGTAACGATCAGTTATTTTCATTAAAATAATACAATTTAAATACTTTTTAATCTCAAACACTCGTCTTGCCTTTCTCTCCCTGAACTCTGTGTAGTCTGACCCAAGACAGTTAGGGTATGTCAAAAAACTCCAATCGTTTTCAACTTCAAAAATCATTTCAAAATCATTCTACATCGCTGCAGACGTTCCAACCCAGTCTTTGCAAAGTGAACATGCAAAGAAAATCAAACACCCTTAACCAAAAAAAAAGGTAAAACAGCGATATAGGACGATTTCGAAGTGGAGGGAGAACATGAGATGACAGTTAGGGTTGAAAAACTCCCATGAACCGGAACAAGAACAGTCCAAGCAGAGTAAGAAAAGATGAGTATTTGGCATTTAAAAACTATATAAATTGTATTATTTTTATTAAAATAACCGATAGTTACGCAAGATAAGACCCTTCTTTCTCAGCTGGGATCATTTACAACCGCATTTGGGATCGTTTGTAGCCACATTTAAACTGCATTTTGGAAGTTCAAAATCGGGGCACCATACCAGTCCATTATATGGAGAAAAATACTGAAATGTTCTCCTCAAGAAACATAATTTCTTTACGACTGAAGAAAGAATAACATGAACATCTTGATTGACAAGGGGGTGAATAACTTATTTGTAAATTGTTGTTCTGGAAGTGGAGGTCCCCTTTAATATGTGAATAAATTTTGCTTCAGGTGTTTTCTGATGACTCTGCATTTAAAGAGCCGTACCCTCCAATCAGTAATGGTTTGGACTGTGAAGAAAGGCCAGCAGTGGTAAGGGGTTTTTTTCCTCATGTTTAACGTATTACCCTCAGGTGTCGACCACATTTGGCACATTTCACTAAAACTGAAACCGTGTTCTTGCATCAACACTATTACACCACACGCAATCAAACAACTGTTGTTGTTTTTTTTGACAGGAGGATTTGTCAGCAACCAAACCTATGCCAATACCAACAATTGACACATCAAGATCACAGGTATTTGACATCCTTCAGGTAACTGACGTTGAAGTTCGCATGTAAAGTGAATGATTTTTGACCATCTTTGCGTTTTCAGAGACTACCCAGTAAAGAGCTTCCAGATGCATCCTCCCCAATTCCCACAAGCAACCTCCGTGTGATTAAAAATTCAATCAGGCTCACACTTAACCGATAACAGTGAGCTTTCTACAGGTAACATGAATTGTTACTGTTGCTGCCACTCTTGGGTTTGCCCTTTAATCTGTTTTTTCCCCCCTTCTTGAACATGTGTCTCCACAGGTTGTCCTTTAAAGAGTGGAACCACAATTGTGTAACAGCAGTGCTGCTTTTAAACTGCTACTGATATTTGGCTGGTCTACCTGCTTGTTACAGAGTTAGTGTAAAGTACAGATATTTTTTTTTTTTTTTTTTTTTCCCCTTTTTTTTTTTTTTTTTTTTTTTTTTTTTTATATGCCTTACCGTGTCAGAATGCTTGCGTAAACATCTATTTGAGCTTTTGAAACAAACTGTACAGTAGATGTAGTTTGTATATAACTTTAAAAATCATTGTTAGTCTTTCTATGCCACCTTAATGTAGTTTTTATTAACAAAAAAAGTTGAAAAAAAATTGTCCTGTTTGTCACTGTAAATGAGATTCTTCATTGTTTGTCCGAAGGTTTTCCTTACAGTCTTTTTGTATTCGCTGTATTGGTTCTGGTACAGTTTCTGGGAGGACCTTTTTGTGTGGGGTGCGTATGTGTGCGAGTGTGTAGCTGGACCAGCATTAGTAACTAAAAACCATGACTCCATTACCTATCACAGTAAACGCTGATGGCACTCCATAGTTTTGTTAATGGCTCAGAACAAAAGAACAGTATTAGATCAGAAGTTTGAGTTTGTTCAGCCAACAAGGCAGGTTTGGTTTTACCAGTTTATTTGCTAAATAAGAGTCAGTGTTGGTTGCGTGTGCATGTGCATGATTGTATTTCCCTGCGTCTAGGGCATCACCCCTGCGCCTCCCATGGAGGTCTGAATGGCAGTGTCTCCTGAACTTCAAAAACAGAGACTAAATGAGATTTCTGCCCTCTTTCCATAATTTCGTTTTTTTTTTTTTTTTTTTTCTTCTCTCCCCACAAGCTACTGCCCTACCCTGTTGGGGTGTACAGAGAACATAAACTTACTATTCATTTTGGGGTTTCTTAACATTTTATTTATTTGTACCGTTATAATTTTTTATATCACAGGTATTGCAGTTGAACAGCTTATTCTTCTAGACATTCATTTCATCATTCAGTTACTCAGTTGGAATCTTCCTGTTACCTTTAGGACAATTTAAAAAAAATCTACTTGTCATTCTTTTTGTAGGGCAAAAGTTGTATTTGAAAGGGTATTTTTGTATGTAATGTAAACTGCCTTCTTTACATTAAGAACATAAAATTCACAAAACCCCAAGGTGTCGCCTGTGGTTTTTGTCCCTTTGTTTTCTCAAAACATTACATCGTTGATCTTTGCAATACATCGAGGACCATCGTGTACCTATTCTTTACCTAGTGTAGGCTCTCCGATGACAAGTGTTTGCTTACGATGACGTCACCTATGGGCGATCCCTGTGACGTACATCTTAGTAATATGCTTGTAAACACACATGTAGCGTTAACCACTGTCCTTACATGGAGCTTCAACGCCACGCTACGAATAACCATATAGGTACATGTCTTTCTAATTGACAGATCAATAAAGTCAAAGCGTAGTTTTTCTTGAAGAAGTGTTATTCTCTCTGTTGTTGGACATAAACTTCCTTGTTCGTGGGAGATTCCCACTGCGTACCGGGGATTACCCTAACAGGAGTTTAACTGCTACGTGAACTACAGTAAATAGCCTACAAGCATTTAAAAAATAATCGAAACGATTGGTCATTAGGTCCTAATAATAATGCCCACTGTTAAGCTAAACCGTGTGAGAACGAGTATTATTTTTTTTCTTTCAAAAGCTGATCCTTGGTTCAAGGAATAAGTTTTCCTCACAATGAACGTTCTCTCTCTCTCTCTATTTTTTTTTTCCTCATTGTAATGCCGATCCATAGACTTACTTTTTAACGTGAACCCACAAAAAGAGATGTTAGGCAGAATGTGAGAGACAAACAGCGGCCACCTTTCAATATCGCTGCATCTTTTTTCCATACACTGAAAATGAATGGTGACTGAAGCTGTCATTCTGACTAATGTCTCCTTTCCGCTCAAGAACGACAGATTGGAACAACAAAGACGAGTAAACGGTGATGGTGTTTTCATTTTTGGACGAACCATGCCTTTAGGTTTGTATTATAAGAGGAAATTTTATAGTCGATTAATTAAAGTGTAAAAATTCCCAGTAAGTGTCTCACTTACTGAAGTGAAACTTATTGTATGAAATTAAAATTTTCGTGGGATTTCAAAATCTCAAAACGTCGTGATATTGGTTGAAATGAAAAGTAAAATAAAAGCATTAATTATTTCAATCACCTTGACATTTCTCCGTTTATTTCTGCTTAATTTGAATTTGACGTCGCACTGTGCATATCCCTCGGTTTATTGGTTGCGCGGACGGGGAGAATATGGCAAGCCCGATTAACCTCTATTTAAATAATATCTATTGTTGTTTCTAGCTCTTATTTTGCACTCAGAATGCAATCCAATAATGACTGCTGTCTGTTCAGACACTATGTAAGGAATTATTGACTAAGGCTACTAACATAAAACAGTATTAGAGAGAGGAGAAGGTAGAGATATATTAGACATGTTAGACATTAAATAATAGATATTTCAAATTTATGTTATGCTAAAGACTATATGGATATCTTAATTAAATATTACCAGCATCCCAGGCATTTAATTTTGCCAGTAAATCCTTACACCTAAATTATGATATTACTAGTTTAGTGGGTATATTACCACCTTAGGTGTGCATTAGTATTCAAAACCCAGAATCAGTTATTCACCTTATACTATAGTTATCAAACCTCAAGATGTTGTTTGGATAATTTCAGGAGTTTTTCAGGTTTTTGTCTCTATAATGCTTTTATGTGTAGGATTATTTTCTTACACATCTCATCTCAGACTTCTATCGCTAATTCCAAAACATAATTTTAAACCTTCTGTAACTCAGTTTTCTGTGTGTGTGCATGAAATTTGCCATGGGTTTATTTTCTAGGTTGTCTGAGGTTACTTCAAGAAATTATATCTGTACCTTATTATTTTCTTGGGAGGAATAATAGGATATGTGACCCTGAACCGCAAAACGGTCATAAGGGTAAATTTTTTTGAAAGTGGGATTTATATATCTGAATAAGCTTTCCGTTGATGTATGATTTATTATGACAGGACAATATTTGGCCGAAATATGAAAAAAAAAAAAATCTAAATACTGAGTAAACTGCCTTTAACGTTGTCCAAATGAAGTTCTTAGCAATGTATATTACTAATCAAAAGTTAAGTTTTGATATATTTACAGTAGGAAATTTACAAAACATCTTCATGGAACATGATGTTAATATCCTAATGATTTTTGGCATAAGGAAAATTTATAATTTTGACCCATACAATGTATTGTTGGCTACTGCTACAAATATACTCATGCTACTTATAACTGGTTTTGTGATCCAGGGTCACACACATATATATATATATAAAATTCAGGTCAAGTAAATGACTGGAACACTGGTAATATGTTAGCTAATCAGATTTGCATATAGTCTTTGGCATAGCTTAAATCTGAAATGCCTTATTAAATGTAACATCTAATATATGTCTACCTTTCTTTCTTGCACTTAATTAGATTTTATGTTATTGGCAAACAGCTTATTTTGATGTATAAAAGATGTATGCAAGAAACATATTGACAATGGCATATGTATTACAAGACTGGTAATTAAGCTAACAAAATGTTGACAACACAGAAAGCGCAATAACAAAAGTAAAAAAAAAAAAAATGTTAAAGCTAGAATCACCCCAGATCTTTTTTTTTTTGCTAGCTGCAATTGCTTTTTTACTCTTTATTAGTAATTTCCTATTAGAAGGGCTACTTGGTAGTTACTAGCTAAAACTGTGGTAGTTACTAGCTAGTAACAATTGGAATAAACACTAGTGTCTAATAAGTGTCTATTCAGCAAGTACTAAGAAAACTGGAACAATTGAATTGTTACCAGTAACTAAAAAATAAGTACTTGCACTATAAGTACTAGTGTAGTTATTCTATAACTGCATTTAGTATCAGCATCAATTGGAATACATAAAATTCATAAAAGGCACAAATGTAAAATTTTTGAGTAACAATTGAATAGTTATTTGCCACTGTTATAATGAGCAGTAGCAAATGAAAAATGCTAATATCTAATTACTTCATTAGCGAAACCGAAAAAGTCATTAGTGTGACGTAATTTATTGCTAGTCCTTAAATGTTAAAGCGGCTTGCCAGAGGGGCGTGCTTTTATCTGTGGGCGGGTGTATTGTATATAGTGGGGAATTCCCAGTCAGTGCTGTCCTGTGTTGAAGTGTTACTGTATATCTGTTCAGCACTTTAGAGCTCGGACGTAAAACTTAAGACAAGGGTGTTCGCATAACATGGATGGTGAGTAGCAAAATTTATTAAATTAATTAAGTAACTGTCTTTTTCTTTTCCCTTATTTGCTCTTTGCTGTCTTTAATTAAATCACGCGTATAATTACGGTCTGTGTAACAGATAGTGGATTCAAAACAGCACCGTTGATTTAACGACTTGTTTAGATAGCCAATTTAAAGATACTTCATCTACTCATAACTCTTAATTTTTATTATATAGAATCTGCCTCAATAACAATGACTTTTAATGCTGTTTTCTGTTGTTCTCGGTTTGTAAATCTTGACAATGTAATTTGTAATCTTACAATATAACACGTTCTACAATTTTAAATCTCATTATATTTAGGGGGAAAAAACATACAAGCTTAGTTTCAGATATTACAGGAAATAAAACACAGAGTTGTCTTTGTGGAAGTGTAGAATCACAGAAAGCACTTGCGAAACAAAAGTAATATGATTCGCATTACCTGAAAACAAAGTTCTAAAGTTAAGACCTCTAAATCTAGATAAACCCTATGTAAACTAAACAATTCAAATGAGTTGTCTGTACATGAATACATGAGGGACAATGTAACACCAGGAAATAAAAATGAGGAACTTTTAAAAGCTGTTTCAGCTCTCTTATTCTCATCTGCACATTTGTTAATTCTTGTACCATATAAATGCATTATAAAGTATATTTGCCTGTGTTCATCTATGTTTTTCTTTTTTTGCTTTTCTGTACAGTGCATCACCTATCAATGCACAGGGACCCCAATTTAAGTAAGTACATTAAATTCATCTGCGTCAAGTGTAAGACGGATTCTGTCTTTACTTATAACATGTTTTGAGCCAAGTTTAGGGTGGACCATAAACTTTGCGTAATTACTCATCAAGTTTGTTTAAACGTCACGCAGTTGCCGATGTAATGTTCAGATTTCCTTACATTACTTCCTCTTTTGTTTGATAAAGATATGACTTCCTGTAAGTGACAAATATCTCGAGCAGGCAGTAGTGAGTGACATCTGTTCACTGAACTAAATCACACACTGGATCTGTTTCATGCATTATAACCAGTAGCTTCCCCATTTTATTTTATGACATTTAACAGTGTAAGAATGCATAGGCGAATAGACCTCACCTGTTTGTGCCAATTCCAGAAGAAGTGTGTTAAAAAACAACCAAAATATATTGCATGACAAATGCAGCTGTTTGTGCAGGTGCTATGATACGCTTAGTATAATGGCACCTGGGCAAGCTGGTAAAACTCTATACTGACAGGTGCAAAGAGCGGGAAATTATTTACCGGCATGCTGCGTTGTTTGTGGTCAGGTTATGGTCAGGTTCTGTGAAAGACAGAAGATGTTTCTGCAGGTGTTTCAAGCTCTTAATCTTGTACTGATGCAACATAGGTGTTAGCATTTTAATAAATGGAACCCTGGACCACAAAACCAGTCATTAGGGTAATTTTTTTGAAATAGAGATTTATACATAATTATGCATCTGAAAGCTAAATAATCCATTGATGTATGGTTTGTTAGGACAGAACAGTATTTGGCTGAGCTACAACTGTTTGAAAATCTAGAATCTGAACTTTAAAGTTGTGCAAATGAAGTTCTTAGCAATGCATATTAAGTTTTAATATAGGGTAGGGAATTTACAAAATATCTTCATGGAACATGATTTTTACTTAATATCCCAATGAAAAAAAATGATAATTTTGACCCATACAATGCATTTTTGGCTGCTGCTACAAATACACCTGTGCTGTGGTCACAAATAATAAGAGTAACTTAAGCTTTTGAAATGCTTTTCACTCCGTCAAATCATTTTGATTATTTAAATGAATGAAATTCAAATCTCTGAATCTGACTGATGTAATTTTGCCACTTTGTGCAGTGGGAGAGCCCTGTGTTCAGATCTTCGAGCAGCCAAAACAGAGAGGCATGCGCTTCAGGTATAAATGCGAGGGCCGTTCAGCAGGCAGCATACCTGGTGAAAGAAGCTCAGACAATAACAGAACCTACCCAAGCATTCAGGTACTTGCTTTTAAAGTCTTACACCACTGAAGAAAGAATTAAACTTGTATTTTTAGGAAAGTGATTCTATAAACTGCTTCTCTTCTCCTATCTCTCCCTATTAGATTCTGAATGTTACCGGGAAAGGAAAAGTGCGTGTTACCCTTGTGACCAAAAGCGACCCGTATAAACCACATCCTCATGACTTGGTGGGAAAAGACTGCAAGGATGGTTATTACGAAGCAGAGTTTGGTCCTGAACGAAGAGTTATCGCGTAAGTTGGTTGTTTTAATGTAAAAATTTCAGAATAATTTGGAGTACAGAAGGTTGACAACCTTTGGATTGTAGATGTATTATCTGCATATTTTGCTCTAATCTCATTTGGTCCTCTTGCCATTTTCCTCCTAATGAAATGAAACATCTCCGTGCCCCACATCAAAGCCATTCCTGTGTGCTTTCCGTATTACTCCAGCCCACACACTACCACAGTTCTCTTCCGAAGGCCTGTCCATTCTTCTTCTTTTTATTTTTTTTTAAAGAAGCATGTTGTTTCAGAGTAGGGAGCCATGCAGGGGATTCCCCTGATATGCAAAATGAGAGCTTTAGAGTTCCAGTCTGCCCTCAATTTTAAACAGTATGTCAGTATGGTTAGTTCAACCTCACTCTTCCTGTTAGCTTTAGTCGCTGGGATCACGTTCAGGATAGACAGTACATAGACCTAAACAAATATAATCGCTCTACACAGTTTAACAGATTGTTTCTTTGTTTTTTCCAGTTTTCAGAACCTGGGTATCCAGTGTGTACGGAGAAGAGAAGTGAGAGACGCCATAATGCAGAGGATTACGCGAAGAATCAACCCCTTCAATGGTGAGAACCAACTGTACTTTTTTCTCTAGGCCTAAAAAGAATCTCAGTACACAGAAAAGCACAAACTAAATCTGAATTGGAGGGCTCTATCAAAGACTTATCAGATTTATGCTCAAATTTAGCATGGAGAACATCTGCAGATTCCTTCTAATCGCCTCTCTTACTTCTTATCATTATTTCTGACCCAGTTTCTTTCGCTTTTACTCTTGTTATGAGAAATTCTGTACAGACCAATTATAGGTTTGTAAACATTTGGAATGCGCACGCATCATGGTTGCAGAAAACCCCGGAGAGATAACCTTAATGGCTAGAGAATTACACGGATACGGCACAAAATAGTTACATTTAAAAAGATTATAGATTATATTGATTAGATGTCATTTTACAAAGCATATTACATATTACAAGAGCTTGTCACCCAGCGATAAGCACTGTTATTTAACGAAACTGATGTTAGATAGTGGGATAGCCTTACAGATCCGAAACAGGGATGACATTTTTGTGGGCAGAGCCTATCTCCTGATAGAAAATGAAGGTTTTCAAGTGGCAATCAATCGAGCCATGGAATAAAAAAATAATAATAAAAAAAGGTAAATTTGATTTTATATTTCAAAATTCTGACTTTATTCTAATAAGAATTCTTTATTCTTATATCTCATAATTCTAATAAGAAAAAACAACTCATCATTCTCTCCTCGGCTAAGAATAGGAGTTTATTTCCCACACTTCTGGCTTTTTTTCCCCCTCAGAATTGACAGAGTTATAAAGTCTGAATTAGGTCATATAACTTGCATTTGTGAGAAAAAAAGTCAGAATTGTGAGATAAAATAAATAAATGTTAATAGTAATAGGTTTAAATAATATGTCATGCTGTAACTGTAGGGCTAATACAATACATCCCCTATGAACAGCATATGTAAATATTATGTAGACCTATTTAAATCAAATGTATGCTTTAGAGTAATCATAGTAGCTTTCATCCATAGTATGTACGTTTAAACATGCGTTTAGCTTCAAATGGCATCTTTGACGACAGTATTCTCTAAAAAAAAAATTGTATTCCGATTTTGACATCAAAAGGCACAATTTTTTTTTCTCTTATTCTATGGATTTTACCCCATTTACCTCCACTTGTTACCAGTGTATATGTGTACGCAGCTGACGTCTTCTCCAAATTGGTCTATATGCCGATGTTAACACAAATGCTTACACGTCGCTCTTTCTCGCCTTCAATACTGTACACAAAAAGCCACGTTCACACGGCAGCAGAATAAGGTTGTCCATACCATATTTGAGTCCTTAATAGGTTGCGTTCACAGACTGTACGGTTATTTACGGGTGTGACAACCGTATTCTTTAACCGAACTCACACCTCAGGACTCACAACTGCATTCTTGGAACACACACGCTGTGTGAACGGAACAGGACTGGACAACTAGTTGTCTGTCACGTCACACAGTGCGAGAGAGCTGCACTGCCGCACGTCTACAGTGTGCTGCGTGTTTTAATTTGTGGTTTCAGAGAAATGAGCTGCGTGTCATCTGTAAGTTTTATATCCAGTCTCCACCGGAGCCGTTTTGTGTTCTGCCCACGGTTCAAATGCTCCGCTCTCCACTCACTTTTAAAAGCTGCTGTCGGTTAATGATGATTTGATGGATGAGCTCGCGGCTCGATTGGTCTCTTGTGGTGTCGGAAAGTGGTATTACTTACAGTTTTACGGACGTCGCCATCTTTGATATTACTTTGGTCACTGTTGCTGTGATTACTTATAAGGAATACGGGTTTGACTCCTGTTGCACGTTCATATAGACAGGATTCAAAAGGCGACTGTAAGTTGCTGTGTGAACGGGACATTTCTAGGCTCACACCTGCAAGTAAATACGATTGTCAGTCCCAAAAAGTGACAGTGTGAACGTAGCCAAAGTGTCATCTGACAATGCAGTTAGAGCTGAAAAAATCACTTCTCTTTACTTAGTGAAGATGTTGCACAACTGGCTGCGGTATTGAGTGGCATATGATCAGGGGGAATTTATTTAGAGAGGGAGGAATGTCAGGAGGAACTGTAAACTATACTTTTTTGTGTAACCGATGACTTTGGCTTATTCAGCCTGGAGTATGCAAACAACCAGATACTTCAGGAATTCCATGCAAACTATTGTGTGGGAGGAAATTACAACAGCGTTAATATTTTTAAAGCAGATTCTCTAGGTAATTTTCTTCTCTAGGTCTGAGTTTCAGATTGGCTTTTGCCAAATAAGTCTGACCTACAGAGTAAATGCTTTCGCTTTGAAATGAGACTTTAATATTGAGGATATATGTGTAAGTTTCAACATGTTGTGTTATACCACTGTCTAGCCAAATGATATTTGTGAAATTATGAAAATTTAGCAACGGGTCTATGCACAGTATGGTTTGTGGGCATATTGTGAACTTGACTCTGAGTTTGCTTCCTCATGCTTGTTCTGCTGTTCTCTGCGGTGACGGCTGTTTGAGGGACTGCTCTCGCTTCTGCTGTGATAACCAAATAAAGATCTCTCTCTTTGGCTGTGTAACACTGACAGTCCCCTATATTAGATAGATTAGTCATGGTGGCAGTTGTGAGATTAGTCTTGATATTACTTTTGAAGTTTGGTCATGTATTGAAGGGATGACCTGTTAGAGATGACCTCATTTGCGCTGACGTTATCCCACAATGATACACACTGATGACGCATGCATACA
This sequence comes from Labeo rohita, assembly GCF_022985175.1. Lineage (NCBI taxonomy): Eukaryota > Metazoa > Chordata > Actinopteri > Cypriniformes > Cyprinidae > Labeo > Labeo rohita. The sequence goes on along the minus strand of NC_066881.1, from coordinate 18,341,645 downwards.
CAGAGAATGCTGTCGTTCATTTCATTTATTGACTTGGTATTCAAATGCTTTTTGGAGAGGAGGTATTCGTTTTGTGGTTAGGACTGCCACAAACATGAAAGTATAGCTGAGGATTAAATGTCATACCAATAATTGCGATTAATGATGTAATTGTTTCATGTTCTGCTGGATACTCCTACTTTGAAGACTGAAATTGTACTTTCTGGTAAATTAATGTTTACAATTTTTTTGTCTAAACACAACTGTGAAATGACTTAAATGACTAAAATTACAATACATCATTTACATGAAGTTGAAAAGTTACTTTGAAACAGTTTTCACTCCTACATTGCTAGTAAATTCTGATAAATTTAGTAGAAAGTAGAAATACTAAAATTGTATTTTCTTCTAAAACACGGAATTTCAAAAATGTAGTTTTAAAATGTAGCTAAAATCTGCAACTAAATTTGAAGTGAACCATGCACACTGGATTAGATTTTTTTTATGTCTAAATATAGTCTAAAAATTACTAAAATTACTTAAATGGCTAAAAGTAGATGTAATTTACATGAAATGTAATGAAAAAGTTACTTTGAAACTCTTTTTATTTCAACATTGCTTGTACATTCTGCAAACCGAGAAACATCAAGTTGCACATTGAATTAAACATGATATTTAGTAGAAAGCAGAAAGACTGAAATAGTACTTTCTTGTAAAACATACTTCAATAATCGTTTTATTTACAGTTTATTTACACAATCAGTTTTTACAGGGCACACATTCTGAAGTCATCCTCTAAAATGTACTATTACCTTTCATGCTTTTTGATGTGGATAATAATATTTTAAATATATAATTAAAATATTACAAAATAAAATACAGAATATTTTAAACATATAATATTTGTAAAAAATTACACACCAAAAGTTTTTTTTAAATGTTTTTAAAGAAGTCTCTTCTGCTCACCAAGCCTGCGTTTATTTGATCCAAAATACCGTAAAAGCAGTAATATTGTGATATATTTTTACTATTTAAAATCTGTTTTCTATTTAAATATTTAAAAGCTTGGAGTCAGTATTTTTTATTTAATCTTTTCTTTATTTAGCAAGGATGTTTTAAATTGATCAAAAGTGATGATAAAGACATTTATAATGTTACAAAGACATTTCGGAAAAATGCTGTTGTTCTGAACTTTCCAAACCTGAAAAAAATTCTACTCAGCTGTTTTCAACATACTAATAATAATAAATGTTTTTTGAGCAGCAAATCAGAATATTAGAACGTAATGATGCTAAAAATTCAGTTTTGAAAACAAAGGAATAAATTACAGTTTAAAATATATTCAAATAAAAACAGTTATTTTAAAGAGTAAAAATATCTCCTGTCAATATAATATAATATTAAAATATTTTGAAATTAGGCTTAATATATTTGTTTTAGTAATTAACTTTTTTTAATTAAAGATTTGGCATTGCATAAACGTTAACATTAAGCAGCGTCGGTGAGGTCGCCCATAGCTGGCTTTGCCGTGATGGGTGATAAGTGGGTGTTGAAAGAACAGTATGGTGTTAGATGGTGGGTTCAGGTGACGAGAGATGAGTGTGAGGCTTGGGAATGGTGGTATGCCCACAAAACGGAGAATCTTCACCTGCCTGCCCCCATTTCTCTCTACAACTCGAACCCTCTGCTTCACCTTCCACCAGCCCACGCTAACCTAAATCACCCACCTGCAACTGCTGTCCACTCGTTCCTTTTGCTCTCTGACTACATTAAATGCAGAACCAGAGGCGCACATATATACGCAAATAAACATGACCACACCGGGGCTCGCCATTGCCTTTCTCACACTCCGCCTCTCGCTATCTTCCACACCCACTCATCTCCTCCCACCTTATCTCTGTTCCTCTGTTCCTTCTTGTCTGTTTTACATCTGCCTGCTGTGCTCCTCGCTGCTCAGCTTCCGTCTCCATCCTTCTTTCCCACTTCTGGGCTTGTGGTCTGGACAGAGGTGTCTTTTCACGTCAGGAGGCCGCCCCCTTTGCTGCAGAATCGTCAGAGATACTCTGTCACTCGAGCTGTCTTTCTAACCCGCTGTGATATTTCCACAAGCTGTGACCTCAGAGTGCTTAAAGCTCGTCACAGCTGTGGGCGGGATAGCCGCGGGGTGAAAAGACACAGACTCCTGAGAGTGAGTGGGTGGTGACACACACTAAGAAATTTCTACACGAGCACCCGCGTGGGCGTCTTGTACTCGTAGGCTGATGTGTTAGTGGCATTTCTGGTGATGCTGCTGGGGTGAATCTGCAAGAGCAATATGTGCCGCTTGCTTTTGCTGACTTGGACGACTTTGTTTGGCATTTTATTATTACATGTCATGCATTCAAGTCTAAAATATAAGATGGAACAGTTTAGACAAAACAAAGGAATTACATTGTAACAATAAACCCAAATAAGTATATCTGAATTCAAAATATTCAATTATATCACTTATTTATACATGATATCGCAAATCAATTTGAAGTAAACCATGTATTTAATTTATATAGCTATAATTTTCAATTCTAAATATGTAGGTGTATATATAAATATGTATACACTGCCGTTTAAAAGTTTGGGATCAGTACGTTTTTAATGTTTGTTTTTTTTAAAGACGTTTCTTGTGCTCATCGACGCTGCATTTATTTGATCAAAAATCCAGAAAAAACTGTAATAATGTAAAATATTATTTCATTGTAAAATAACTGTTTTCTATGTGAATATATTTGAATTTTTAATTTATTTCTGTTATGCAAAGCTGAAGTTTTAGCATCATTACTCTAGTCTTCAGTGTCACATGATTCTAATATGATTATTTATTATCAGTGTGTTAATTGTCTTTTATAACATTGTAAACTACTATTTAAAAAGTTTATTCTTGTTTTTTTCTAAAAGAAATGATTACTTTTATTCACCTAGGATGTTAAATTGATTAAAAAAGTGAAAGCAAAGGCTTTTATTGTTAGAAAAGATCTCTATTTTGAATAAATACTGTTCTTTTTAACTTTTTATTCATCAAAAAATCCTGAAAAAATAATCAAAGGTTCCATAAAATATTAAGCAGCATAACTGTTTCTAAAATTGATAATAAAAGTAATAATTCAGCATATTAGAATGATTTCTGAAGGATCATGTGACACTGGAGAATGGGGTAATGATACTGAAAATTCAGCTTTGCATCACAGGAATAAATTATGTTTTAAAATAGTAAAGCATTATTTTATAATATTTCACAATATTACTGTTTTTTCTGTATTTTTGATCAAATGAATGCAGCCTTGATGAACACAAGAGAATTCTTTGAAAAACATAAAAAATCTTACTGATCCCAAACTTTTGAACAGAAGTGTATTTTGCATAATTTACCAACATTACAATAATTTACAATAAAAAGTACAAAAAATACTATATTATATCAAAATGTTTAAAAAAATGTATTTAAACCATCAAACAAAAGGCAATGCAAAAACAGCACAATAAATATTTTTAAAACACATAGGTAATTTTTTTTTTTTTTTTTTTTTTTTTTTGCATAACAGTATTTATTTTTATTGGTGAACTGGTGAACTGGTGTACAGTATTTATTTTTATTGCAGAACTAATGTTAAAAATCGAAAAAAATATCACAAGTTGTGTCACAAGAGTGTCAGCTAGTTTTAAACAAACTAACCTGGTTTTCATTCTCGTGCTTGTTTCGTTTTCTTCTCCCTCTTCCTCTTTCCTTCTCATTCACCCCATTCACACGACTCTCCTTCTCTGTTTTGACACACAAAATACCAGAATATCTAGGTTTAATATGTCGATATGTTTTTTGTGCACACTGCAAAGTTGAACGTATGTTTTGTGTCCACAGTTCCCCGAGAACAGCTGTTACAGACTGAGGAATATGATCTGAATGTGGTGCGTCTTTGCTTCCAAGTTTTCCTCCAAGATGAGAGTGGGATGTACAACACCGCGCTGCCTCCCATCGTCTCCAACCCCATCTATGACAACAGTGAGTTGAGTTTACACAAATAAAAAGCACACAGCCTTAAATGTGAAGTGTGTCATTTCTGCACAGCAACAAATAGAGTTGAAAACTGTTTGTTTGAGTGCATAACAACACTGACTCAGCCAGTGACTCAGACCTGGGTTGTATTTGGCGCCACTAGTCCGACAGAATTACACTTCACTAGCAATGGGTTAATCTTAAAATGGAATACAATATTTATTATTTAATTATTTTTTTCATTATTATGGTAGTTTTTCAGTGGTTTGTTAATATAAATAAAATAAAAATGATTATAGTATTTTTACCGTAATATAATGATTTTTATATAAGTATAAAAAAATAAGTGAGTATTTTTTAGTAATGTAAATATCACTCCACTACATAAAAACCAAGCTAAAATTTGACATGTATCAGTAGCTAAAACATTTGTGCGAAGTTTTCAAGCATAGAACTTGTTCTGTATCATGTTCTATAAATTATCTTAGTTCTGGGCAATGATTAATCACGATTAATCGCATTTAAAAATAGTTTTTGTTTATATACTATATGTGTGTGTACTGCGTATATTTTTTATGTATATATGAAGACACAAACATACAGCATATATTTTGAAAATATTTACATGTAATTAAATGTATATATTTATATTAGGGCTGTCAAACGATTAATCGCAATTAATCGCATACAAAATAAAAGTTTGCTTTGCCTAATATATGTGTGTGTACTGTGCGTAATTATTATGTATATATAAATACAAAAACATTTCTGTATATATTTAAGAAATATTTACAAGTTATGTATTATAATTTTTATATAATTTATATTATATATAAAAATATTTTGTACATAACATTTCTCTTAAATATATACATTAATTTGTGTATTTATAAATACATAATAATTACACACACATATATTAGGCAAACTCAAACTTTTTATTTTGTATGCGATTAATCACGATTAATCATTTGACAGGCGCGTATCCATATAATTTATATAAAATATAAATATATTTAATATATAAACATACCATGTGTATTTATATATACATAATAAATATACACAGTTCATACACATATATTATGCACACAAAAATGTTTATTTTGGATGCGATTAATCGCGATTAATCGGTGCCCAACACTATAATCAATGCAAATGAGCAAAAAGGAGTCTAGTTTGAAACCAGATTACCGGAATAATTCTCACCAATGGTTTTCACTATCTGCGATATTTGATAGTGTTTCATTTTAGATTGAGACGAAACATGGTACAGTGATACCTTTCAGAACGCAACGGTTTGGCGGCAGTTTTTACTGATTTATTGTGTGGCATTAAACATGATGCAAGTCACTGCTGCCACAGAGCATGAAGCTGTGGCAATGCATTGCTTAGGTGACAGATCTGTCAGTGGCCACATCCCACACTACAGGAAGTGAGCATGGTCCATTTCAACACTTCCTCACGTGATGGTGTACAGCGCGAGCAGAACAGCATTGCTTGCAGAGTGTTTTCGTGTGGTTGGGTGATGCTAAATAAGTCAGCCGATTAAAAAGAAAAAAGGGCTGTGACTTGGTTAAACCCTTTCACCTGCTTGTAGATGCTGGTTCTCACATCTTGCATGTTGTTCTCATGACAATGCGGTAAAATTCTGCAGTTTAACTAACTAGTGTTAATATGGCAAGCTTCTCTGCCATTACAGAAATCAGTCTCATACAACCTAGAAAAGAGGAAGCAATAAACCACCCCGCCCTTACTCTGTAAATCGTGACAGGTTTGGCTGCTTTTTTCGTCTCAGGACATAATGTTTGCAAGTGTGGCTGTGCCTGCAGATACTCTGATAACGTCAAAGAATGTGAAAAATGATTTCCTACTGCTAATGTCTGTGTTTCAAGTTTGTTAAACTTTTCTAATCTTCAATCTAAAAGGCCTGTGCTTGTTTCAGGGGCCCCCAATACAGCCGAACTTCGAATCTGCCGGGTGAACAAGAACAGTGGCAGTGTAAAGGGAGGCGATGAGATTTTCCTCCTCTGCGATAAAGTGCAGAAAGGTACAGGAACATTTTAATTACTTGAAAAAAATTCAAAATGCTACATTTAATTACTCACTCAATCTAATCGATCTCACATGTTCTTTTCGTTTATTCACCATCCATTTATTTTATTCCATATAAAATGATCCATCCTCCATTGCTAGTTTTTTTAAGCCATTCTTTTATTTAACACCATCACATCACTTTACTCTAGATGACATTGAGGTGAGATTCTTCACTCAGACCTGGGAAGCCAAAGGCTGCTTCTCTCAGGCAGACGTGCACAGGCAAGTGGCCATAGTGTTCAAGACACCCGCCTACTGTGACACCACCATCACAGCCCCTGTTACAGTGCGCATGCAGCTGCGCAGACCCACCGACCAGGAGGTCAGCGAGCCCATGGAGTTCCGGTATCTACCTGATGACAAAGGTAAAAGATCAACTTGCAGTTTACTACCTGATCTCATGATGTGAAACGTAGCTTTGAGAACTTTTTCGCAAGACGCCAATGCATTTCCAACAGAAATGAACACTAGAGACGGTAAAACATGAGCACATGTTTCGCTTTCCAGACATAACAAACTTGCTCAGTACGTCAGGTGGGATGGAACTGGACTTAGGATGTGGAATCCTTGGGTACAAATTTCATCAAAAACATGACTACATGATGAAAAGGTCGTGAAAGTTGAGAGAGCGAAAAACAAGCTAAATCGGCATGCTTGCAATTGTGTTTTTACGTCACATAAGAGTTAAAGCGCCACTCAACGGACATTTCAAGTCAGAACTGCAATGACATGTACAAAACCAACATCGCATAAAATGTACCATGTGTACGTTTATCTGTTTTGGGGGAAAAAAACAAACTCTCTTGTAGCGCCACTCAGTGGACACTTCACATTGAATATGCAAAATACGTAATTCGCGTCTTGCGAAAAAAGTTCCCACAGGTACGTTTTCATCATGAAATCAGGTTGGCAGTTTGTGATATCCACATCATGGATTATTTGATTTTGGCCGATGTCTTCATTGTTCGTTGTTGTTACAAATGGGTCAGTGACAAATAAGATTATCTACGATAAAATATTTTTAAAATCATGAATCATGGTTGCATCACATGATTTTGATGGTCTATTTGTTGGGAGAATATGAACATCATGTCTCTTGTTTATTTTTCAGATCCATATGGCTGTCAAGAGAAGAAACGTAAAATTGAAAGCCAGATGAAATCCTTCTCTAGCTTCTCCCAAGGAGCCATGAGCTTCATGAACAGACCAAAAGCAGTGCCTTCAACCAACATGGTGAATCCAAGAATCAAACTTGGTAAGATGTAAACCATACTAAATACGATGATGGAAAGGTTACTTTGGAAATGTAATAGGTCACAGATTACTATTTTCAGTTACTTTATCAATGTAACTGATTACATTTTGATTACTTTTCTAAATTTTTCATTATTCATTTTCAACCATTTAAAGCAGGCAGGGTTCACCTTACAGTAGTACTCAACACTGAATACTGTCAGGTTTTCAAAATCCTCCATCACTTGAATTAAGATAATTTAATTTTAAAGCACAGCCACCACAAAATCAGACTTTAGGATCTCTTTGAGATTGTTCTGAGGTTAAATACAGATTTAAAGTCATAACAAGATATAGTTAAATAGCTATAATACTGTTTTTAAAAAATCAAATCTTTGCATAGCTAAGACAGGAAACACTGGCATCTAACAAAGCCTTGGGAAAAAAATGTTAATTTAAAAAATAAAGCATATACACAAACCCAAATACGAAATAAAACATCAAATAAACATATCCTATTCTGTGTCCTACACTCCTCAAACATTGGTGTCTATTATTTTAGGGCAGTCAATCCAATTTTGGAAATAAATCAATCAAATCTGTATGTGTGTGAAAATACTCAGATGTAACCCCCTTTGTAATCGTTAACATTTCCAAAAGTAACTAATTCTGTTACATGTAACTATTTACTCCCCAGCACTGATTTAATAACAATATACCAAAAATTTCTTTACATAACCAGTATTCCTATATAACCCAGTGTATTCTTTTTACAGAGCCACAGAGCCATTATTATCATCGTCCATCCAACCAAGGAGTGATGCGCCAAAATCCGACAGGCTATTATAACAAAGCTCCTGCGTCCTGCTCCATGATGCCACCCCTAACAGAAAACCCACCGTCAGGAGCGCTCAATCAAGCATGGCCCAGTCCAGTCACCAACACCACTGGAGCCACTAATGGAGTTGGCCTACAGCAGATGAACCCAAGTCCCAGCATGCCCACCACAGGGGAAAGTGGAAGCAGCCTTCCTCTACTGACAGCTATGGATCTGGAGTTTCTTCAGCCTAATGGTTCAACCAACAGCCAACCACGACAGGACCAACCAAACCCGCAGAACCAGCAGGTCCAGCAATCCCAACAGCCATCTCAAAGGCAAGGAGTAGAAGGAGCCCATAACTGGTATAACTACAGCCACCAACAGCCTCAAAACACACAGAATGGGGCAACAGGCACTGGTGGATTAATGGGAACAGGCTACTCGTATACAGGCAACATAGAAGATGAGATATTTCAAAACCTCATGGGAAATCAGCAAGGGCTTCCACTGAAACAGGAAGCTCAAGGGGCGAGCAACATGGCTGTGCTGGGGCCCAGCTCGGACTGTGGACAGTCCTTCACCGCGCTCCTGAACTCCACCACCACCAATGGAAGTACAGCAGAGACCATGAGACAAATGGAATCTGGTGCCCCCAATCAGAGGGTCTCGCAGATTCCGTACACTGCCAGCGGCATGGGGCAGGAGAGCCATCTCGATGCTTTTTCCTGGGGGTACTACCCCGACTAGAGGCAAATTCAATAAGTGTTCAAGATGATTTTGTTTTTGAAACGTAGGCTTTGATTCATTCACTGAATGTATATTTACAAAAAAAACAGGAGGGTTTGTTGTCCTGGAAATACTGTAAGAAGCTGTGACCAATTAGGTTAAGCAGTGAGATTTTATGAAACGTTTATGTACATAACAATCTGATGGTCATATTGGAGAAGTTTGGGACTGTTTGTCCACAAACACTCGATTATGGCAGGGTAATTGTGTTCCTTAAAGTAGGAACTAACAGGGAATTGTCCCTGGGTAATGGCTATGTCATTTTAAACATGCTTCTTATCCAAGGTTCTCAACTGTACTGTTCAAAGAGTTTTCATTGGTAACTTAAAAGTGATGGCTTTAGAAAACTAAGACCAATGTCTCATTCTGTTTTTACTTTATTCTACATACACAAGTTTTTTACATTGCATTTTTCTAAGGGTGAGCTTTTGTATTTTTATAAAATTACTGTTTATACTACTGAACATGGATTTTGTGATTTCATGTATGTAATGTTACATTCTGAGCTGATTTGTGGCTACACAAATCGGTCATTTTAATGCATCATCTGTTTCTGTTTCACATTCCAAAGTTCGGGTAAATAAAAGTCTAACTCTCTAATTTGGTGTACAGATGTCTTTTCATATAACATTCAGTTGTAAGAAGAAAGAGGAGCCTTTGGATATGAATATGTCTGACTTTCATGAACCCAATGACATGCTGCTAACAATGAGAATATGAAAACCAGTGAAGCACTGTGTCATTCAAGTGGTTTCAAAACTTAAAAGGGCTATATATAAAGCATAGCAACCCACTGTAATGTTGCTGAGTTACTCAATTGATTTTGAAACTTTGGAAGTTTTTACTTCCTGATGAAATTTTTTGATTCACTTTTTTCCACAATTTGGAAATACACTCTTTTACTTTTTGTTTCTCTTTTTATGTAATTTCAATACTGAAGCATTGCAAAATAACAATGATAATTTTATTACATGTTGCATATACACAAGGGATATTGCATACAACATTAAGTAATAATAACCAAATAGAGATGAGCTGTAAAATCGCTATCATGAATTACTAACACCCTTCCTGAGGTGATTAAAGTAAATATAAATATAAACTGCTATTGAGAAGTTTGGGGTAGATCAATTTGTTTCTAAAAGAAGGCTCGTATGCTCACCAAGGCAAAATTTATTTGATCAAAAATACCGTGAATATTATTGAAATTGAAAATAACTGTTTTCTAGTTAAATATATTTTGAAATGTAATTTACTCCTGTGATGCAAAGCTGAGTCATCACTTCAGTTTTCAGAATCCATATCAAACTGATTTACTATTCAAGTAACATTTTTTTACTTCTTCAGCAGGTTCTCTTGCATTTTATATGTAATATCATAGATAAACAATGTTTTTTACCACAATAAATAGATAGTATCAACAGCACACTTTCTACAGTTGAACCATTAAGAGTTCTACACAGTTTAGAGATATGATCAGTTTAAAATATTCAGCCCAGAATGGATGACATAACATCTATGATTTCTCAAGTATGATGTTCATTTGCTTCCCATCTGTCAAGTACATCGAGTCCATCAAGTAACATCTTGCAAAACAATTTGTGGCATGGTTGTAATAAACAAATCAATCATTAGAGATGACATTTCATGAAAATCTGACTTTTTTAAGTGCTATAATAGGGTCCCCCGTGCATCTACCAACTTGGTAGACTTAGAAAAGGGATCTTATTACAATATTACCGCCCCTTAATCACCGCTATTGTTTTCACAAGCGACAACGGTGAACCACCAAGAGAGCAGTGGATTTATTTACTGTATATTACGCTGCTGCCATACAGATCTAATATAAACTTGCAATTTCTTTCCCAGCTGTTCACAAACATAACCAACTGTTTATGCCTTTATGCCTAATACGACACAAAAGAGAACTAAGTTTAGTACTCACATGCTGTGTGACAGCCGCTTTCTGTGCGTGTGCTTCGGATATGTGCGCTCAAAAACACCTATATCAGAAGTTTAAACAAATATGGTTTAAAATGCATGATTTCAGGTCGACAGACATGATAACTGAAACCAAACAGATGTTTTTTGGCAGAGTATCTGAGCTATGAGCTGTAAAGGCACAGTCCTATTCTAGAAAAGGGGACAGGGAGCAGCAGCTCATTTGCATTTAAAGAGACATGCGTGAAAACAGCTTGTTTCCGCTTCCACTCAAAAAAGGCATTTTCAAACTGATATAATAAATGATCTGTGGGGTATTTTAAGATGAAACTTTACAGACACATTCTGGAGACACCTGAGACTTAATACCTGAGGCATAATAGGTCACCTTTAAATTACTTGTAAACGACTCATTACAGTGAATTACTGTGATTCTTTTATCAGTTGTTTGAACTAATTTCTGACGGCTTCCGTTTAGTCCAAATCTGTTCTGATGAAAAACAAACTCATTTATATCTTGAATTTCTGTCTGTTTGTTTAAGCGTCAAAGAATCTTTTAAATCTTGCACAAAAAACAGGAACAATCATAGGCCTTCGAGCCATTGAGTCATTGAAATTGAGTCATTCAATTTTAGGTAAACATTTATAGTAAAGACGTCAATACGCAGAACTTTAAAATAATCTTTTTCTATATTCTGATAAAGCTCACAACATTTCTTGAAATTGTGTGGTTTATAGCTAGTATGAACTAGAGCTGCTTTCCCCAAACAGCTGCTTACCCCAGAGACGTCAATACCTGTGAATACAGGACACACTTGAAGACAGACTCTTCTTATGGTCTTATCTGGAAGATATGCCGTTTAAAATTGTGGCTTCCTGTCTGTCTGTCTGTAGCTAACCACAGTGCAGCTCCTAAACAAAAAGAACAATTCATACGTAGGGACAGCACAAGCATTACTGTGGGATTTTAGTTAGTTGTGTTTCATTAGAAAAAGTTTTCTGTTGTGCATGCTAATTAAGGCAAAGGTAACAGGTTAATGACTCAATAGAGTTCTTCTGATCATATCAGATCATATAAGTCCTGATGTTGTCATAACTACCATCATAAGGTAATAATCGCATAGATCTTGGTGGAAAATACTCAAGCAGATGTCAGTGAATGAAATAAGTGACGTTTGTTTGTTTTACCTTCCTGGAACTAATAAACACCACTCACAGTGTAACAACAACTAATATTCAAAATTATCATTATCATAATAATCATAACGCTCAAAAATAAGCAGCGATTCTGGAAAATGCAAGGTGTTGGGATGAAAATTTTTGACCACAGTGATGCACTTGCTGCATAATCCTAATACACTCCTACTTATTTTCCACTATAGGCTTGTCATATCTATAAGTGCTTCTGTGTTTAACATGAGTTAGGTTTCTGGCTCCCAGCCAAAGCATATAAATCTTTAATACAATCTCATTATCTTGTTACCAGTATTCCAACACTGAGCTGAAAAGGGATTCCAAAGTCTTTTGTCATTTGTGAGTCTACATTAGAATGATACATGTTCGGTCAGAGCATTTCTGCCCTGGAACAAAGCCAGGGCAAAACACAACAGAGCTAAACTTCTCAGTTCCAGTCAAGCTCCTCCCCCTGTCCTTCGTCACAAGCACACACACATATCGTTGCATGATGGGAAACGGATGACATGCCTCACAGAACTGCCTTCTCTTGTGCATTGCTCTCACCAGGAGAATGAGGAAGTTCACAAGGATAGATCACATTACAGTCTAATAAAGTACTGTGTTTATGAATGGTGATTGAATGAAAGCTTCAATGCCAAGCTTTGCTATCTGGCGCCGGTTAGAGACAGTGATTTCTTTGCTATAAACAAAGCCAATTCAGGCAAGCCAAGCATAAACTACTGGTGGATCCAATATTACAAAACCAATTTCCAATTATGGTGAAAAATACTTAGGAAGAAACGGGAAAACTGATTATCAGCCGATCGTTGTGTTATTTGTGTTATTAGTTGACTTCCAGAACAAAAATGGATGTTACTCACCCCCTTGTCATCCAAGATGACAAGACAAGACATAAAGAAATTATGTTTTTAAAACATTTCAGGATTTCTCTCCATATAATGGAACTCTATGGTGCACCCAAATTTGAACTTCCAAAATGCGGTTTAAATGCAGCTTCAAAGGGCTCTAAACGATCCCAGTCGATGAAAAATGGTCTTATTTAGTGAAACTATCAGTTATTTAAAAAATAAATCAATAAATCACAATTTATATACTTTTTAATCTTAAACGCTTGTCTCTTCTAGCGCTGTGTTTGGTGTTTGGTCAGTTAGGGTACGTCTAAAAACGCCATCTCATTTTCTTCTCCGACTTCAAAATCGTCCTACATCGCTGCAGAAGTACCAACCCGTAGTTTACAAAGAGAACACACCTAGAAGATCAAACACCCTTTACAAAAGAAAAAAGGTAAAAACAGCGATGTAGGACGATTTTGAAGTTGGGGGAGAAAACGAGACAGGAGTTTTTAGACGTACCCTAACACTCAGTTCACACAGAGCTTGACTACAAGAAGAGAAATCTTAAAATGGTTTTCTCAAAAAACATTGCTTTACCTCTGAAGAAAGACATGAACATCTTGGATGACAAGGGGATGAGTAGATTATCTGTAAATTTTCTGGAAGTGAACTAATCCTTTAATTGTCTAAATTTACTAGCAATTTGTTAGTGAAAATTGCTGTTGCACCTAATTTCCTCAGTGTAGTAACATTAATATTTGAATCTGAAAATCCTGCTTAAAGAGACAGTTCATCCAAAAATCAAAATTCTATCATTAATTACTCACACTTGTGTTGCCCCAAACCTTGAAGACTTTCGTTCATCTTCCAAACACAAATTAAGATATTTTTTATGAAATCCGAGAGCTTTCTGACCCTGCATAGACAGCATTGCGACTGAAGTGCTTAAGGCCCAGAAAGGACATTGTTAAATGGTTGGCTGTTTTTTTTGTTTTGTTTTGTTTTTTTCTAGGAGTGACTGTGTTTATGGGGTGCAGTCTAACATTAGTTAATGCTTTGTTTAAAAAACACACACATTATTTTTCACATAATTTACCTTTATCCTACATCGCTCTGTCCTTTCTCCTATGAACGCTCTGATGATTTCCTGGTTTTATGAAGCCAGTCCCTCAGAAATACCCAATGGCCTCAGATTGGTTAGAAGTATTCTCGTAACTTCATAAAATTATGGTTAAACCACTGATCTCACATGGACTATATTAACAATGTCCTTGCTACTTTTCTGAGCCTTGAACATTTTATGCAGGGTCAGAAAACTCTCGGATTTCATATGAAATATCTTAATTTGGGTTCTGAACATGAGCGAAAGTCTTACAGGTTTGGAACAACATGCAGGTGAGTAATTAATGACAGAATATGAATTTTGGGGTGAACTATCCCTTTAAGTAGGATTTCAAAGATTCAAAGATTAATGTTCCTGCACTGAAAAAAAAATTGGTGCAAAAGCAGTTTTTACTAAGAAATTGCTAGTAAATTTGACAAACAATAAAGAAATGACAAGTAACACACTGAATTAAACTAGAGATCAACCAATAATCAGTTTTACAGATTTTCCCTGATATTTAAGTATTTTAAATATCAGGAATATTAATTTGTGTTCCAAAGATGAACAAAGGTCTTACAGGTTTGAAAAGACAAGATGGTGAGTAATTAATTTTTGGGTGAATATCTCTTTAATGTGTTTTATAAGCTATAAAAAATCCTTTGAGAAGCAGACAAAACATGCCACTTTCACACTACTCTGATCTAAAGGTCTAAAGCAAAAGTCACAATGCTTATTCCAAATCACTTCAGAATTCGAAGCAAGCAAATCTACTTTATACGACTGTGAATTCAAGGGTACTTATTAAACAATTTTGCTTGGAGAAAGAGAGGCATGTTTAAGTGTCCTGAAGGTCTGTCTAATTACATATTGCCTGTGTGTTTGCCTGAAATGCTTACCTCATGAGCAATGAATCTCAGATTTCAGCACAGAGGGAAAATCCCTATAACCCTACAGAGAGACCTGCATTAGAACAGTCTGTGCTTGCAAATTATCTGCCTCAGATCTGAGCTGAAATTGATACATACTGAACTTACCACTGTTCCATTCTTAAATTCCATCCATACTATGTGAGTTTTTGTCACTCTGTGTCACACCTCCAAACACTTTCACTCTCATACACACTTATATAAACACTCACTTTGAATACAACACATATATACAAACTTACATTACAGACTAGGTTACATACCAGTCACTAATATACACCTAACATTACCAGGAAATTCTATGCTGTGAAATAGTTTCACTTTTAAACAGATACTTTTTTTTTTTTTGACAATACACTTATGACCAAAGCAACATGCATTTCAGGTTTAACCTTTGTTATGTTGCAACTTTAAACTTAAATTAAGTAATTCAATTAGTTTAATAAGATACTGGTTTAAATATTGGTTTAATAAAAGGTAAATACATCCAGTGTTACAAAATAATCAACAAAGCTATGTTTAAACATTTACAGCTGAAATAATTGCAGAAATTGGTTATAACAACAACAATTATAGTAATATGTTTATTAATGAAATAATATGAAATGTATTAAATGAACATTTTTATTTCAAAACAATACAATTTAGTAAATGTTTATCTAGCGAAATGTTAATATAATTAAATATTATTATTTTTAAAATGTTACAACTTTTATCTTAAGTAGTAATTTCATTATTTTTAAGATAATGATTTTAAAAAAGTATTGTGTAAAATACATCCGGTGTAATGACAAATCATAGTTTGTTAGTAAGTTTACAACTAAATTAATTGCAGAAAATTGAAAAATGTATGAGAAGAAGAATGAATTAAATACTATCAAAAATATATTATTAAAGGACTATTATTTTAATGAAAATATTTTTTTTATTTGTTTGTTTGGTTGTTTATGTCTATGACGCTTAGCCTTGTATTAAAAACTTTTTTTGTACAGACAATATGTCCTGCCCCCTTCACCCTCCAGCTGTATGCTGACCACTAAGCACCTGCTTATACTGTTGGTCAAACCCAACTGCGTCAGTGTGTGTAGGTGGGAGAGTGGGACGAGGTGTTAACAACTCAAAATGTCACCACTGGCCCCGCACTCACGAAAACCACGGCCCCTCATTCTCACTTTCCCACATGTTGCGTGACGTCTAAACCAACAACATACTCTTGAACTCCACCTGTCACTACTGAACAAAGTCCCACACAATGACATCATAAGACACCTTTCTAGCTCCGCTCATGACATATTTGAGGGGTACCAGGGGCAGAGGGGCCTCAGGACTAACCACAAGATTTAAAGACAACACAGTCGATACTTTCACCAACTTGTACCGATAGTTTCAGGTCACATGCTTTACTTCTGCTTTTCAACAGAGCTCACGGTCAAAGAGGAACAACATTAATACAGTGTCTTTAAAAAGAACAGCTTAGGGAACTTAGAAATTCTCTATCTTTATATCGTTATCTCATGCAAGCACTAAAATATTGGTCTTATAAGGCGTGCTTAACACTGTGTATCTCCTTAGTGTAATGTAGGCACACTCTCTTGAAGACGAAGATAAACTTCATGAACTCCAGTGGTGTTTTGATCTCGCACTCCAATGTTTTAGTTATTGAGGTCGAACGCAAACATATATCATTTGAGAAAGAGCAGTGTGTTTGTGGTTCTGTCTTTCACACTGCTGTCATCACGGAAAAATACGTGGAAACGAAAACAACACTTACACATTTCAAAACCATCAGTATGTTTGAGCGCAAAGGGTTGAGGATGACCTCTGTTGGTTGTGGGTTGACAGCACATCTGATTTATGCACTTCAACTCCGAGCTCGAACGTACAGTACGCACCGGTGGTGCCGCCTACAGACTCCTTCAATGCTAACAGCCTGTATACATGTAGAAGCGTTCAACTTTTAATCAATGAAGATGTTTAATCTGACACTATGTTGTTTATATAAAGGATTTCTACCTATAGACTTTAATCTTAATTGAAGTAATTATTGTTATTTTAATAAGACAAAATAGAGATTTAATACAAAGTATTAGGCCAATGTTATTATATCAAAATCCATCCAGTGTAAAAAAACAAAATTTCTATTTATAGTGGCAAGAGACAGAAAGAGAGAGGCATCGGATGCCCATTTTCCACAAGTTGATATGATTCTTTAGGGTCTTAATGAAAAGTCTCTAATATACTTTGATTAAAAATTCTCAATGGTTTTGTAAAACAACACCCTTTTTACCCTGTCAAAATGAGCTCTGCAAAAATCATCTCATTCTAAGGGGTTGTTCCTTTAAATGCAAATGAGCTCTGCTCACCCCGCCCCTCTCTTCTCCCTGTGGAGTGACGATCTTGTTTACTTTAGCCGCATTTAGCCGCGTTTAGCTGCTAAACTTCCTAACTACCACGTTATAAGGAAAGGCGATCGAAAAGATTCATAAAAAACGCTTATACACACTTATGCTGTAAGTGAAGCTGGTTCATGAATGATTTGCGCGACATAGAGGGATATATGTACATGGAGAGGCGCATTCCCTTCACAAACAAATGTAATCTACTGCATCTTCAGCTGCTCAGATGTCGGGAGTAAGTGACGACCACTATGTTCATTATTACATCCAGCAACACAACACCTTAGTCATTCAATCGGAGATATTGTTGTCTAACTTACATGCATCGAAACAAGGAAAGTTACTGGACTGTGACAGCTGGTCTGGGGTAAGAGCTCATGTCAATCAGCTATTGTGGGAACGGCTCGATTTGAAAAAGGGGATATTATTTTTACAGATTAATTAAAAATCACTGCATGGATTTTTATCATCATAGGGTAGATTTGTACATACACTGCCAACACACATTAATGTTCAAACAACATGAAAAAGTGAACTTAGCATTCGATGACCCCTTTAACATTTCACAATTTCGAATTGCATGCAAACACAACACAGTATACACTATACAGAGGTTGCGTTAACCGAAAATTGTCGCTCACTGATGTAATTTTTTAATTGGTGAAGTAAAAAAGTAAAAATCTGAAGACCGTCCGTCATTTTGACAGATTACACTGAGGGTGATCTATTATAAATTGTAGCTGTAATTCCCACCCTTGTCGAGTTGGTGGCGAGTGCGCTCCAGTGTAGCAGCAGAGCAGAGGATCCAGAACAAAAACAAAACTCACACGAATGTTTTCCTAAGCATTTTGGTTAGGCACAGGCCAGTGCACAGATCTATCCATGCCACATTAAAGAGCACCAAAACTGTATTTATTGCTTGACTATTCTAATGTAATGGAGGTAGTTTGAAATCTGAGACTTTGTTTCATTTTAAATGTAACACAAAGCCTAGCCTGTTGCTGTTTATTGGAAAGAACTGAAAAACAGCATAGACCAAAAGATTAAATGGGATTTAAAATCGATATTGGTTCATTAAAATGAGAATCTATTAAAATCGAGAAATCGTTTTTTTGTTTGTTTGTTTTTTGTTTACCCAGCCTCAGCCTGTTTTGTTGTTTTTAAACACTGCGCTGTCGTTAGGTTAGGTACATGATTAAAAATAAAAATGTGAAAAATAGAAGCAATTAAATGTTTTATTCTAATTAAAATATGAAAATTAAAATGATGGGTAATAATAGATTATGACAGAATTTTTACGACCCTGTCCGTCAAAATGACGGACAATGTTAAAGTAGTGCAGTGCTTTTCAAACCGGTCCTGCGAGCACCCCCAACATTACACATTTTCTGTGTCTCCCTCATCAATCACACCTGATTCAACTCATCAGCTCATTAGTAGAGACAGCAAGACCTGAAATGGGTGTGTCAGATATGAGAGACCTACAAAATGTACAGTGTTGGGGTCTGGTCTAGCGCAACATCTGACACTATACTATATGTGGCAGTAAAAATATATGGGTTTGTCTTGTATTAACAGACGTTTCATGCATGGACTGTCATAATGCATTGATGCATTTCCATTTCCAGTAATTAATTTTATAAATTTAGAAATATATTTATATTTTTGTTTGTTTCATTTTTGTTTACATGTTATTACTATTTTCTTAATGCAAAAATGTATTTAAAAATAAAAATGAATACCATATGAGCAAGATAGGGCATTGCCTATGCTAATATATCAAAGGATAAAATCTGACTTTAAAAACGTGATTTACAGTGTTGAGATACAGGTTTCACAAAAACTAAAAAAAAAATATTAAATGACAAACCTCACATTTCAGCCTTTAAACCATTTTTTTAAGAAACGGGATATGTCAGAAGTATAATCACAGCACCTGTTAGTGGGTAGGGATATGTGACCCTGGACCACAAAACCAGTCATAAGTAGCACGGGTATATTTGTAACAGTAGCCAAAAATACATTGTATGGGTCAAAATTATTGATTTTTTTTTTTTTTATGACCAAAAATCATTAGGATATTAAGTAAAGATCATGTTCCATGAAGGTATTTTGTAAATTTCCTACAATAAATATATCAAAACTTAGTAATTAGTAATGTGCATTGCTAAGAATTTCATTTTATTTTTATTGCACCCTCAGATTTCAGATTTTCACATAGTTGTATCTCAGCCAAATATTGTCCTATCCTAACAGATCATACATCAATGGAAAGCTTATTTATTACTTATAAGTGGTTTTGTGGTCCTGGGTCACATATATTAGGCAGCAAGTGAAGATTTTGTCCTCAACGTTAATGTGTTAGAAGCAGGAAAAATGGGCAAACGTAATAATTTGAGCAAGTTTGCAAGGGCAAAATTGTGATCGGTAGACAACTTGGTCAGAGCATCTTCAAAACTGCACCTCTTGTGGGTTGTTCCTTGTCTGCAGTGGTCAGTATCTATCAAAAGAGGTCCAAGGAAGGAGCAGTGGTGAACTGGTGACAAGGTCACGGCCGGCAAGGCTCACTGATGCACCTGTGTGGTCCAATGCAACAGATGAGCTACTGTAGCTCAGATTGCTCAAGAAGTTAATGCTGGTTCTGATGTAAAGGTGTCCGAATACATAGAACATCGCAGTTTGTTGCGTATGGGGCTGCATAGCCGTAGACCAGTCAGGCTGCCCATGCTAAACCCTGTCCACTGCCGAAAGTGCCAACAGTGGGCACATGAGCATCAGAAATGGACCACGGAGCAATGGAAGAAGGTGGCTAGGTCTGATGAGTCATGTTTTCTTTTACATCATGCGGATGGCTGGGTGCATGTGCATCGCTTACCTGGGGAACACATGGCACCAAGTTGCACTATGGGAAAAAGGCAAGCCAGCGGAGGCAGTGTGATGTTTTGGGCAATGTTCTGCTTGGAAACCTTGGGTCCTGCCATGAATGAGGATGTTACTTTGGCACGTACCACCTACCAAAGCATTGTTGCAGACCATGCACACCCTTTCATGGAGACAGTATTCCCAGTGGCTGTGGCCTCTTTCAGCAGGATAATGAGCTCTGTCATAAAGCAAAAATGGTTCGGGAATGGTTTAAGGAGCACAACAATGAGGTGTTGACTTTGCCACCAAATTCCCAAGATCTCAACCCAGTCAAGCATCTGTGCGATGTTCTGACAGACAAGTCTGATCCATGGATGCCCCACCTTGCAACTTCCAGGACTTGGATCTGCTGCTAACATCTTGGTGCCAGATACCATAGCACACCTTCCAGGGTCTAGTGTAGTCCATGCCTTGATGGGTCAGGGCTGTTTTGGCAGCAAAAGGGGACCAGCACAATATTAGGAAGGTGGTCATAATGTTATAGCTGATCAGTGTGTGTATATACAGTGCCTTGCAAAAGTATTCATACCCCTTCATTTTTTTCATGTTTTATGTTGCTGCCTTATGTTAAACTGCTTTATAATTTACATTTTTTTCACATCAGTCTACACTCCATAAACCATAATGACAAACCGAATACCAAACTGTCACAACTTCGTAAATTTATTTAAAAAAAAATCAAAAATCAAATAAGTACATTGCATAAGTATTCATAGTCTTAACTCAGTACAGCTTCAAGTCTTTTTGGGTATGATGCAACAAGCTTTGCTCATCAGCATTTGGCAATTATCTGCCATTCTTTTTCTCACCTCTTCACCTCTCAAACTCTGTCAGGTTGGATGGGTGCAGATGCGCATTTTCAGGCTTCTCCAGAAATATTTGATTGGGATCAAGCCCAGGCTCTGGCTGGGCCACTCAAGGACATTCACAGAGTTACACAGCATGAAGCTGCTACCAACACACTTTACTTTTGGGGTTGTACTATGCAGGTGATGAACAGTGCCTGGTTTCCTTCAAAGATGATGCTTGGAATTGAGGTTCATCAGACCAGAGAATCTTGTTTCCCACTGTCTGATAGTCGTTTAAGTGCTTTTTTGCAAATTCCGAATGTGTTTTTTTTCTTCACTGAGGAGAAAGGATGGAGTCTTGCCACACCGCCATAAAGCCTATAATCGGTGGACAGTTGCAGTGATGGAGAGTTGTGGTGATTATGAACCTCGACTAGAGTGACCATCAGGTTCTAGGTCACCACTCTAACCAAGGCCCTTCTCCATGAATTGCTCAGCTTGGCCAGGAGGCCAGTTCTGGTAAGAGTCCTGGTTGTTTTAATCTCCTTCAATTAAGTAATGGAGGCTACATGCTTGCTTCTGTTAACCTTCAATGCAGCAGAAATTTTCCTGAACTCTTCCCCAGAGTGGCTTGATGCAATCCTGGTTCTGAGCTCTACAGACAGTTTTTTTTAACTCAGGACTGTTTTTTTTTGCTCTGATATGCATTTTCAGCTGTTAGACCTTTTATTAAGATGTGTGTGCCTTTCCAAATCATAACCATTTAAATTCATTTGCCACGGGATAACTGCATCAACAAGCAGTATGAATGCTCCTGAGCTAAATTTCAAGTGTCCTAGATAAGGGTATGAATACTTATGCAATGGAATCACTTAAGTTTTT
This sequence comes from Labeo rohita, assembly GCF_022985175.1. Classification (NCBI taxonomy): domain Eukaryota; kingdom Metazoa; phylum Chordata; class Actinopteri; order Cypriniformes; family Cyprinidae; genus Labeo; species Labeo rohita. The sequence goes on along the minus strand of NC_066881.1, from coordinate 18,319,716 downwards.
AACTTTAATAAATTTGCAAAGCTTTGCCATTATGGTGTATGGAGTGTAGACTGATGTGGGGGCAAAGGTATTTAAAGCAGATTATCATTTATCATCAATTTAAAGGCGGCATCATAACAAAATGTGAAAAAGAACTCTAGTGTGTGCTACATTGTGTGTATGCTATATTACCCTAGCATTAAATTATAAAAAAAACTGTAGTGATGAAGTTTCTAATATAGTCTCTGAGGGCGTGACTGATTATTTGACATCTTTCTTTCCTCTAACTGCCATATGTTTTTTTATCAGTCATGGAAAAGTGGATTTCTTTTTTCTTTCACTGTTGAGCAATTGTAAATCCAAAAATTATATATACACTGGTCTACCTTTATATAAGTTTATCCTGCTACATCTGCATTCCAAATCTAAAAATGTGAAAAAAAGGTCCATAAAGCACACTGAAATGGTATGATGTCCTTCTGGATCTCCCTTTGGAGATTCCTTTAGGCATTCCTGAAACTGTTACTAACAGAGTTAAGGACACTTTGATAATTACAGGTGTGATGAAGCAGGGTTAAACTCTGCAGGAAGGGTGTTACCGAGTTAAGAAGTATATTTAGAAGTAATGATTGTTCAGTTCAATGTTCCAAATGACATCCTAATAACTGCATCCGGCATTGTTACTAAACAGATAAGCCCCTGGCTCTATTTGATAACTCAGAATCCTTCTAACCATTATCATTTTCCTTGGGAAACAGAACATTTTTAAATCGAAAGAAATTAAGAAAGGAAGTTGTTTGTAATACAGTCCCTGGCAGTTTATCTGAAAAAGTTCAAGTGAAAAACTCTGGAAAGCCTCCTCACAAACATAACATAACATGTTAAAAACTGACTCCAGCAGCAACTGAAATTGAAATGTTATTATTTCAAATGCTCATAAATCATATGGGAGCTTGTCTTCACTTGTACTGTTGGCTTTCCATTCTGTAGAGGTGCTACTGTTGATTGTTAAGTTTATACAACTCTAGCCTTTAATGTAAATCAAATATTAGCATTATGCCTCCGCGTTGCCCGTTTTGTCTGCACTTGTTTCACTTTTTGGGAATGCAGAGAATGTGATCCTTAGTCCTGGAAAGCCCATGTCATGCGCTAAGCGAACGGCCCCCCTTTGCCAGGAATTCGACTGGATTTGGGAGTGGCAAATACCAAATCTCAGAATTTGGCTCTTCCATACATGGTAAACTTCAATATAAGATGACGTAACGGCCCACCCCTAAACAAACATAGGAAATAGGCTCTTATCAGCACAGAGACCTGACATTATTCGCTCACTTGTGAGGAAGCTCCGCCCAGGTATGCTCGCTTCAAAGTGAACGCCCTGTCCCGCTACAATTACTCGAAACTGCAGAGTTCATAGCACCGTTTACAGTGCACTAGTTCGGGATTTAATATACGACAGCCGTTTAGGCTACGTGTTGGAAGTATAATGCCTTTACGGGTTGTTTTACAAGGTCCTGGACCGTGGGGCTTCCGCCTGGTCGGAGGAAAAGATTTCGAACAACCTCTGACGATCTCGAGGGTAAGATATTAACTTAGGATATGTTAATAATTTAGCACAGAGGGAAAATGGCTTTCATAGACATTACTAGGCCAACATATTATAGGCCACAGACTGGATAAACTTTGTCTAAAACGTGTCACGCCTGCATGCAGCAACAGTAGCAGCATCCAACAGAAACACACGTGAACGCGACCTGAACGTCAGTGTCGCGATGTCTCAAACACTCGGATTAAGGTGTTCAGGCGTCAGACTCGAAACAATGCAACAGATTAGCGAATAACTAGCTAATTTTAGCGCAAAATCAGGACTTTTAAAAACTAGATATAGTTCTAGTTCCGTACGTGATTCCATATGGTTTCGTAGATTAGTGTTCAGTAACCTAAGCTGTATTAATTTGAAAACATTACAAGTATTCATGGAATGAATGCATGGTATAATGGTAATATGACACCCAAGCGTACGTTTCAAACTTGTACCTTCAACCGCAACAAGATGCTTGTCATCTCTTAAAGGGGCACTCAATATTTCTGTTAACTTAAAGTTGTACACATGAAGAAAGACTGTTTTTTAAAAATGTAGAATTATTATTAAATTTGATTAAGTAAGCCTCCCAACATACGATTTCTAGAATAATCATTTTATTTTATATAGAGCAGTCTTCCTTTTATGGGTGCCACAATATTGAGATCACTTGACCAATGTGACTCCGGACCACAAAACCAGTCATCAGTTTTTAGAAATTGAGATTTTTACATCATCTGAAAGCTGGTTAAATAAGATTTCCGTTGGTGTGGTTTGTTAGGATAGAACAATATTTGGCTGAGATACAACTATTTGAAAATCTGGAATCTGTGGGTGCAAAAAAAAAAAAGAGCAATGCGTATTACTAATCAAAAATTTCAAGTTTTGATATATATATATATATACGGTAGGAAATTTACAAAATACTGTATCTTCATAGAACATGATGTTTACTTAATATCCTAATGATTTTTGGCATAAAAGAAAAATCTATCATTTTGACCCATACAATATACCCGTGCTACTTAAGACTGGTTTTGTGGTTTTGTGGTCCAGGGTCACATATACCACTCCCTGTCAGTACTCAATGTAAAAATGAAGGCCTGTTCACATCAAAAACGACTATACTGCTAAAATAATAGCGTCCACAAAAAATTCACAATTGTAATGCATTGTTTATTGTAAGCATCCACTGCTGTTATGTCATCTGCCGCTCGTTCTGGTGGTGTCATTGTCATTATAGTTGTGGTATTGATTTACTTATTCTAGTAGAATTAGAAGGCTTATTAAAACTTTATAGGAGTTACCATTCTTTTTATCAATGGACCCTTAGTCGGAATTGGATCTCATCCAAGAGTGTCTAGAATACAAACAAGCAGTTTGTGTAAAGTAGCAGCAGTTCAAAAACAAACATCACACGTTCTTGTTGATATAACCAATGGTACTACTGGGATGAATAAGGGCCAGCTAAAAACTTGAGTGTGTGTTTAAACAAAACGTTTTTCTAAGAAACAAGGTGCACACCCTGACACTTTAAAAAGGAAGTCGACATACAACAAGTGAAAGCTGAACCAAAGAAAAGTCAAACTTCTGCCTTATTTCCTTTAAGGCTATATTTGGGCATGAAAAACTACACAGTTTTATTCTAAGCTTTTTAGATGATGATGATGATGATGGCAGATTTTGACTTTTTCAGGTGACCCCAGGAAGCAAAGCGGCTCAGGCTGACCTTTGTATGGGGGACATGATCCTGGCCATAGATGGAGAGTCAACAGAGGGCATGACTCACCTGGAAGCACAGAATAAAATCAAAGCTTGCATGGAGGAAATGGTGCTTTCCATTGACAGGTGGGGCAGTACTCTGCAAAGGGGAACATCTGAATATATTGTTAGCTATGTTTATGTAGAGCACCAAAAAACGTGGCATAATAAAACATCATCCTCAACAAACAGAAAAGTCGGCTTGAATTGAATTAGGATGCCATTACTTCCCTATATTGAGGTCCTCTCTTACTTTTTAGTGCATTTAGTAAAAAAAAAATAGTATAAAAAATCCTTTGGTTGGCTATGCATCTTAAACTATAAGGATTTTTTCCACTGGCCTAGTAATTTGTGCCAGAAATACAGCTATATACAGCTATATTTCAGTGACACAGTGGAAGATAATGGAATGCAATGTCAAATCTTCTTGCTGGGTCTAGTTTTCAGCTCTGTTTTACTAAAGTCATTCTCACAATTTCAACATATCCTCATCTGTGTTAGTCAGCTAGATAACATAACATCGGGGACAAGTCTAAATCAGCAGAATTTGCAACAGAAGTGTTTGAAATATGACAGACAACCCAATTCGTTTTTATGCCATGCAAACTTACGCAATACATGATCAGTACAATTGCATCAACTTGCCTGAAACTCTCACACTGGGCCTAGGCTTTTTTTATATTGTTGAACCATGATGATTTTATATCCTGACTTTAATCATTTACTGATTCACTGTATGAAAGTTTTTCATTTTTTGTAGATCAGAGTCGAAAATGTGGTCCCCGTTGGTCACTGAAGAAGGAAAGACCAATCCATACAAGATGAATCTGGCAAATAAAGAAACACAGGTGTGTTTTAGCTTAGCTTATCTGGGAGCTGAGGGTTATTAAATGGACCCTTGATCATTTTCAATGAGCTTTGAAGCCCTTCATAGTGCATGAGACTGTCATACATAAACATAGCCGCTAAACAAATAAAGGCACGGCAGCGTAGGCTGCCAAAGTGAAGTCATTGTTTATGTCCTAACAAGCCTTATCCATGGAGACCAGTGAGTTTATCAGCCAAAACCATGACGCAAGTCCCACATCCTGCAGGCTAGGTTGGAAATTTAGGGTCAGAATGTGAATGATCATAGGAAGTCTGAAGAGCTTGACTACATAGTTTGGGAGTTATAAATGTTTCCCAATTTAAGCAGAGTGAGAAACATAATAAGAAACAACTGTTAAATGTTTTTAACAGAGGAAAGTTTCACAATGCTATAAAAACCATAGTCATTAGTGTGGAAAAACTTTTCACTGTCTGTTTTTTCCCCCTCCTGTTGTTAAATGGTATTTATTCACATCAACTTCGTTATATTATAAACAGTTATGAAAGAATGATTGATTCTCAGACTTTTTCTGGTCTGAATAATACTGCAATTCTTATAAAATGATCTGTCTTTTGCTTTGCTTTTGTGTCTTAAATTGATAAATCACCTAAAAATGGAATTCTGTCATCATTTACACTCCCTCATGTCATTCCGAATCCTTACGACTTCATTTCTTCTGTGAAAAACAAAAGAAGATATTTTGAAGAGTGATTTTCCTCATTCAGTGAAAGTCCAAAACATTACAGTCCATTGATTTGTCATTATATGTACAAAAAAAGAAGAAAGTATAAGTTATTAAGGTTTGGAATAATGTAAGGGTGAGTAAAATTCTAAAAAGAATTTTAAAGTTACAGTTCTGTTTGATGTGTTTTTGAGATTGTTTTTGTTTTTTTTCTGTAGGAGGTGAAACATATAGGCTCTGCTCATAACAGGAGTGCCATGCCTTTCAGTTCTGGCAGTCCAAGGTTGGTCACCAACATGTACAATAACCCCTCTGGCCTGTATTCCTCTGAGAACATTAAGAGTTTCAACAGTGCAGTGGATGACGTCCAGACTTCTGCTGCTTCCAGTGAAGCCAGTAGGAAGTAAGCATGATACACACTTCACTGACATACTTGTCAAAAAGTTTTGTGGTTGAAACAACATGCAGAAAAAACATAAAACAGGAAACTATATCACCCTTTCGATAACCTGCAGACCTGATAATGATGATGTGAAATGACAAGGCAAGGTAATTCAGATTGCAACTTCCCAAAACCTAATAGTTATTAATAATTAAAGGAGTAGTCCACTTCCAGAACAAATATACACAGATGTACATAATTTACTCACCCCCTAGTCATCTAAGATGTTCATGTCTTTCTTTCTTCAGTCGATAAGAAATTATGTTTCTTGAAGAAAACATTTCAGGATGTGGACTTCAATGGTGCCCCCAAGTTTGAACTTCCAAAATGCAGTTTAAATGCAGCTTCAAAAAGCTCTAAACGATTCCAGCCAAGATAAGGGTCTTATCTAGCAAAACGAATGGTCATTTTCTAAACACTGACAATTTATATACTTTTTAAACCTCAAACGCTCGTCTTGTCTAGCTCTGCGTGAACTGTTTTTTCTGGTTCAAGACAGTTAGGGTATGTCGAAAAACTCCCATCCCTCATTTTTTTTTTTCCCAATTTCAAAATCATCTCACTGCAGAAGTACCAACCCAGTGTTTACAAACTGAACATGCAAAGAAGATCAAACACCCTTTACAAAAAAAAGTAAAACAGCAATATAGGACAATTTTGAAGTTGAAGAAGAAAACGAGGTGGGAGTTTTTCGACATACCCTAACTGTATTGACCCGGGACAAGACTAGATCGAAAAAGACCTTTCTTCTTTGACTGGGATTGTTTAGAGCCATTTGAAGCGGTACTTAAACTACATTTTGGAAGTTCAAACTCACGGGCACCATAGAAGTCCACTATATAGAGAGAATTCCTGAAATGTTTTCCTCAAGAAACACAATTTCTTTACGACTAAAGAAAGAAAGACATGAACATCCTGGATGATAAAGGGGAGAGTAAATTATCTGTAAATTTTTGTTCTGGAAGTGAAGTCCCATTCAGCAAGGAGGGGAGAGGATGGAAAAGGGGGCACAGTAACTCGTTTTGGGGGAAACGGCCCCCCTTAGCACCGCAGACATGTGCAGTGTAAATAAGGGGTAAGAAATGTATTCATGATACAGTGATGTAACTATTGTATTCACTTATGGTACTATTAAAGTGCATAAACTCACGCTAGACTAGTCAGTGATGATGTTCCTAGATAAAGTAAATGTTCTTTGCTCGTTTTCTGTGGCTGCTTTTTGAATAACTAAGGAAATGTAAACATTAGTAACTTACAATGTTTCTATTAAATTGTTATCATGTTAAACAAAAATTAAGTCATATTGAAAACATTAGGCTGCTCTTAATCTTATGCTGGTGTTGGTTTATTTGCCACTGTTGTGCCCAATTCTGACACCCCCCAGTATTGGTAGGTTTCGGGTTAGGTGTAGGAGAGGGGTTAGGATTAGGTGTGTAATAATTAGAGGGGGTAATAATTTGGCGGGGGTCGAAAATGGGCACAACACCGGCAATGACACTAAGTAAATAATTAAATAAATTAGCACGATAGTATCGTGTATCAGCGATCTCACAGGCTGATGATAGGACGATATGAAAATTGAGTATATCACCAAACACTAACAGACACAGAGATTTACTATAAATACTATAAAATAGATTACTCACTAAAAACTTCCACAGATCATGTTTCTAGGCCTTTTCAAGTCTTTTTTTTTGTCATAACAAAGTGGTTATATCCAAGTATGTGAGTTGTTTACTTACTTTTTTTAAATGAGTCTTCTTATTAACGGCATTATATTGTTCATTCAGACTGATACGTGGAACATGCACGAACGCAAGAGGCGGGAATTATAGTATGAACCAATGACAGCCGAACATAACCAGTTATATCCAATCAGATCGCGATGGAGGCATTGCCTCCTCTCATGTGACTTTCCTCCATTCATTCTCAGTTACCCCCCACCAAATTCACTGCACACTTTAGAGCGTCTGGTAAACTTTACCTACCAGTGTTGCTGTTGGACGGTGTTTCTTTAGAAAGTTAGTTTATACACTTCATAATGTTATATTTTGTAATATTGTGATTGTTTTATTTTTGTACAAAAATATTTTTTTCATTCATTATTTTGGGAAGACACTGCCTCCCTTGCCTCCTCGGAGGAAACACCCCTGATCATTACATGCTACATTCATTCTAGTTCTGTGCTGTATGAGTACAGGTATTTCAATTTATGTCTGTCAGGACCAAAACTAGCCAGTTGGGACTGAGTTGTATAATAAAATGCTTTTAAGATAACATTGTTTGTCTTGTGGCTGTCATCAGACTGACCTTTTGCATATTTTATAGCCCAGATCCCTCTAGACCTGGCCAGCCAAAGCCTGTGATAGCTGCAGATTCTGAGGTGTACAAAATGCTGCAGGAGAATCAAGAATCCAACGAGCCTCCTCGCCAGTCTGCCTCTTTTAAAGTTCTGCAGGAGATCCTGGAAACCGGTATAATCTCATACACACCTTGTACACCGTAGGGCATTGTGTCTGAATTACACATAGGTCACCAAGCCTTAGCTTCTGTTGACAAAATGGGTGTCTGTGTTTCTGGTCATTCATAGTAACCATTTTTAAAGCCATGTCTGTGGCTACAGCTGTGTCAGATTTTTGGGCCTATAAAAGAAAGCTTTAGCATTAAATGGATCTCTGTTTCTTTTGTCAGGTGATGCAGATAAACCCTCAGGCTTTAGAAGTGTCAAGCCCCCCACCACAAAAATTGGAGCCTCGGTTGGGAATCCTGACAAGCTCTCTCTTTGTGACAAATGTGGTTCAGGGATTGTGTAAGTTTTACTTTTTGGTTTTAACTTCATATAAGTTTTAATTATATGCTTGTTAGAACAGTTGCATGTACTTTGCTGGTGTTAGTCCAGTGTTGCCATCTAGTGGAGAATTTTGTAACTCAATTTCTTCATAATACCTGTGGATTTTGCTCTCTGTTAATTATTTCATTGTAATTGTGGGGTTTATTGCAAACACGTTTTTATGAATAACTTTTTTCTCTATATTTGGTTATAAAGAGGAATGATGGTCAAAGTTCGAGACAAGTTTCGCCATCCAGAATGCTACATCTGCACAGACTGCGGGATCAATCTTAAGCAAAAAGGACACTTTTTTGTCGAGGACAAGATTTACTGCGAGAAACACGCGCGTGAACGCGTCACTCCTCCAGAGGGTTATGATGTCGTCACTGTGTTTCCAAAGTAGAATGTTTCCCACGTTCTACTTTAAAACTGCACATTCCCTTATGTGGGGAATTCCTTTGGAAATCTGTAACACTTTATTTGGATAGTCTTCCATTGAGGCTGCTTTGTTGCCAGTATGAATGTTTGTAAAAACTCTTACATACTCAGACAGAAGCGCATAGATATAAATGGACTTTGGCAACAGTAATCAGGAAATTGTGATTAGACATCACCTGAATATGTGAATATAGAGTCTATCCCGATTAAGTGCTATTGTTATGATACATTCCAATGTCTTAGTCATTCCATTCATTTATCTCATTGTATAAACGGCTCATATTTTTGGTGCTAGGATATCTCAAGACCACTTTCTGGATTTGCAGATTTTCATAAAAAGTTTTTTATAAACTGATAATTGAAATGTATGTAATCATGGTTGTATTCCCCACGCACAACAGTATGTAAAATCGATTTCATGTATGTATATTGTCTTTTGGATTCTCCATATTTTTTTACGAAAATAACTGTTTCAGCCTTGCTAGAAAAATAAAATGTTGCATATCCATTGTGAAATTTGTGGTTTATTCTTTGAGTTTTTAATAGGCTTTTTTATTAGGAATGTTTATAAGTTTGAATCAAGCTTTTCTGCTAATGCATTATAATTATAACAGAATAAATTACAAAATATTCTAGTGTTGTATTGTAAGCATCAACCCACTCCTACTTAAGTCAGTGTACAATATAGGTTTTTAGAAAAGTAAGAAGGCTTGTAAAAGTAAACCTAATTACTCAGTTATTGCAAGAATATACTAATTGCCCAACATAGCTAATTAACAAAACATATGCTTAGAGAAATATATTAACACCAAGCTAAATGATAACAGGTAAATCACCTGTATCTACTTGTTTTAATGAGATATACATGTGACCCTGTTGTCTAAAGTAGCGCGGGCATATTTGTAGCAATAACCAACAATACATTGTATAGGTCAAAATCACCGATTTTTCTTTTATGCCAAAATCATTAGGATATTAAGTAAAGATTATGTTCCATGAAGATATTTTGTACATTTCTTACCATAAATGTATCAAAACTTAATTTTTGATTAGTAATATACATTGCTAACAACTTTAAAGGCGTTTTTCTCAATATTCAGATTTTTTTGCACCCTCAGATTCCAGATTTTCAAATAGTTGTATCTCGGCCAAATATTGTCCTATCATAATAAACCATACATCTATGAAAAGCTTTCAGATGATGTATAAATCGATACTGACCCTTATGACTGGTTTTGTGGCCCGGGGTGTATATATAAACCACAGTCTACCCTATTTTTTTACCCCATATTTTCAGCAACTATTTACCTGTTGCTGTGGGAAGCGCATCTGAGGTAGAGCGCATGCGCAGGAAGCGAAACTCGTCATAAGCCGGACACCAGTTAAAGCTTCTTTGACGAAACACTAACGCAGATTCATTATGAATTTATTATAATTTTTACAATTTCTAATCTACATATGCACTCGAATGAAAATGGATTTAAAAAAAATAAGTGTTGAAATACACACATGCACAACAACTATATGACAATCGTCATACACTATTAGGCTGTATTTAGTGTTGAGAGCTGGCAATTAAAAGAAAATAGCAATTTTGCGTTTAAACTTCCATTGCGTATAAAATGACTGGAAACATCAAATAAATAATTTAAATAATTAACGTGATTAAATTATGAAGTTTTTCTTGAAAAACAACATCTAGACTTTGTGTGTCATCTTCGTGGTATTTACAAGAAAAGTCAACTTTTGCCAGATTTGCTTTGCTACTCGCAAATTAGATTAAATGTCAGATTGTCCTGAAAATTGCAGTTAAATTCCTCTAGTAACAAATCAGTGTAGTAGCCTTGAGTTTGTTGCCAATTTGATGCTGAGTTTGTGGAGTGCCATTTGGACGCGCATGCGCTGGATGCGCTATAACGCACATCCAAACAAGCGCTTGGCACAGTGAGGTTCTCCTGGTCCCGATCGTGATTTGAAATTTGTCGAACATGGTCTGCAATTCTCAGTGTTTCTGACAATGCCCAAATGTAATTGTGCGCGAATCTCAAAGTCTCAATTTTGGTCAGTTTCGCGTCATCGGGAAAAGTTGGAAGCACGCTCCTCAGAGTATCCAGGGCGGAGTTCAGCTTATGCATGCGGTGCCTTTCTCTGTCGTTTGCCTTCACTCTGCGATTCCCACGTTGTCTGCTTGCAGATTTGACTGGCATCTTTTTCTTTAGTCTTTTATTTCTTGTGTTCTCTTCGCTGAAGGTAGATGAGCAATCTATGCTGCCAAGTTCTAATGCTCTGTTGCATTTGATTTTTTGGCCCTTGGTAATGTTGGTGCATCCAGACTTGAGATCTAATGTTGAACTCCAGTTAGATTTAAAAGTCCCATTCCTTCCTGCCGAAGTGCACGTGGTTCTTGGAGTCATTCTGTACATAAAAACATAACAGGACATCTTCAGTCCAAGGTCTTGGACAACAACCTGAAAGAAACCGATCGTAATTCAGATGCTTACCTCTTGGCTTGCAGACTGGCTCAGTGAAACCGAGGTTCCGTGAGGGTGTTGGTCCACAGCACTCCGCGTCCTGTCCACCAGTGAGCAACGTGCAGTCTCGTATTCATTCCCTTAATATATAAATCAAAGGGACAATAGAGGGTGATGCGTCCATTCGTCATTTATGTCCCTTTATCCTGTCTGCGCTCTAGGACAAACAAATGAAGTCAAGTGGCCAATCAGAGACCACCCTTCCCGAAATGTACCTTGGGGTTTAAGAAATAATCTAAGGCATTGTTTTAAAAATAGGGTGGACCATGTCAGGTTTTCTACAGCTGTCTGTCGTTTTTTTAATACTATTTCTAATATATAATATTTAAAACAATTTCATCACGAGAAACAGCTTATTGCAAATACGGTGGCTTATGCGCTTTTATTTAGCACAGTGAATGCTATAATTCATCATTACTGAATTATATCAGTGGCACTGTATATGCATGACGTTATACAGTTGGATGACAGAAAAAGATAAGGAGTCTGGAGCAGGAATAGTTATGTGATTTGAACACGGGAGTTGTGTAGGTATTATAAGTATGAATGGTTATTGGACATTTTATTGACAAGTACCATACCAGTTTCAAGGAGAAATGTTCTTTATTCGAACCTGAAAAGAATTACTGATAAACAGAACTATTTTAGTGCCATTGCCGTTGTGCGCTTTGTGGCGATGTTCCTGTGCGTAAATTGTGCTGCAGTGCGCAAAAACCTGGGAAAATATGATTTAATCGAAAAAAATTGGGGATAACTTGTATTTGTGTGTAACAGCAGTTTCATAGTACAATAAAAACACAGAATATTATGCACAAAAATATTTGCATGGGAAATAAAATGCGTGCGCACCGGTGTCTCCAAACGGAGTCCGTTATTAAGAACATCAAGTGCGCGTCGTAAATCTGGTCGCAGTTGCAAACAAAAGGCTTTCAGCATGTTCGGATAGCACGAGTTTACACTTGGCCCCAAGTCTTGATAAATCTTCATTTATTGGAGAGCCCAAGTGCACTGTTACGGGCGCAAAATATTTACCGTGGTGCCCAAGTGTCCACAAAGGCACTCATCGCCAGTCTAACTAAATATGTATTTTGCAGGACATCTGATAACCATATGCTTTCAATAAAATGGACAAATAAAGCAAGGAGATAGGGAATGTTGTCGTGCTGTTATAAAGGCCTCGAAATAATCCAAAGTAAACCCAATCTTACCGCTTTACAAATAACTTTTGATGCCAGATCCATATTGGGATATCGCGGGACAGGTGTGGGTTTGGGACCGTCAGATTTGTCCCCCGATTTTTATCAGTGCCTAGTAATATCTTGCTTGTTATGCAAAGTATGGGCAAACATAGGCGACCTGTTGCTGTGGAAATCACAGATATCGCAAAGAAGCTGATTTAACAATAAATGCGTCTTACTGAAGAGCAGGTGATACCTGGACTCGCTGTCTTGGTTGATACTTCTTCAACTGCTGCACTTTACAATCTGTTGTAATTATTTATGAAACGAAATCTATTTCTTATTATTTTAGCAAACAGAAGTACCAGGTGGGGCTTTATTTTCATCCCCAGCCTTTGTTTGAAGGGCATCTGAAGAAGGCAATCAAGGACTAAAACTCGCTGACCAGCTTTTTGCCATCCATTTGTCCCAAACTGGCAGAAAAGCTATTTAATTCTTCTCTCTTGTTCAGACGCGGAAAAGGCTGCACATAAAGAAGAAAAGGAAACTTCACTGCGAAGACAAAAACAACAACTTAAAAACATTTAATTACAACCCGGATGCCATATGTACACCTCTTGTTGAAACTCAAACAATGTCAACTCTTTTGTGTGGCAAAACGTGCACCTTTGGAGACGTGTGCGCTTTTGGAACGGTGTGCGCATCGGGACCAGAAAGATCTTGAGTACACTTCTTGGAAGAAGTAATGCAGTTTTAATGTGCTGTTGAGGTTCCTTTTAGAGTCCACCCATTGTGCTAAAACGCATATGCTTGTTATGACCGAATACACCAATTATAATTGAATAGCCAAGAGCTTCTTGCTAAAACTCTATTTGGTTTGAGCAATCGGGGGTCACCCCTTAATAATTAAGCTTTGGTGCTGCTCTGAATGCCTGGGTTCAACTGCAGCTTTTCTCTACATAGTGCCCACATTCAGTGGCGCACACAGACTTGAATCGTATTTATCTTACTAACTTGCCAGTTTTGGGGGGGGAAAAGCCATTTTTTTCGTGGAAAAAATAGAAAATAGAGGGGAAAGATAGTAAGAGTTATAATTTTGAAAAACTAAAACTTGTAACTTTACTTTTAAATCTCTCACACTCTGACTACTTTTCTTTAAATAAATTTAAACTGCTACATTTTTTTTTTTTTTTTTTTTTTTACAAAAATCTTCAAATGTACCCTATTTTTCCATTTTGGAAAACACTTTTATGCCCCAGGAGTTATGTTTTTTTTAATACTAATAAACTTTCAAAATGGTTTCAGAAACGTTAACCATGCCTTCATCGTTTATTTTCGATACTTTTCAAATGCATTCCTATTTATGTTATATTGTCCTTGTTCCAGACCAAGACTGTAAAACTATTAACATTTTAGGGGTTTTCATCATTTAGTGTACATACTTGGTTAACAACGAGACAAAAATGTCAATAAAATGGCATTGGAGTGGAAACTTGCAGGAAAAATAAAGAAAAAAATGTCAGAATTCCCACGTGATATACGTGTGTACACTCTTTGACATTTATAGATACATTTAATAAATTAGTGAAAGCGTGGAATAAACAGCAATACTTTACGACATTTATCCCATTTTTACAAAGTAGTTTAAAATTAAATCCGTGCTATTATTTGAAGAAAATAAAAGAAAGGGGGGAAAAAAACAGAAGAAAACAGTAAAGAAATATGTCACACACAAGCATTTAACGCAACCTTACACGATGTTACGCTACATATGGAAAGTTTATTTGCAAAAACATAACTCCGTTTTTTACATTTTCAAAAATCATGTTTTTATTGTCTTATTGTGTTAGCTGTATTTTTTTTTACTTTATATTAAAATAACCCAACTGCAGTTTGAAATTAATTGGAATGCACAATGAAAAAACATGGGTTTTGAACATTGTTAAAAACTTATTGTTAAAAGTTATCTGTTTTTGCAATTGAACTCTTCATATATAAATACGCATAAACGTGATTTTAAACAATGAAAATGTCACTGCTCCTGTTGGCCTACTCACGAACATACCTGTCAATGTTCACGGCATATAAGACAGGGGTGTCCAAAGTCTGGCCCGCGGGCCAAAGGCGTCCCGTGGATGAATTTCAAACGGCTTGTCTACTGAAAATGTATTATATATGACCCAATTCAAAATTTGCAGTTTCACAATGTCAACACGAGGTGACAGCACTTGATTTTTGGAATCAAGTGCATATGTTATCAACATTTTGATAACATATGCCCTGCAATTTTTTTTACCGCGCACGAATTCCTAAACGCACCAAAAGCGGGAGAGCGCAATTTATGAACCGCACGGACCATTAGCTCTGCCTAAAGACAGCGCAGCGCGAGCTCAAAACAAATGCGTTTACTCTTGATCTCGATAACGCGACCACTAAACAGCTCTGAGAGATTCCGTGAGAAGCGTTCGAGTTTGGAGTAGAGGTCAAAAAACAAACCACCAGTGTTGGGGAAAGTTACTTTTAAAAGTAATGCATTACAATATTGCGTTACTCCCTTAAAAGTAACACATTACGGTATTTCGTTACTTTTATGGAAAGTAGTGCGTTACTTTACTTTTGTGTTACTTTTTTAATCTGGGCAGGGCTTACTTGTTTGTTTTTAATATAAAAGTTCTATTTTTGGCAAATGTAAAAGCCTTTTCACACCAAAAGCTCCAGGCTTTGAGAAAAGTACATTCACATCTGTACAGTAGACTGCAGAAGAAAAATTCAACATTTCAGCAATAAAAAAGGATAACAAATGTTAGATTATCTAGAGTAATTTTTGCTTATTAGTAGGCCTATGGTTAAAGTAGATCATCGAAGGTTGGCGTCGTATTCTGAGTTGAATTTCACTGTTTTTCTTCATTTTGAGGAATACTGAATCTGTTTTTTGTGAGTGAGATGAATTAATGCATGTTCACGTTCACGTTCATTCTAGAACTAACATCTTACTCCCGATTTTCAGGACAGCTTTTATTCAATAAATGGGGGGAAAAATAACTGGCGTTACTTATTTGAAAAAAAAATAACTCAGATATTTTCTTGTCAATTAAAAAGTAATGCGTTACTTTACTAGTTACTTGGAAAAAGTAATAATGTTACGTAACTCGCGTTACTTGTAATGCATTACCCCCAACACTGCAGACCACGGATGTCCCGGTGATTTAAACTAGTTTAAAGACGGAAGAAACAGCTCTGCAACAACAATTATGCAACAATGCAGTTAGAATGCTTTTCAATCCACAAATCACCTACATTACAATGGATTTACTGTAGTAACAGTAACTGTGGTATTGTGGCAGAGATATGGGATATTCATACCGATTATTATTAATGTGGACATATACACAACCAGTCAACAATTTTGAACAGTCAGTTTTTTTCCCTCTTCTGCTCACCAAGCCTGCATTTATATGACCTAAAATACGACAAAAGTATTAATATTGTGAAATATTTTTACTATTTAAAATAACTGCTTTCTATTTGTATATATTTTGTATAACTTTATATTTATTAAAGAAACCTTTTTGAGCAGCAAATCAGAATATTAAAATGATTCCTGAAGCATCATGTGACTGGAGTAATGATGCTAAAAATTCAGCTTTGAATTCACAGGAATAAATTACATTTTAAAAATATATTCAAATAGAAAACAGTTATTTTCAATAGTAAAATATTTCAAAACTGTACTGTTTTGTTTACTTTTGATCAAATAAATGCAGGCTTGATAAGCAGAAGAGACTTCATCTCATAAAAATCTGTTCAAAAACTTCTGACTGGTAGTGTAAATGACAACTGAATGTAATGTAAGAGAGTAATTAAATATAGGCCGAATATATTTTTGTTATTTTGTTATATATGGAGAAGCATCCGGCCCCTCGTTGTGTCCAGGTCATCAGATCTGGCCCCCTTTAAAAAAAAAAAGTTTGGACACCTCTGATATAACATCCGATAAAAGCAGTTATTTAATACAAAATTAAATAATACAAAATAGAAACATTTTACCACCACACGTCTGTCCTTCAAAAGCTAATTGCGCCATCAAGTGGTCGTGGAAAGTATTGCCTGTTCAACGAATTTATAAAAACCAACACAAGAAGAAAACAGTGCAACCCAACTCAGTAAATCATTTACTGTAAATAGCCTATGATGAAATGTTTTTAATGTATTGAATATGAATCAGCACTTCTTTAAAAATTTTAAATGTGATGCTTTCTGATTATTAAAACCATTATTTGTAATCATTATTAACCATTATAAAATAGCTAAATCATTAAATATGCATTATCATTAACAACAGTAAGAATCAGTACAAATAATAATCTATATAAAAAATAGTAGCACAATAAACTATCGCAAATTAATAACCAGATAAAAAAGTGACTCTACACATCCCTGGAAAATATCATGTAACTGTGGCGAATCTGCGAATCGTCAGGACGTTGTGAGATTCACGTGCACTTACAGCATGTGTGCTGGACTAATCGCTGTGATGAAGGACGCTTGCAGTGTTTGAAGATCAGCGAACGCGGCGACACGCCTGAAAGCAAATCGCGTCCCCTTTTACTCACACGGCACTTCCTGATATAAGCCTGCGCTTCTGATTGTGTCATGCAACGGGGTATTCGTTCTCAAAACAAGCCGAACAAAGATCTTTCAGGCTGTCTTCCCCTTTTCTCCCAGAGCAGCTGAAGAAACGACTTTTTCCAGACAGGGTGTAACCTTGGCAGACAAAATGGACTACTGGGTGAGTGGGCATAATGTCAATTAGAAATAAGCTGTGCTTTATATGTAGTATGTTCTAGTTATTCAAACATGATGTAATTATGTCACAATGAAAGCTTCGACTGTTAAAAAAAAAAAAAAACAAGCAAAAAAAAAAAAAAACATCTTGTCAGGTCCGTTGTGTTTTGTTACTTTGTTTTGCTAGTCAACATACTTTATTTATACTGCAGAGCTGTAACCATGTTTTAATGTATCAGATCTAGAAGTGACACTTTGATCTGATATAACGTTTCCCGTTCATTGCTGGAAATTCAGGTGATTTTTATATTTTAGAGAAAGATGGTTGTCCATATAAAGTTTTTTTTTTTTTTTTTTTTTTTTTTTTTTTTTTAGAGATAAATGTCATACTGGTTACAGCGAAATAAACAATAGCTGTTTATTATCATTGTTAATATCAAATGTGTGTATGTCTTTTGTGATGTGTTAAGGAGAGTTTGTGGTTACATAGATGAGAGCTATTATAAAACAGTTTTTCTGTCATATAACTCTCTTATAACCGTCTGTGTGCAACAGCCAGGTGCAGAGAGGGAAATTTTATGTTTCATTGTGTATGTGTTCATCAGAAGACTTCCTGTGACAGGCTCAAACACAGAGGAAGTGCTATTCTTGCCTAGAGGGTGTACAATGGGGCCAAATCTGTTTTGACTGCTGTCCAGCAGCATCTGTTTCAGACTCTATTTTGACTAGTCTGCTCATGTGATGTGCTAAGAGATTTAATGTGTGTGAAATTCTATTAAAGGGATAGTTCACCCAAAAATGAAAACAAAAGTCATCGTATACTCACTTTTATGTCATTCCAAACTGTAGGACAAGTGATATTAGGAAGAACAGCAGTCTCAGGTCACTTTTACTTTTCACTTTCCCTCATTCACTTTTATTGTGATTTTTGTGACTTTTGAATTGCGTATATTACAGCATATACAGCATATATTTTAATTCAAAAGTTGGGGTCAGTAAAATTTTAATTTTTTTGGAAGTTTCTTTTCAGTGTTGCCAAGTCTGCAGCTTTCCTACTTAATTAGGCTACGGTTTGTTTATTAACCCCTGAAATGCAAATTAATGCAAATGCAATAATTAACCCCTGAAATGCAAATTAACCAGGGGGACCCCTAAAAAAAGTATATTTTAAACCCCGGAACGCGATTTTTAACTGGGATCCCCCCTCGAAACTCAGTTGGGTTAGTTTTGGGCTAGTTTTGAGTAGCAACTGGGCAGATTTTGTTGTGAAAACCTGGCAACCCTGTCTCTTTTTCACTTATGCTTGTTCCTATCTTAGTCTCAGACTGCATTTCTTTAATCAAAAATACTGTAAAACATTAACATTATGAAATGTTATTAGAATTTAAAATAACTGTTTTCTATTTTCTGTATTTGTCATATGTTATTTATTCCGGTGATGGCAAAGCTGAATTTCCAACAGCCATTACTCTAGTCTCTGGTGTCATATGATGCTATATGTTGATCCTTTATATACTGATTTAGTGGTTTATCAATGTTGCTTTTTTTAGGATACTTGGATGAATACAAGGTTCAAAAGAACAGCATGTATTTGAAATGGAAATTTTTGTAATTTTGTAAATATTTTTACTGGAACTTCTGAACAATTTAAAGCATCTTCGCTGGAACAAAAAAAAAAAAAAAAAAACAAACAAACGCTTAATTTCTTTTAAAAATATTACCCCAAACTTTTGAATGGTAGTGTAATGTATATGGATAAATATACTGATAAAAGTAGTTGTGTATGCTTTTAGCTGTTTGGAAGCAGTTTGAGCTGCTGTAGCACTTTCTGTCTGATCCTGCTTTAGACATCTAAACATTTCCATTGGAAACATGAGCTCTTTGACTCAGCAATGAACAAATAATCAAAACTCAGCTAGAGAGGGTGTGATTGTCTGCAGGAGGAGCTGAAAGCAAGCAGTTTGAGGTGACATCTTATTTTCTATAAGCTTATTAGTTGTGCTTTCACACTTGTTCTTTTACCACAGTCATGTTATTTGTCAAATTCAGATGTGTTTACAACATAGCAGATGTGCACATCTCTTCATCTCTCTTTTGCAATGTGTCTGCTCTAGCCTTTTGCCTCTTTTACAAGATAACACAATCTCAGCGTTTTATGGAACGTTGTGCACGGAAAAGCTGTCTATAGGTGTTGTTATGTAAGACTGATAGGGATGGTGCCTTTAAAGATCTCACTTCAGTACAGTCGAAGTTCCACATTTCACACATTTTTGTTGATGCACTCTAAAAACTGCTGGGTTAAATATAACCCGGAGCTGGGTAAAATATGGACATACCCAGCGATTGGGTTGTTTTGACCCAGTGGCTGGGTTAAATGTTTAACCCAACATTCTGGGTAGTAACCCAACCGCTGGGTATGTCCATATTTTACCCAGCGCTGGGTCGTATTTAACCCAGCAGTTTTTAGAGTGTATGTTGGGATCCTCAACGTGTGATGCACCTCAGTCCAGGTCAAAGTTTCAGTTGTTCACTCACATGACCTGTTTACCTGTTCGTCAAATGCACCACACTTGGCAAACCCTGCTAAACCTGTCGGAGAGCTTGTCATGGACTTAGAACTCCATTCAGGGGGTGTTGTTTAGCTCCTGCCTGATTCATTCATCATCTCCTTGACAAAATAATTGGAAATGAATACCTTTTAAGTTAGTTTAATTCATCACATAGTCTAATTACACCTTATTTATTGGCTACATTCAGGATGGTTCTTAGTATAACTAGTGGTTTTTAAATGCTCCAAGGAAACAAAATTCAAATTATAGCTTTTATACAGGCTTTTGAAGACGAAATGAGAAGCTCATTCATGACTAGGAGTTGACATGCTTACGAATATGGTTAGCTAAGACTTTGTTCAGCTGACCTCCAGACTTCCTGTGTGCTGTTATGGTGATGCTATTGGGACACAATCTGTGCTGTTATCAAGCAGAACCACATTGTGCTGTAAAAAAATTATGATTGTGAAATGCATCCACCAGATATGGGTTTTACTGCCTATTTAAATGACAAAAACTAACCATTTATAAATATGCACCTCAGCATAATAGACTTGAACTAGGCTAGAGTTTTTTTTTTTTTTTTTTTTTAGGAGATAGTTTGTTGCAACCATATCCTTAGAAGCCAGTTTTAAAGTGTGCTGTTATCAAACAGAACCACACTGTGCTGTAAAAAAATTCTGATTGTGAAATGCATCCACCAGATATGGGTTTTACTGCCTATTTAAATGACACAAACTAACCGTTTATAAATACGCACCTCAGCATAATAGACTTAAAGTAGGCTAGAGTTTTTTTTGGAAATGGTTTGTTGCAACCATATCCTAAGAAACCAGCTTTAAAGTGATAGTTCACCCAAAAATGAAAAAAAAGCCGTTAATTACTCACCCTCATGTTGTTCCAAACCTGTAAGACCTTTGTTTATCTAACACAAATTAAGATATATTTGATAAAATCCAAGAACTTTCTGACCCAGCATAGTCAGCAACACAACTGACATATTCAAGGTCCAGAGAGGTAGAAATGAGATTGTTTAAATAGTCCATGTGACATCAGTAGTTCAACTGTAATGTTATGAAGCTATGAGAAACTTTTTGCATGCAAAGAAAACCACAAAATCAACATCTCTCAGTTTTTGCAGCACGTTCACGAGGGTATTTTTGGTTTTTGTTTTTTTTCACGCGCAAGAAGCATTTTCGTAGCTTCATAAAATTAAGGTTCAAGCACTGATGTCACATGGACTATTTTAACAATGTCCTTTCTTTCTGGGCTTTGAATGTGGTAGTTGCGTTGCTGTCTATGCAGGGTCCGAAAGCTTTTGGATTTCAGCCAAATTATCTTAATTTGTGTTCAAAGATGAACAAAGGTCTTTGGACAGGTTTGGAACGACATGAGGGTGAGCAGAACTTTCATTTTTATGTGAACTATCACTTGAAGTCTTTTACACTGGTAGTCTTTTGATTTTGTATGGCCAGTTTCTCATAATGAATAAGGTGTGGCCAGTACAAACAGTATCACACTGAGTGAAAGTAGTTATCTACTAAGCTCTCTTTGTTTAGTTGAAGTTAGACATACTGCTTCTACAATTTACTTATGTGTCATTAGTAAATCCAAGCTCCTGAGACAATTAAGTATGACTCCGTCTGCTATAGTAAGTATTTAATTGTGTTTTTGAATTTTTTTTTTTATTGAGATTTTAATTTGCTACTAGCTGTCATTATGCTAATCTAGGCAACACTGTGCTTTGTTACACAAATAGTGCCTAACCCTAAAGAATTTAAATAGTAGGGTGTTTATTGAATCTACTATCAGTGTTTATTGATTCATTTATGTGGCTGTTGCTTGTAATTATAGCTGAGCAGCCAGTTTTTGGTTTCTTCTGCTTAAGATTGTAGTTTCCAGCTGTTTACTGAAATTAGATTGGGTTGAATTCTGTAACACTTGTCCTTTTCTCATGCAGAGTGCCTTGGAGGTGTATAAGGACATGGCGCTGCTGTACGTAGAGGAGGCTCGGCACTTCGTGAATTCTCAGTGTGCTGGTTTGGAGCCATGGCAGATCATTGCAGCCACTTTGCTGTTCACACTTGTTGTGGTTTGGCTAAAAGGATTCCTTTTCCAACAAGAGAGTAAGTTGTTGCTTTTTTTTAATTAAGATGAAATGTAAATCTTTTGCTACAATATGCAAAGTTTTTACTCTCACTTTTTATCAGTTAAATGCATCCCTGCTGAATAAAAGTAATATTTGATTTTTTTAAAAAAAGGAAAAAAATGTTAGATTTTAGAGCTGTAATGATTCCTCTGTTCTATTTGAGTATTCAATAAAAAAAAAAACCCTTGATTGCATTTTGCTCGTGTCGAATAATCAGCAAAATGCCGGAAGTGGCGCATTCCACATATTAAACCCATTTAAAAATCATAATAAAGCATAATCCTATTAAGAATTCACAAACGCTACAATTCAATTAAATAAACATATGCAATGAAGGTTTAATATATGTACTTTAATTATTTACATGCCTGTAGGTTAAGTAGGTGCATCTCAAAGCGGCTCCGTTCACAGTAAATGCTATAACACAAACTGTTATCATTTACATGTGTGGAGCCTCTCAAACTCCATCTCTGCATGTTGTTGTGAGTTTGAGTTTATTATAACGTTCATCTGGGAATCCAACGTGCGCCATTTCATCAGATTTGTAAGGTAAATCATTTATAACAGGAGAACACATCAATATCTTTCTCAATATGCTAACTGCTCATCGCGATTTCAAAATAAAAGCTCAAACCCTCACTCTGAGTTTACACGTTTACACGCATAATGTGCACATATTCAAAAAATTACAGTGGCTCTAAAAAATTTCTATCGTAAAGAAATTGCCGAATATTAAAGATTAAGTGGACATTTGAATCCTCAGGCATTTGTTTTAATGCCTAATGTACGTTAGCTCTATTGTTTATAATACATTGTTTTTTAACAGTTGTGTTCAAAACCATATGATTTCTTGCTTTTGATACTTTATTTAAACTAATTATTATTGCCTCATTTTTATATGTATTTTAAGTCATTTTAAAGGCTATTGTTCACTTACTATTTTTATTACTACAAAAATTAATTATAATTATCCGATTACTCGATTAATTGTCAGAATAATCAACAGATTACTCTGTTACCAAAATAATCATTAGTGACAGCCCTAGTTGATTTATCAGCAGTCCTTTCACAGTCATAAGCAACTGCTTTCTTTGCCACTGTGAAACAGTATGAAACCCAGCATTATGTTGCATGCTAATTGTAAGTAAATACTGATGTTGTCCTTTTTGCTATTCATCGGTCAGGAAGTCTTAAAACAAAGTTGCAAAATGTCAAGGCCACTTGAACAATAGCAAAGTCTGTAGCACTTGTAAGCTTCATACGTTACCGGTGACCTAAATGCCATTTCTTTTTGGTTTTTTTTTTAATTTATCGTGGCGTGTTATGGTTGAGTCATCATTCAGAAACAATGGTTTCACATGAGTTGAGGGAGAAAAACCAAACATTTACACTGAGGTTTCTCATTTGTTTAATTTTGCATAGCAAACTTTAGATTTCCATCATTTGAAAATAAAGGATCGTTTGAAAGTCTAAGACAGTCAGGGGGCTTGAATTTTTTTCACAGCAACTCAAGTTTAGAAAAATGTCTTGCCGTGTTTACCATGTTCACCACAGTTTGCTCACTGTGTCTTGTTTTCTAGGTCTGACGTCAAGGGTAAAGAAGCAGTTCTTTAAAATCATCAGAAAAATCCCATTTATAGGAGCTACGGTAAGCATCTAGTGGTTTTCTAGTTCCCTTTCTTCCTTCAGAGTTCTCTTTTTGACTCATCGATCGATGATTAAGTCACTGCTGTCACGCTGATGGGGAAATGAAGCCTTTAACACACTTTCATGTTATGACCTTGTGATTATTCCAGGTTTAGCTTGTGTCATTAAACTGAACAGAGCTCAACATGTCTGGTTCCAGTCAGAACCGCCTGCAGGTTGATTTTAATCTGTGTTGTCAGACTCTTTTGTCTTTTACAATGTTTATTAGAATGCAACTAACCCTCTTAACATTACAAATTACAACCTAAACACCAATTATAACAAGGGGATCTTTTTCGACTTAAAGGCCTCCATTCTCCAACACAATAGTCAACGATTATTTTAAAATTATTTAATGTATTAAATCATCTCGTAGCTTCCTTAGGAGTTTGCTGAGGCCCCCTAGTGGGACCTGGGAACCAATGATTGAGAATCACTGTCTTAGGCCATTGGTAGTCATTAAAAGATGCATGCAAATGGATGAAGATGTATTATACCAACAATGCAGTTTTTAAGACGTGCTTTTTCTTTCCAATCTTTCCCTCATCAGATTCAGAATCAGCTCAACAAGGCATTGGATGACATGTCAATGAGTTTATGCACGCTGAAGGATGGCATGAGCTATACCAAACTCCTGCCAGCACAGGGCCTCACCCACAAACAGCTCCTTGACAAGATTAGGGAGTATGAGACGCTGAGTGAGTCACCTTCAACCTTTCCCAACTTCCATCTGTTATAATGAAGGAAAGCCCAAAGGCTTTGAGGATAAATCAGAGCTCTTTAAGTGTCAGCCAGATGTTCTCAGACTGAATTTGCCCTACAGTGTGGGTGCAGTGTCTTTGCAAGCAAATTTATTTACTAGGTTATAATGTCACTGGTTTATACATTATTAGAAGTCAGTGTCTCACCGTTGTTCTATCCTCAATCTTTTTTCATACTTATGATTTCAGGTGAAGTAGACTGGGCGAAAGGCAAAGTATCAGGCGCAGTCTACTGGGGGGATGAGAAGCTCACAGATCTCCTGGTGAAGGTATAGTGGCATTTTAAAGTAAATCCCAACCAAGGGTATGTGTGTACCAGAGGGTTCTTTTGGTTTTGCTTTAATCTATTCACATTTTTCTTCCCATAAATGTGGGCGTGGCCATTTGTAAATTTTATGGGTCTGGCTGCCGGTCTCATCCGCATCCAGTTATTTTTAGCTGTACAAAACAGCTCATTTTACTGCTTGATATTGCAAATTGGTGTGTCTTGACATATTATTTTAATGTATTATCTTAATTATGAACACACTGGTTTGTAGTGCAAAAAGTTTTACTGTTTACTGCACGTTGTTATTGTTCTCATCATTTTCTCTATAATGACTAATTAACCGTATAATCTTGACTAATCTCATTCATAGGCATACTTCCGCGTTAAAGAATAAGGTGGATAGAACTGGACCAAAAAAAAAAAAATCAAGGTTAAGATAATTCAAGAAAGAAAGCAAAGAATATGATGTGAAATGTTTTTGGAACTGTTTTGATCAAACACACAATCTTTGTGTTATCTTGTGTCTTTGATTCACCCACAGTATTGATCTTAAAAAGTGACTTTAATAATAAAATAATAATGATGATATTAATAAATAAAAAATTATACTGGTAATTATTAAATTAGATAAACTATAACCAGAAAAATATCTAATTTAATTTAATAAATGAAATATACAGTACTGTTCAAAAGTTTGGGGTTGTTAGGAGTGCTGTTTTTCTGTTAAAAAGTATCTAATGCTCAGTAAGACTGCATTTGGTTAGTTTGATGAAAAATGTAGTAAAAATGTGAAATATTACTACAGCACAGTAAATGTTTTCTATTTTAATATATTTTAAAATGTAGTTTATTTAATGTCAAAAACAGTTGTGCTACTGGATTTTTTTTTGGGAAGCATGATACTTTTTTTTTTTTTTTTTTTTTAAGGATTTTTTGATGAATAGAAAGTTCAAAAGAACTGGCAAGTTCTGTCATGAAACTCTAGATGGCACAGGCTGAAGGGTCATTAATGCCAACTGATGATATTCACAGCAATAAAAACTACTTGGCACAAGCTTGATTGGTTCATGTTCATGCTGCTTTCAAATTAAATTGATGGTTAGCATTCACTATGAGCATTTCGCAGTACGCCTTCAGATTTTTTTCTAAAACCCTCCACCTCCCCAGCTCCACCTGTATAGATCTGCTATGGGTTATTATATATACTGCTTGTACAGCAGCAGTATGTTTTAAATACTCACAGCATCATATCTGCATATGTATTAGCAGGAGCAAGTTCCTGTGCTTGCTTTGCAGCAGCAGCAGCAGCAATTCAGCAGCATAGCAGATCCATAACACTAAGACCAAATACATTAACATTGTCATATCCATTACCATGCTAAAATCTTTTGAGAGTTGTCATGAGAACATTTTTTTTGACATGGAAATCTTTTGCAACGTTATAAATGTATTTACTGTCACTTTTTATTAATTGAATGCATTCTTGCTGAATTAGTAGTAATCGTACTGCCCACCATTACTGTTGTCAGTGAAGTGCTATTTGCTGGGGTTGTGGGTTTTCACCTTACTTTTTTGAATCAAGCAGAGGCTTTGTAATACAAGAAATAATTCCTGTATTTTGTTTTGTGTTCCTCTGATTTGCAGGTATATGGCGAGTTTGCCTGGACCAACCCCCTTCACCCAGACCTGTTCCCTGGGGTTAGGAAGATGGAGGCAGAAGTGGTGCGGATGACGTGTGCCCTCTTTCATGGAGGGCCAGACTCCTGTGGCACAGTCAGTCCTTCTCACTCTCTTAAGAAACAATGTAGTTGTGTGAAGTTGCAAAAATGTATCAAAAATCAAATAATTCACACCATTTTATAAAACACTCATTGTTTCCCAGTGCCCACTCACTAAACGTATTTGTAAAAAGGGTTTGTTTGCACTTAAGATAATAGCTAAAGTCAAAAAACATCCTCTTAAAGCATTAGTTCACTTCCAGAACAAAAATTTACAGATAATTTGCTAATCCCCTTGTCATCCAAGATGTTCATGTCTTTCTTTCTTCAGTTGTAAAGAAATAGTTTTTTGAGGAAAACATTTCAGGATTCCTCTCCATATAAGTGGACTTCTATGGTGCCTGCAAGTTTAAACTTCCAAAATGCAGTTTGAATGCAGCATGCATTCATGCAATGATCCCAGCCGAGGAAGAAGGGTCTTATCTAGCAAAGCGATTGGTTATTTTCTAAAAAAGAAATTGACAATTTATATGCTTTTTAACCTTAACTGCTCGTCTTGTCTAGCTCTGTGGGGTACTCTGTGTATTCCGGTTCAACACAGTTAGGGTAGGTCGAAAAACTCCCATCTCATTTTCTTCTCCAACTTCAAAATCATCCTACACTCTTAAAAATAAAGGTGCTTTAAAAGGTTCTTCACAGCGATGCCATAGAAGAACCATTTTTGGTTCCACAAAGAATCATTCAGTCAAAGGTTCTTTAAAGAACCATCTCTTTCTTACCTTTTTATAATCTGAAGAACCTTCTTTCGCCACAAAGAACATTTTGTGAAACAGAAAGGCTCTTCAGATGTTAAAGGTTCTTTATGGAACCATTTAAACAAAAACGGTTCTTCTATGCCATCGCAAAGCTTTATTTGTAAGAGTGTACATTGCTGCAGAAGTACCGACCCAGTGTTTACAAAGTGAACGTGCAAAGAAGATCAAACGCACTCTACAAAAAAAGGTAAAACCGTGAAGTAGGACAATTTTAAAGTTGGAGGAGAAAATGAGATGGGAGTTTTTCTGACATACCCTGTCTTGAACTGGAGTACACGCAGACAAGCATTTGAGGTTAAAAAGTATAGAAATTGTAATTTTTTTTTTTTTTTATAACTGATTGTTTTGCTAGATAAGACCCTTCTTCCTCAGCTGGGATCCTTTAGAGCCCTTTGAAGCTGTATTTAAACTGCATTTTGGAAGTTCAAATTTGCGGGCACCGTAGAAGTCCACTTTTATGGAGAGAAATCCTGAAATGTTTTCCTCAAAAAACATAATTTCTTTACGACTGAAGAAAGAAAGACATGAACATCTTGGAGGGGGTGGGTACATTATCTGTAATTTTTTTTGTTCTGGAAATGAACTTCTCCTTTAACGGAATCTGTAGGTAACTATGAGAATTGCATACATTTTACATTTCATCTTGTCATTATAATGCTGTTCACTCCGAATGAACCATTTGTTTTGTGTGTTCCTTTCATGAAAAAGGTTACTTCAGGTGGAACAGAAAGCATCCTGATGGCATGCAAGGCATACAGAGACATGGCTCATGAACGTGGCATTAAACACCCAGAAATGTATGTACCGTCTAATCTCAGTCTAGTCAAAACATTCAGCCTCTGCAGTCATAATACTCTAATTGTATTTTGGTCAGTTAACAGTAGCTGTAAACCCACACTGTAAACAGTATAAACATTTAACTGGTTTGCTAAGGTTGGCTATTCATTTACACACATTAAACAGTGCAACATTATATTAAAAGGTGCACTCAGTGTATTGTTGTCTTGTTTTGTCTATGCACTAGCATTGCACCAGTCAGCGTCCATGCAGCATTTGACAAAGCCGCACATTATTTTGGCATGAAGCTCATTCACATACCCCTGGACAAGAAGACCATGAAAGTCGACGTGAAGGTACAGCTGGTTTATTCACAACAAACAGGCACATTTTTGTGAATATTTACCAGCTTGATGTCCACATTATTTTTTCGGTCATAGGCGATGAGAAGGGCCATCTCTAGAAACACAGCAATGCTGGTGTGTTCAGCTCCTCATTTCCCCCATGGAATCATGGACCCTATAGTAGAAGTGGCGAAGGTAGTATTTGCTTATTCAGATGGGCTTTTGTATTGTGGTATAAACGAATCTGCAATGCATTCTGTATCTTAAATATAACTGTATGTCTTATTCTTTTAGCTTGCGGTAAAATACAACATCCCATTCCACGTGGATGCGTGCTTGGGTGGGTTCCTAATAGTTTTTATGGAAAAGGCGGGTTTCAAACTTGATCCCTTTGATTTCCGGGTCAAAGGTGTGACCAGTATCTCGGCTGATACACACAAGGTGAGAGCTTGATCGTGAGAAAAATAATAAAAGAAGTTATTTTAAATTGTTGTAATACTTCACAATATTACTGTTTTTACTGTATTTTTGATCAGATATACAAATATTTTTATTGTCATCTGCCCAGATATCATTATGATGAATAAACTTAAATGCAAAGTTGATTTTATTTTAAAATCAGTGTCTTTGTCCCCACAGTATGGTTATGCTCCCAAAGGCTCCTCAGTGGTGCTCTACAGTGATAGGAAATTTCGCCACTACCAGTATTTCGTAGCACCTGATTGGCAGGGAGGAATTTATGCATCTCCGTCCATGGCTGGCTCTCGGCCTGGAGGCATAATTGCTGCCTGTTGGGCTACTATGATGCACATGGGTGAGAAGGGATACGTTGACGCCACCAAGAAAGTCGTTGAGACAGCCCGCAAAATCAAAGCAGGGTCGGTATTAATAATAATATAATTATAATATAACACATGAAAGACATGAAGGGCACAAGCAAGCTTTGTTTTGAATGTCTATCAACTGTGGTAAATGTACATTTGCATGGCAGGTAACATTTACATGTGCAGTGCATCTTAAATAAAATTCGTTCTTCTCACAGAGTCCGTCAAATAGATGGGATATTTGTATTTGGGGACCCAGAAGTGTCTGTGGTGGCACTAGGCTCTGATCTTTTTGATATCTTTCGCTTATCCAATGCACTGACTTCAAAGGGCTGGAATCTCAACACTCTGCAGTTTCCATCTAGGTAGGATAAAAAAAACAAATGTTCAGTGTGGAATGTGTGGGTTATGCAAACTAATCCAATATCCATAAAACAGAAAAATAGTTAGGATTATGAAAAATACACATAGGTCATTATTTATGTTTTTAATGTTATTATTTAAAGTCATCTGTGCATCAATTTTATGCACTGGTCAGAAAAGTTTTTTTTTTTTTTAGATCATTGACCGTGACTCTTTTGTTGTTCTCTTTCAGCATCCATATTTGTGTCACAATGCTACACACACAGCCTGGTGTAGCTGAGCAGTTCATCAGTGATGTGAAGAGAGAAGTAGCCATTATCATGAAAAATCCTAAAGAGAAGACCACAGGAATGGTGAGTTTCCTTTTCATTAGGCATGCCATTTACATAAAGTTTTACTCATAGGTTTGGCTTAACAAAAGCTAGTTACAGTATGTAATACTGTTTAAAAGTTTGGGGTCAGACTTACAGGTATAGTTCACCCAAAAATAAAAATTCTGTCATGAATTACTCACCCTCATATTGTTCCAAACCCAGTAGACCTTCATTCATCTTCAGAACACAAATTAAGATATTTTTGATGAAATCCAAGATCTTTCTGTCCCTGTATAGACAGTAACGCAACTGACACATTCAAGGCCCTGAAAGGACACTGAAGACATCAGTGTGACATCAGTGGTTCAACTGTAATTTCATGAACCTACGAGAATACTTTTTGTGCACAACAAGAACAAAAATAATGACTTTATTCAACAATTTCTTGTCTTTCACGTCAGTCTCTAACACACGTTTAGAAGAGCACCACAACATTAAGTTTCCATAAATTTTTTTTGAGGCAGTTGTCCATAAGAACACAGATTAGTACTCATTTGGCACTCCAGTCCACTTCTGTCTATTTGTACATGTATATTCTCATCTGATAAACCATAATAAAATAACTTCAGTCTATTTGTACATGTACAGTGCATCTGAAAAGAATTCTTTTACAGCCTTATTCCTAAATAGAATAAATCTGATTCATTATTTTCCCCAAAATTCTACAAACACATCTTTGCAAATTTATTGAAAATAAAAAACGAAAAAACTTACTTAAGTATTACTTATGTATTGTATTCACAGCCTTTGCTCAATATTTTGTTGAAGCACCTTTGGCACCAATTACAGCCTCAAGTCTTTTTCAGTATGATGCTACAAGCCTGGCCCACCTATTTTTGGGCAGTTTCTCCCGTTCTTTGCAGGACCTCTCAAGCTCCATCAGGTTGGTACGGGGAGCGTCGGTGCACAGCCATTTTCAGATATCTTCAAAGACGTTCAATCGGGTTCAAGTCTGGGTTCTGGCTGGGCCACTCAAAACCATTTACAGAGTTGTCCCGTAGCCACTCCTTGTGTCCTTGGGGTCATTGCCTGTTGAAAGATGAACCATCGCCTGGAGCAGGTTTTCATCAAGGAAGTCTCTGTACATTGCTGCATTCATCTTTCCCTCGATCCTGACTAGTCTGCCAGTTCCTGCTGCTGAAAAACATCCCAACTGCATGATGCTCCCACCACCATACTTCACTGTAGGGATGGTATTGGCCAGGTGATGAGTGGTATCTGGTTTCCTCCAGATGTCACGCTTGGCATTCAGGCCAAACAGTTCAATCTTTGTTTCATCAGACCAGAGAATTTTGTTTCTCATGGTCTGAGATGAGCTGTCATGTGCCCTTTACTGAGGAGTGGCTTCTGTCTGCCCACTGCCTGACTAAGGCCCTTCTTCCCTGATTGCTCAGTTTGGCCAGGCGGCCTGCTCTAGGAAGAGTCCTGGTGGTTCCAAACTTCTTCCATTTATGGATGATGGAAGCCACTGTGCTCACTGGGACCTTCAATGCTGCATACATTTTTCTGTACCCTTTTTCCCAGATCTGTGCCTCCATACAATCATGCATTGGAGGTGTATAAACAATTCCTTGGACTTCATGGCTTGATTTGTGCTCTGACATGCACTGTTAATGTACTCGCCCTATTGTCATTCAAGATGTTCATGTCTTTCTTTTTTCAGTCGTAAAGAAATTGTTTTTTGAGGAAAACAATGGATTTTTTTTTTTCCATATAGTGGACTTCTTTGGTGCCCCGAGTTTGAACTTCTAAAATGTAGTTTAAATGCAGCTTCAAACGATCCCAAATGCAGTTGTAAACGATCTCAGCCGAGGAAGAAGGGTCTTATCTAGGGAATCGATCGGTTATTTTCATAATAATAATACAATTTATATACTTCTTAATTTCAAATGCTCGTCTCGTCTTGCCCTGCCTGAACTGTTTTTTCCGGTTCATGACAGTTAGGGTATGTCAAAATTCCCATCTCATGTTCTCCCTCAACTTTAAAATCGTCCTATATCACTGTTTTACCTTTTTTGTTAAAGTTTTTTGAAGGAGAAAATATGATTGGAGTTTTTTTGACATACCCTAACTGTCTTGAACCAGAATACACAGAGTTCAAGGAGAGCAAGACAAGACGAGCGTTTGAGATTAAAAAGTATTTAAATTGTATTTTTTAAATGAAAATAACAGATTGTTTCACTAGATAAGACCCTTCTTCTTTGACTGGGATCATTTACAACTGCATTTAGGATCGTTTGAAGCTATATTTACAACTCCGATCAAGTTATAGAAACATCTCAAAGATCATAAGTGGAAACAAGATGCACCTGAGCTCAATTTTGAGGCTGTGAATTCTTATGTACATGTGATATTATTATTATTATTATTATTATTATTATTATTATTATTATTATTATTATTTAAATACATTTGCAAAGATGAAAACTTCTTTCACATTGTCATTATGGGGTATTTTTGTGGAATTTTGAGAAAAATAATGAATTTAATCCATTTTGGAATAAGGCTGTAACATAACAAAATTGTGGAAAAAAGTGAAGCACTGCGAATACTTTCCAGACGCACCATAAAGAAATAACCCTGAATTAACTTTCTCCTTTATGTTATAGGGAGCCATCTATGGCATGGCTCAGTCCATTCCTGACCGATCGATGGTGACTGAGGTCTCGCAGGGCTTTCTGGACTGCCTCTATAGCACTGAGGTGCCCAAGATACAGAGCAAGCACCACAAAAACCATAAGAACCACATGAATGGCAACTCCAAAGTGCACTGAGATTGACTGTCGGGGTCTCTGCCCTTAGCTGGCCGAAGGGATGTTTACCACAATCATCTAATCATTCATTTACTTCATTCAGTCATCTATTTACAACTAACTTTTTTTATGTATAAGCCATAGTCACCTGAAATTTTGGTTTTGACTAAGGAGACTAAGGAGCGACAATATCCTGTCTGTAAGACTATAGAGACTGCTGCACAAGTATCTAAGCGAGTCTGTGAAGGGTCTGGGACATATTCATTTAATTCTGGTGACCAGTGAGTGGAGTTTTACTTGTTTCATTTCTTCAGTTTCTTATTTTTATGACCAGTGCACACCGTATTATCTTTGGAAGTGTCTTCTGCCACTTAAACCTCAGGATAATAGAACATAATGTCACAATGATTTTACATTTGACAGACTGTTTCCAGGAATTAAATAATGCAGATTAGACCAAAATCCATAACACTATCAGCATAGATAAGTCATGGTGTTAGTGTTTTCCCAATTACTCCTCCACAGAAACTTGAAAACATAACAGACCATTTTAGGATGGTAGTACTGCTCAGGTGAACCTGTATAGCAAATGTTTAATTGTATTTATTTATTTTAAATTCCCCATAACTAGGATAGATTTGGTAAACAATAATTTTGAGAGAAAACATCCCTGTGATTTTTAAATTACCTGTGGAAAATGATATCAGGGCAAAACTTAACAAATCCACCCACCAGGTTGTGAAGTTCAACCATATTTCTACGATCAAATTCTCATTCATTTGGGTTTTCACTGATCACATTTCACCCTATCTACCTCAGATCTAGTTCAAATAATTGTACACATAATCACTTATTGTTTCCCTTTTGTCTAAATCCTGAGAAATGTCATCTAAGTGGGCATTTTGATCATCAGTCAATGTCATGCTCCAGGTTATGGTACTCACAACGGTTTTCGGAGGGTCAAAGACCCCTTTGATTCATGAGTCTTTCTTTTGAATTATATTTGTGTGTTGAACTTGTTTGGGATCTTTGTTCCAGCGTAACTCCCTGAAATATAGCTAAGGCCTGGAACACCAAGAAGGGAAATTAATTTGTGCATGAAGTCTGCAATATGAGGAAGTGATGACATGGTACCATGGAAACATCACACCGGATCTTGTCAGCAATGTAATCCCTAAGCACTCATAATATTTGTGACCACTGTGTGTGTTTTTATATTTTAAATCACTAATATAATGTCTCATATTTCAATGTTTTTGTTTTTTAATTCTGTCATTTCCATAACATTTTTTTAACCTCTTTTTGGGTTGCTTCAAGTAGAAGGTAGGACAGTTTTCTTTTATATGATACCACTGTATTACAGTGTAGTCTCAAGAACTGTAACATGCCTTAGACTAGGATGTAGATGTGGATATTTGTCTTCAAACAGTTACCCTTCTTGCCTAAATGAAGCAGTTCAATGTCTTTATGCAATAATCTGTAATTACTGTAACTACTGAAACTGAGGCACCTTGATTGAATTTTCGAAGCGT
This sequence comes from Labeo rohita, assembly GCF_022985175.1. NCBI lineage: Eukaryota > Metazoa > Chordata > Actinopteri > Cypriniformes > Cyprinidae > Labeo > Labeo rohita. The sequence continues at coordinate 18,285,727 of NC_066881.1, read as the reverse complement.
TACATGACCTCTACGGTTATGGTTGTATAAAGCACAAAACTAACAGCATTCACCTAAATGCCTTCCACAGACTTCAGGGTGTGTGCTATTAGGTTAACACAGTAGCTACATCAGCCTCAGGGACTAGGCCTTTACCACATCATGCAATCCATTTCAATTTTGTCCTGTAATGTTTTTGTTGTTCCTATATAAATCAATAAACCTCGCCTTTAAATAAATAAGCTGGTTGTGTAATATTATCTATGTTTTACAGAATAAGGGGCCATTCACTCAGAACTTAGTTTTTTGTATACACTGCACTGCTTTTCCATTATTTTTTTCTATGTAAACATGCAATAGACAGACATGTTTTTGCTGCATTCTAAAAACATGGCACTGAAGTCTGTGTAAAAACAGAACTGTTTCTAAACACATTAGAAATGTTAGAAACATATCGCTGAAAAAACGTTACAACGACTGTGAACTATATAGTATTAAGTTGTGGAGATAGACCGATAAATAGTTTTTAACCATTCTTCGGCAAGCCTGAAATCATGTTTTGATTGGAGCCCCTGAGCATGGGCCCTCCCCTAACACTATAATAACTAGAGCACATATCAATGGTTCGCCCACTTAATCCTGAGTTACTGACATTACTGTCATTAGTTATTACCATAGATATGTATCTACCTTATTTTTCAATGCGGAAGTAAGCTGTTTTCTGGTAATGTGACTTCTAGTTCATACACCACCATATGGAAATAGTGAAAAATTAACCGTAAAGGGCAAAACTGTTTGCACTACAAACCAGTGTTCATAATTATGATAATACATTAAAGTAAGACACACCGGTTTGCAATATCAAGCAGCAAAACGAGCTGTTTTGTACAGTTAAAAGTAGCTGAACATGGATGAGACCGCAAGCAAGACACATTAAATTTACAAATGCTCGTGTCCACTCATACAGAAAAATAAGGTGGATAGATAGATATCACATTCATGTAGTTATAAAAACCGCCAGCACCCAAATCAAATTTAAATTCCTGAAAAAACTGGATAAACTTAAACAGGTAAGAATTTGTTGGTGTGGTATGAATTAACTCAATATTACAGGTTTTTAAACTAAAGTATCTTTTAAATGCCTTTTAGCTAATGACTTTGTCTTCCTTATGTTGTGTTAGATTAGCAAAAGTATATTTTTAAGTCTATTGAAGATACAGATATTCATACATGCGTATAACTACAGCTGCAGTTCAGTGCGGATGAGACACGTTAAATTTACAAATGGAGGCGCCCGCTCTTACGGAAAAAATAAGGTGGATAGGGCATCTAGCTATATTTATCTGTGGTTACACAGCCTACAGTTTGCTAGCTAGCTATGCCATCCTCGCGTAAATTCGTATTACCTGGTTGCGATGATTTACAAAACAGCTCGATCAACCATTTAGGTCGTAGCAGTATTCGTCAGTTGAAAGATGCCTCAACTTTCCCGCGAGTGGGCGTGGTTTCAGCGGTTATTTTATCATTTAAATTTGGCCGGGTGGTTAATGACACTTTTTTTTTTTTTTTGTGGTGTGACAAACTCAGAACACATTTTTAATGTTGCTTCACACGGACTTTAACAGTTTAACTTTTAAGAAGTTTTCCCTGCATCTCACTTCTAAAAATACAGCGTTCCAAAAAATTTTTAATTTAAAATGTAAAAATTCAAATAGATTAGGCACAACGGTCGTCACTACAGCATGTTTACAAAAGCACGATCTGTGTAAACTAGCCTTAGTTTATGCAAGTTTGACCTGTTTTGTGGCTCTGCGTTCTTTTTTCTAATCTTCAGAGCTGCCGTTCACATTTTAAGTCCAAGACTATGCTTTTGTGTCATCATTAAATAAACAGTAGGTAAGTGCTTTGACAGATGACGCATTAATTTCACAATGCCAAAGTTGGGCATTATAATAGGATAATAAAATATTCAGGTCAAATATAAAGCAAATATTCAGTTTAATACAATTCACTGAGGCACTAACCATGTCATCGCTGGATCACATCAAATGAAAATAAAGGCACTATATATTGACTTTAAGCCACAGTAACACAGGTAATAGTGCTTGACCGGTCTCTTCAGTGTGCTAGCAATTCTCGTCTCTGACCTGTAGTACATTTATGTTAATGTAAAATGATGTATTTAGATGAAATTTCTCCTGACTGTTAATACTTATTGGGAAAAGATTAGGTGTAACAGGCAGACTACACACAGTCAAAACCGATATGGTGATAACTGTGGTAAATGAAGTTGCACAATATTTTTGGTCCAGTTTTACAGGCTACAGAGGTGGACTGACAGGATGTCAAGTGAGAGGGTCCACTCAGAGGACAGAGGCCTGATCTATAAAGGTTGCAAGGGTGATGTCACGCTGTGAAAGTCCTCCACATTCATGAGTACTGAGGGTGATCTGAACCTACCCGAGAGAGAACAGGTAGACAGGATACAGTCAATGTGAAATCAAAATTAACCACATTAATAGGAACCCCGGGTATTAAGACTTGTATGGCTTAATGTAACATAAATGATGTCTAGTAGAAAACCCACAAAGTCTACATTGTTTTATAAATATTTTGGAATATTGCCATTATTTCAATGACGTGAAGTGGCTGCTGGCGCTACCTGTTGCTATTTTTACTGCGACACAACTCAGAATACACAACTTGTAAAATAAAATAATGATACAATGCCACATTGTGCCGATTTTGGTTGTAATTTTCAGTCGAAGGTCAACAAGAGAAGTGATGTAAGTCTTTGCTGCTCTTGCTAACAATAAGAAGAGGAGAAAAGAATGGGAAGATGACTGTGGATGAATAAAACTTCCTAAATACCTGCGCCTTTGTTCTCTCCACTTTAGCCCTAATGTGTTTTAGGCTTTTAGTAGACCACAGCTACTGAAAGAGCCTACAAACAACACAGACAAGAAACGCTACATGCCATTCTGGCAGGATGTAAACATGCAGACGCTTCTCATGATGCCGCAGCCACTGAAGGAGTTTCTCAGCGTAAATTTCACTCGATATCCAGGGGCGTTTAGACTCCTTGTGGGGAAAAATAGATGGTACGGCATTTGGTTTAATCGTACGCTTATATCCATTGCCAATAGCTGTGGCCACTGTATCAGTATTTTATTTTCCTAGGTTTGTTGCAGTACAAAAAGCAAAAGGTAACACCAGTAGCTCACCAAGTGCAACCTTTTTAAGTCATAATGGCGCCCCCCATAGTCCAAAATATGTATAAAATAATGTGGATCAAACTGTCATGGGTTTTCTACTACATATTTCAGTAAGAGACATCATTTATGTTATATTAACCCATAACCCAAGTTTTAATACCCGGGGTTCCCTTTAAATATTAATCATCTATTAAAAAATATGTATATGTAAATGTATATTATATTTTAAAACTAAGCACAGTACTTTGCTCACAGTCATGACCACTAATGTATAAAAAAGTGGTACACTGATGAGCCATATTATCTATTTACCTTATTATACACATTAAACCATTCAGGGTGATGATCCATCTTCTCAGCTTGTAGTGCTACCCTGGACATGAACCCAAAAGCCTAAAGGGGAAAGAGCATGTCCTATGTTTGTGCATACAGTACATTAAAGTATGATGCAAACAGCATGTACATGAATTGTGAAGTATATAACTAGGCTTCGTCTATTTGGCAGTTTAACAGAGGTTATTACCTGGTTAAAGTCTTTGAAGTTGAACTCTTTGTAAATTGCATCCCTCCCCACCACCTCCACCCACTGAGCGTTCCTCATCATGGGCAGAAGGTGCTCCCTCTCCTCCATAGTAAGAGTCTGGATCTTCCCAGCCTGAGTGGTTAAAACAGTTCTCGTTAAAAAATACCCTACAATTCAATGTATGTGGGTTTTGTGTTCTTTGTAAGAATGTTACAAATCATGCCATCTCACAGATCGTACATACATCATTTACATATATTATTAAAATAATTATTATAATAATTTCAATGAACATACTTAAATATAATCATATTTGTTAGTAGAACAGATAATATTTGAACAGTTTTGCAAACACTCATACTCTTAGGCTCACTCATAGGCAACCATTCCAAAGGGGGATGTTTCAGAAAAAAGCACTGTGATTGGTTGTTTTGAACCCCATATGGAAACAATGATGACTTGCATTTTCAATTTTAAGAGCTTCCAGCATAGTTCTGTGGTGGTTGGAGTAATGAAATTCCTAACCTACTTAACTCTTCCCTTTTGCCCTTTTAGTTAAGATCACATGAGCTTTATACGTCTGTTAAAAGAAGACATTAAAATCCACATTTATAAAAAGGTAACTGACCTGAAAATATAAACATTTTATATAGGCTTATACTAAACTTTGTTATAAATTTTGTGCACGTGTAAATGAATGAAAGGGAAATTAGGTTGATTTGTGTCAGCGTTTTCTTTTGTACTATCCACACACTATTGTCCCTCACTGAACCATCAGTATATTGCGTCAGAGTGGCTGTGCAAACACATGTCAGTCATTATGAAGCACCAACACTGATAAAGCTGACTGACATCAACAGGTCTCTTAGCAACAGTCTAATCTGCCGAACTAATGCTACTGCACGAACAGACACGGCTCGAAAAGAAAGCCAAGTAAAACCATGAAAGCTTGTCGGTGATTGTTTTATTAAATGATTAACAGTGCGATATGTTAATGTCAACATGCGCACTATAGAATGTGCTTTTAATATCTACACAAACACTGCTATATGACAAAACCTTAAATCGGCAAAAAAAAAAAAAAAAAAAAAAAATCCTTACTCGATTGTATTTAAATTGTTAGTTAATAGAAATCGTATAATAGGACAATAAAACATCAGATTTTAAAAATAAATGTGAAAATAAAATAACTCCATACCTCTCTAACCAAGCAATTCCAATATATTTGAAGCATTTCGTTTGTGGCAATGTAATGCGTTTATTTGCAAATTTGAAAGTTATGCACAAAGTCGTTGTTAATCCACGTGCGATAAGAAAAATACATTTAAAAAGATTTGTATATGTTTTACTCACCATGTTTTGGTTGCACTGCGTGTAGCGCGTCTATGGTCTCGTGCAAGCAGCTGGATTTCAACCTGCGTCCAAAGCGCGATTTTACGAATCCTACTACGGTGAAGCGACGTCTTATGAATATTAATTACGTTGCGTGATTGTCGCTTTTAAAAGCCACCGGGTAACGTCAGCACGCATTATTGAATATTAACATATGGGCCCGCTTGCTGCTGCCCTGCCAAAAGCCTGAATAAAATAGGAGTGTGTGTTTGAAAATGAGATTCCAGACAGTGAGAGATTAAAGTCAACATGAATAAGATGGAAACAGATGGAAGGATTTATGCAGACTTCATGCAGATCGCCAATTGACAAAAACAAAACAATGACTTCTAATAGCAAGTGTCTGTTCAGGAAAAAGTGCTGTTTAACGTTAATATACCTCAATGAATGTGGCAAAACTGGGAAAAATATCCATCTTAAATGGAAAGGATTTATCCAGGGCCATACACACTTTAAGAAAATAACAGCACAGTTAAATGGATCTTTAACATGACAGATAGTACAAACTAATTTTCCCATTGTCTTTTGACTGTTCTCCTAAGATAAGATAATTTTGATCAAGATAAATTCTGTTTTTCCCTCTTCTAAATTTCTACACTAAATATATGTTTTGGATGCAAATCATTGTGACTTGCATGAATATAAAGTATCATCCTCATACTTACAAGCTGTTTTTAGCTCTTTATTCTTTTTATTATAGTTAAAAGCAGTTATACTTCCTATCTTTAGTCAGTCTTCTTGTGGTGTCTTCTGGTAATAAAGCTTTCCAGCACACCTCAGAGATAATTGTAATCAGATGTGCAGTGACCTTTGAGCCCTTTTTATTTTCATTTGCAGAAAAAGAAGAAAAAGAAATACAGCACAATTGGAAGTAACAATGAAGACAATCAATTTCATGCATGTTTTCTCTCTCTTCGCTCTTCTCTCAGCAGGGCTGTGTGAGAGACACCATGAAGGTAAGTCATAGGTATGACATTCAAGTTTTTAAAATATGCATAGATAAGCATATTCATAGAATACTGCAAACTTTGTCCTTTTTTAGATTACAAGCTGAAAATGGATGAGGCATTGCTCATATTCCATAGTGAACTTCCATACATCGTTAGTGTTGACTACACCTCAGATTACTGCTATAAGGTATTTAAAAATTGTTTTGTCTTGTTTCATTTTCCAATTAAAAAGAGAGAGAGGTTAAACTTAGAGGCATTAAATCCTTTCCTGACAGCACATGTGTACATCACAGAGACGTGACGTCTGCATTTACATCTGCAAGACGTATTTATTAGAGTGTTTGCTCATCTGCAATACGTGTATAGGACGTTTACTTTTAGATGTCAAATAGACGTTTATTAGATGTCTTTAAGATGTTTACGATTTAGAATGCATGTAAAAATCTTACAGACATCTGTCAGATGTTTCTACACAGCAGATAGTTTTCCAGATCATGTGATCTTTAACAGACATCTTGCAGATGTATGTGTGCTATCTGGGTTTATATAATATCTCATACAAACCTGTAGTGCCTGCTTGAATGGTCAAAATGCTTATAGTAAATTAATATTAAATAAATGCAATTAAATGCCAGCTTTCTACCTCTTCTACAGTGTCTTTATCAGCCCCTTGCCAGAGTTGGGAATGGGCAGAACAATATTTCTGTGGTGGTGAGCACACAATTCACACTGACTCTAAAAATCGCACGTGTGGATGGAAAAGACACTCTGTGCAAGTACGAATAACCCTGACTTAAATCCTAAATAATGATATTTTCTAACTGATATCTTTTCAGTAACCCTGTTTATAAATCAGGTGCAGAAGGACCTTACATAGACTAGATATATAGCCTTAATAGCAGCCAATTGCATTTGCAGTCACTGAGACTATTTATGACCATGTGTTTGAATGTGACCTGACTTTAGTGCTGCCCTTTGGAGAATACCTCACTGTGCATTGATCGCACTGCATTTTGGGGTTAACAGGCTGACACCGGAATAATGATAAAAAAGACCATTAAAACTTCAAAGCTTGGGGGCCTCTTGCAAACCCCAGCTGGGATGTTGGAATGAGGAAACCGTAGCAGTATTTACAAACAACCTGGGCCTCAAACAGTCATCAAGGTTTGGGCCGTTTTCAAATAGGTTGTCGAAGGTGTCTGATTTCATAAGACAAGTCACAGTATCTCTCCCGCCGTACGGCTGGGGTCTAGTCCTGGGCTTCTTTAAGATCGATACCGAGGTCCCTTTCCAGACCGAGCCATTATCGATTTACCTTCTCCCCCAAGAACGTGCTGGGCGCTATGTCATTCCCAGGTCGATCAATATAGGCTTATAGTGCACATTTTGGGGGATGAAAAAGGTGAAATGGGTTCAAAACCTGCAGTTGGTTCAGTTTCCCTCTAGATGGCCCCCTTCAGCCTCAGTAAGCCATTGTTTGTTTTCAACTCCATGCTGCTTCAATGAGACATTTATATACAATACAGTCATAAGATATGGGTGATGAACTATATAAATCAACTTGTTTTTTGGTAGACTACTTTAGGTAAACATTTGCATGACAGGTTACTTACATCAGTCAGCAAACAATTTATGGTTAACAAGAAAACAACAAATTCGTAAAACTGAAAATGTAAATAACATTTCATAAAAAGAGAACAGCCTTTAAACAAAACATTAAAAACTCAATAACCATCATCACAGCTATAACAACGTGATGGATGGATCAGTGTTTTATTACATGTTGATGACATTATTTCTCCTCCCTAGTCTGAGTCAGACATTTGAGGAAGCTGGCCATTATTCTCTCTGGATGACACAGTCCGGACCGGTGAATGATGTAAAATGTTCTCTCACCGTGGATAGGAGTCAGAATAACGTGTACCTGCGTAAGTATGCATGTTGTGTAATTAAAAACATTAAATAAGTCATCAAAAAGAAACGTATTGAGCTCCAAGTTCAGCAGGAAAGCGCTTCTCTCATATCCCAGGAGTCAGATGAGACTGTATTGATCTGCTAAACTGCTCGTTTCTTGAAAAAACGGCTCAAAGAAAAGCTTTTTCTGCCATGTTTGTTTTGAAAGATGCCCCGGGAGGGGAGCATTGTGGGAAATACATTAGAGGAGCGTGAAGGATTAAAGCATAATGGGGTTTTGAAAGCACCACGCTCCATAATGCGCCGTCTACTTTGCAATAGTGCAGATTATGTTGTAGATCAGACTTTTAAGGGCAAGTAGCCATTATCTGTCAGATATATGGCCAGTGTGACTAAACTCCCGGCTATATGATGAGCTTCCATTAGCCGGACTGGCTGGTGATTACACTCCAGCTCCAAAGGGCTCTCACAACTTAAGTGATGGTGCTAGTGATCAGCAGATATTAAGAAGAACTGATGAGGGGACTGTGAAAAAAAACAGCCTGTTTTCAATTGAATTGCACTGCCCAGAGTGATCACGTTAGTTGTTTTTTTGTTCCAGACTGATATTTTAAGGCTGTCTTGGTCTGAAAAATGGAAACCCTGACCTCAGCCTTGGGTTTGTGATGAACACAAGCCGTAATTTGTACAAACATACAGTAATTGGTTTGCTTAACCTTAAACTCTAATTAACATTTAGACTGAACTGTGCAAATTAGCTACTCTAATTTGCACAGTGTTGCTGATTTTCAACTTTTAGCAAGTAGTGTTACATAATTTAGTGTGAAATAAGAGTAGTTTACTGAGGATAATTAGACAGTGATGATCAGCATTTATTGTGTTAATTTTTTACTACAAATAAACAAATGGCAACAGTTGTCCTAAAAGTTTGTAAGGGTGGGTTTTCAAACATTTTTACGCCATCGACCTAAATGATGACCACTTCTTAAAATAAAAAGGAAGTTATATATTTTCAGGTTTACAGACCCATTTTACTGTGTGCATAAAATATTATGAGTGATATTGTAAAGATGGCACAGCTCTAAAATTATGTAATTAGCTTTCTTATTGTACTAAAGGCAATTGTATGTTGCAAGAATGAACCTTCATAACATCCAAATTATTTTTTAAAATTTCCTACTGTACTGTTTAATAGATTAAAGATTTTAATTAATGTACTGTTAAATGTTAAAAAATATTTTATTTATTTAAGCTAACATTGTAAGCCCTAAAACTTCAGTGCAAAAAAAAAAAATTAAAACAAACAACAACAAAAAACCAGCAAACTTTCATACCTCACAAAACGATATGCAGATTGTATTTATTTATTTACTGTTAAAACTTGGACTGTCAATAGATTAAACATTGATTAATGTAATTATTTTCAATAATAATAATAATAATAATAGTAATATCAAATTGTATTTAAAAAAATGAATGCAGTATTTTATTTAGGTTTGAAAGTAACTTTGAAAGTCTTCAGTCTGCATTTACTTGATCCAAGGTACAGCAAAAACAGTACAATTTTTAAATATTTAAAATAACTGTTTTCTATTTGAATGTATTTTATAATGTAATTTATTCCTGTGATTTCAAAGCTGCATTTTTAATATCATTACTCCAGTCACATGATCCTTCAGAAATCATTCTAATATTCTGATTTGCTGCTCAAAAAACATGTATTATTAATATTATTATGTTGAAAACAGCTCAGCAGAATTTTCTTTGATGAATAGAGAGTTCAGAAAAACAGTTTGAAATTGAAATATCTGAAATGGAAATCTTTTGTAACATTATAAATGTCTTTATCATCACCTTTGATCAAATTAAAGCATCCTTGCAAAATAATAATAAAAATATTTCTATAATTTATTTCCCAAAAAAAGAAAAAAAAAATACTGACTACAAGCTTTTGAATGGTATAGTGTATAATGTTACAAAAGCTTTTTATTTCAGATAAATGGTGATCTTTGGATCTTGCTATTTATCAAATAATCCTGAAAAAAAGCACTAAACTGTTTTAAATATTGACAATACTACTAATAAAAACATGTTTCTTGAACAGCAAATCAGTATATTAGAATGATTTCTGAAGGATCATGTAACACTGAAGACTGAAGTAATGATGCTGAAAATTTAGCTTTAATCACAGGAATAAATTACATTTTAAAATATATTCAAATAGAAAGCAGTTATTTTAAATAGTTAAAATATTTTACAATATTGCTGCTTTTACTGTATTGTGGATCAAATAAATGCATTAAAAAAAACATACTGTTAATATATATATGAACACCCCTGGATTAAAGTAGCTGTTTATTTTTAGTTGTTTTGTTCACTAGCAACCTATTAGTTTCTCTTGCCTCTTAAGTTAAAGGACATTTGAGGCATGACAAACATGACATACTTAAAGCCACTCTTAAGTGGGCACGGTGTTGGATGTATGCTGTGTTTATTTATCTCAGGGCTAGTTTGTCCAGGCTCCTGCACTCAGTCATCACTATAGTATCATCACAGCTTCACTGTTTCCTCTTGTGTCATCAAGTGTATTCACACTTTGATCAAATGGTCCTTTCTGTGTTTGTTTTTCCACAAAAGGTCTCCACTGTCCCACTGAAAAGTAATTGCTTGAGATCACAGGGTGCAACATGTCCATTTGATTAGCCATAATATTCTGTGTGAGGGCTTTTGTCCATGTTTTGATTATAAAAGATGATAAACGGTGGGCTTCTAATTTAGGCCTTATGTAAGCATTATGTAACCATGTTGAACTCAATTTAGTTTCATGGAAAGTGAAAAAAGTATATCAAACGCTCCAGTCTGATCTCGCCGTATACCCAAATTCAATAAAGACGTCTGTGCAGCTTCCAAAATACTTGGAATATGATGCATTTTTGCCTCCTGTTTTACACCTTCCCTTAAGCAGTCAGTATCATGGAGGACGGCCTCTGACAGCCGATATGATCCATTCCATCATGCACTGTGAAAATATTGCCTCTGTGCATGGCCTTATTGGAGACCCAAGGCTAGGGTTTCATAGATTGATTGTACGCCTATAGACTGGTTTCAGATTACATAAAAGGACACTGCTGGATTCTTGAGAGCTCCCTCGTGGCGCAGCATGGGTGACAGAGGCTGTTCAGAGCGAACGCTGAGAAAATTGTAGAAACTGAATGTTTGTAACCCTTTACTTTTTAATTACTGTAACAGAATAATTGCTGTTTTCAAAAAGCATTCACAGAAGCCTTATTGATAAATGATAAAAACAAGTTCTCCTTGTAATACCCACAAAAACAGCAGAAGTTGTGTTTATATAACCATTGCTCTTATGTATTTGATATTGATTCCTCAGCGCTGTTGGCGGCATTCTTGATTCTGGCTTCTATCGCTGTATTTTGGGCCTCTTTGCCTTATATACTCAGGTAACAATAGTACCTGTTTTCCTAATTACACTGCTGTTCAAAAGTTGTTTTTTTTAAAGAAATAAATACTGTTATTCAGCTAGGATGCATTAAATTAATCAAAAGAGACAGTAAAAACATTTATGCCATTGTATTGTACTTTCTTTTTGATAAAAATAATGAAAAAAATCACCTGTTCAACATTAATAACAATAAGAAATGTTTCTTGAGCATCAAAGCTGTGTATTAGGATCATATGACACTAAAGACTGAAATAATGGTTGCTGAAAATGTAGTGTTGACATTACAAGAATAAGTTACATTTTAAAATATACAGGTTTTTAAAATTGCAATATTATTATTTTAAAATATTACTGCTTTTATTGTATTTTTATCAAATAAATGCAGCCTTGGTGAGCAAAACAAACTTTTGAACAGTACTGTATGTAAACAAATATTTTCTAAAAGTTGTTTTCACAATGAAATATTGTTTTATACCACTACAGATGGAGCTTTCTGCAGAGGCTAAAAAATCATATCAGCTGCCGCGGGTCTCAAAACTCCATAGACATGGTGAGGGCAAAATTGTTCATACATTATACAATAGGACCAGATGTTATGCATCATGCACAGTGCATTTGTTTATGGTCAGTTCATAGCCATTGTAATCTGCAATTTCCAGGATGATCACATCTAAAAAGCAAACAGCTGATAGAGCTGTACAAGGAGCCTTGTAGAGGATATAGTTTAATTTTCTGAGATCTTGTTTGATTGTCCTGGTCTGAAAGTTTGATTAGCTTTGTCTGTGGCCTATCATCCAGTTGTTTGGAGAGCCAGAGCAGGAAGGGGGTAATGCTAATTCCTTTGTGATGGATCTAACTGCCATCACAAGACCATATGGTGAATGGGAACATATTTCTTTGGAAATGAGAGAAACCATTCATGCTTCTCAAACATTTACTAGACTGCTCATGCTCCACAAACATGGCCAAGGCAATGACTGATTTTGATCATTAATATATTTATAGTGTGCTCATTTGACAAACCGGTTGCTACCTGATCTCATGATAAAAACGTACCTGTGGGAACTTTTTCGCAAGCTGCAAAATACAGACCAATAAGTACATATCACTGCAGTTTCCAACAGAAATGAACACTAGAGGCGAGCACTTGTAATCGTTTCTGTAGACAGTTATGATTACAATTCCATATGCTTCGCTTTCTGGACGTAACTCACTTGCTCTGTAGCTCAGCCAGCTACAGATACTCTGAATGAAAGAGCTGAAAGATGACAGTTTTAAAAAAAAAAAGCTAAAATGGTTTCTTTGCGTTTTTACGTCACATTTGATTTTGTTCATACTATCGGATAGGTTTAGGTTAGGTGTCACAGAAAATGTCACAGAGCATTAGTGTTATACCGTCACTCGGTGGACATTTTAAGTTAGAACTGTGGTGACGTACAAAACCAGCATCACATAAAACATACCATAGGAGTAACAGTGCGATATGGATGTATGTCGGCACGGTTGTCATTCAGCAATTATTTGACTATATGACCAAAACAAATTCTATGTCATGTTTAACCACTATAGACACATCAGAACCAGCAGGGTTCAGGAGCACTGAACGGCCGCTGACACCCTGGAGCTCATATCTCTGAAAACGTCAAAGCAAATTTTAAAATAGACGTTATCTTTAACCTGCAAATTTTAAGTCTAAACAAGTACATTCGCATCTAAAAACTCTTACAACTACCTTCTATGACACAAAAAGATTATTATTCATAAAATTATAGCGGATTTGGGTGTCCTCCATAACACTTGGAGTAATAAGAAAGGTGAAACGGTTGGAGTTCTGACTAGAGGTCGACCGATGTATCGGTTTTGCCATAGTTGATTGGCGGAACTATCGGTATCTGCAAAAATCCATGCCGATAGTTTTTTCGGGTTGAGTCAGTTGCTGGAGCAGCTGAGAAAGTTCTCATTATACAGCAAAGTCCCTATAGTCTTTGTTATACAGCACCAAAGTGGCCTCTGACAGCACATGCAGTTTATTTAGACACCTGACACTGCGCGCTGCACAGAGCGGGACGCTTTAAAGGCAGATTTAAAACATGAACAATGAAACGGTCTGTACAGTATACTGTAGTGCATGTTTTCGTGCCATTATTAAATGATGAATTTGTTGACTAGATGCTGCATTAGTGGAGAAAGGACAGCAGTATACTTTTGTTCATTTGCTTGTCCTGTGCGTGTGATACCGGATAGCTGCGAGTTCTTCTAGACGCGGTGCTGCACTTTTGCCCCTTGTGTGACTAACATATTTTAATATTTTTATTAGATAATCACAAATGTTCTAGAATAGAAGCAGTTAAATTGTAAAAGTACACAATATCCATATGTATGTAATTTCAATACTGTGGCCAGGGGCGTTTGTAGGATTTTAAAACATCCAGGGCTAGTGTCAAAACATCAGGGGCTAGTGGTGGTGTGTGGGAGCTCACATCATGCTCACATAAGTGCTTGAACCTGGATCCTTCTAGGGGGTTCCGGAGGCATTAAACTGGGGGTTAAAGACCTTGTCACACTATAAGCAATAGTAAATAGTAATCACTGCAAATAACAAACATCAAAGTATTATAACAAAATTATAACATTACAAAAATATGTCAGACAAATAAAATAGTACATTTGAAAATGTATTTATAACTGTGACAAATATATAGTTGCATGCAAAAATAGGGCCCATTTTTTTCCCCCCAAATTCCGTTTTATTTTTTATTTTATTTTATTTTTTATTTTTTTCAAATTCTGTTTTCTTCTGTTTTTCATTTTTCTGGATTTCTTTTAATGATTACATTTAATTTTATTAATCAAAATGTAATTAATCGTGTGTAATTAATTGAAACCATGAATCTTATACAATTTACCATCAATTTATCAAAAGTTAAGAAAAATTACATGTTTAGGACCCTATAAAATGTTTTATTTTTTCTCACTTTACGTTTTATTGTTACTAAATATATTTTAGCATGTCTGTTTTTTTCTGGTTATCAAATGAAGGTATAAAATATTAATTTAATTAATCTTTTAATGAAAATTATATTTTATTTTTGACAAATAAAGGGGATTTACTATTAAAATTTAAAACGTGGAAGAAATATTGTGTGAAGAAGTTGCATACATTTTATAAATTAATAGCAGTAGTAGTAGTAATGGGCACGTACATTATACCAAACGATTAACAGAATTAAACCGAACTTTTACTTTGACGGGTCGCCATGAATACCTTTAACTTTCTGTGTGTATATTTGACGCTTGTTTTACTCAAATGAAACAGTGAAATGAAATCACTGCGAGCGTCCGCGCCATACATTCATAAAAAGACACGCAGAACACAAAGGATTCATATTTAAATAGTATTTTGTGACATAATATTTACAGATATGAGTCCATATCGCAACGTGATTTAAGTTCAATGACCAACTTTTGATTAATTTATTCAAACTTTAACAAATTCCGTGGAAATCGTAGGGCCATACAAAAAACATTCAGGGCTGGAGTAAAAACTTTCAGGGCTCGAGCCCCGAATGATTAGCCCTAGCGACGCCCCTGACTGTGGCCTTTGTGTAGATATTTAAAGATGGCCATCTTTAGCTTGACTGTTGATGTAATGGTAACACTTTACGTTATGAGTCCATTTGTAACATTAAGATTGATAAAAGCTGTAGAATAAAAGTACTGTTCCTTGTTAGAGTGTTAATTTCAGCATTTACTGATATGTTAACGTTAATGAACAATGAACTAACTGTAATGATCAATATATAATTAATATTAATATTAATATTCATTTACAAAGTATGGTTCATTAGGCTACTTTTTTAATATAGTAGAGCGCTATTCCTTTTTTTATCGGCATTAATCGCACAGTGTGGTCCAACCTGGTTATCAGTATCTGTAAAATCCAGTATCGGTCGACCGATAGTTCCAACATCACTAGATTATCGCACTCCTCCCAGCCAATCAGATTCGAGGACCAGAAAGAACTGTTGTATAAAGATATAAACTAAATGAACTTATTTTTGTTTTTTTAGGATGAGGCAAATGAACATTCTGTGGACAAAAGCAAATCAAAGTCATCAAGGCTGAAGTCACTGGACACATTTCGAGGGTAATGTACCTAAAATGACTTTTCAGTTACTTGGCCTAAAATGGTAACTCAATTTTGAACCAGTTGAACTCTCCAGATTCTATGAACTTATTAATACCTATCAATTGTCATTGGCTTGACGGCCGCATTCACTCAGAGAATGTATTGTGGGACTAAAGAGATTGTAAGGGGTCACAGGCTGGACATACACTCACTCGAGCCATTGTTTACAGAGGTCGCTCTAGGCATCATCTCTAATATATTTTGCCTCTGTGGAGGGAAACAGTGGATTGCTGTTGAGCAAGGGTGATGTGATTTAATCGAGAAGCCCAGTAGGGCTTGATAGTGGCTCGGGGGCAAACGCAGAAGCACGCCTCACCCGAAACAGGAAGCTGCTACGGTTTTGACCTCTCACTTCCCAGTAATTGATATAATAATACAAGCAGCATATCAGCACATATTCAGCAGGCTGTAGATCTGGAGCTGGAGAGGATATGACTTGCCAGATCAAGATTTGTGTAATGGATAATCCATGTGTGTTGCAAAAGTGCTTTTCAGATAGCAATCGCCAGTGGCAATTTGTACTATCAATGACAGTAAGAATAACAAGATTTTATGGTTCTTAGAATTGCCCGTCACCATAAGTTTTTTTTCTTTCCCCAGTCTCTTTATGTGAACTTTTAGCGCCATTCATAAATGCTCCATTCACATTAGTAATGATATTCCTTGTAAACCGCAGTGCTGTAAAAACAGATGTTCCCTCTCAGTCTATACCTGCTTTTACTCTTGGATATGAAACAGTCCATTTCCTTGTTAAGCCTAATGGTTTTATCAGTGTGGCCGGAGACTTTGCTTCTTTGTTTCAACGTTTCCTTCATTTCAGCCTAAGTATTCTGTAACTTTGAATATGACATAGACATCATCTCATACATATAGACTGAGAGGATGACATCACAGCTGGCTTGTCAGGTCCGTTGATTCATGATGCCGAGGTAATATTGGATTCTGCAACACATGCATGATATTTCACAAGAGCTTAGCAGCCATTGCGGGTCCAAAACAAAATCAACACTACAAAATACACATGAGACATGAGATTTGGCTATACACGGAACTTAATAATGTCAGTGGATGTCTTTGGCTCTTTGTAAGAATATCAACCTAGAGAAAGCCTGTAGTGTTGCAACTCCCTTCCTGTATAACATGAAATATGGCCTGTCCAGCAATGAGTCAAAACTTTTCACTGAAGACAGAAGCATCTGTCATCTGCCCACCGCCCTGGTGAAATTGTTGCGGCTACGGTTTTTCTCAGAGCTGAAGAACAGCGCCCTTAATTCATCAGTTGCCATCAACATGATATATAGCATAACTGTAGACTTTGTTTGCATTTTAATTTTTTAAAAGGTTTGGTTTTTAACCTCGCCAGCCAAAAGCCTGCAGCCAGTTTCTTCATATTTGTGATTACAAATTGACGTTGGTGGTTTTTTGATGATAAGTTATGCTAATAGCAAATGTACTTTAAAATGTACTCATTTAGTTAATATACCCTGTACCTTCCTAAGCAGGAACAAGCCGTTTTGTTAACATACAACTCTTTACTCTTCATAAAAAGTTTAGTTTTGTTCTTGGTGACTGGCATGAAGGGGATAGACAACCAAAAATCAAAGTTCTGTCATCATTTAATCACCTTCAACATGTTCCAAACTTATATAAATTTCTTTTTTCTGCTAAACACAAAAGAAGATATTTTGAAGGATGTGGGTAACCAGATAGTTGATGCTTCCCATTGACAGATTTTACTATATTATGATCATCATCTCTTTGGTTACATAATTTTATTTTTTGTTGAATTTTCATTTTTGGTTATTTTTTTTCTTCCGCTCTGGGAGTCTATGGCAGACTTTTCAACATTTAACATTCGCAGCCCTGCAGAGTTTGTTCCAAAACACATACCATGTAGTTTTCAAATAAACCTAAAGGACGTGATTAGCTGAATCAGGTGCGTTTAGTTAGGGTTGAATCTAAACTATGCAGCACTGTGGGAGTTTGACACCCCTGCTCTGGCGCCATCAACAGTTTAAATTTGCATGTTCGTATGTTAATGCTAATAACTTTTGAATGCTGAGTCGAATGCACACCAAAATTTTACATTCTTTAATTTTTAATAGTTCGAAAAATCTTTCGTCTGATTTTCACCAAAATTGGCTTAGATCATCTTCAGGCCACGGTGGCAAAAAGTTATGGAATTCAAGTAGATTAGTCGAACCTTTCTCGAAAAACATGCAAACAAATTTTATGAAGAGTATGCCGAAATGGATGCAAGGCTATATCTCCACAATGCTTTAGCATATATAGACCAAACTTGGTGTGTGTTATAATAACCATGACCTGAGGCAACCTGCACAGTTTTGGCACAGCGCCACCTAGTGTTCAGGAGATATGAAAAAGATGGAAAATGGTCTCTTTATATTCGTTGCGGCATGCCGAGTCAAACCATACCCAATTTTCCCCTGTCAGCCATTTTGGGCTTTTTAAAAATTTGTTGTAAAGTGCTATTTTTTAAATGCATTGGTGTATTGGTGTTGATATACGAAACTGTTATCATTTAACTCAACAACAAATTCAAAATGGAAAGGTCTGACATATTGACACCAAACTTTGTATGTGGCATTGTCACCTCGCACAGACCACGCAACATCAATTTGGTAGCAGTGCCACCTATTGGTTAAAAGTGATAAACCATTCATTGAAGCCATTAATAATGATATTTCAAAAATGCTAAAACTTTTGATTAAATTAGCCTGTTATAAAGACACTCAAAATATTTCTTGGGTCATGCCGAGAACATAGATACCAATTTTGCCATAGTTGTGGCCAAACTTATTGTTATTTAGTTATTTTCTTTAAAAACCTACTTTTTTAACTCCGCCTTGACTGTTTGTCTGATTTTCACCAAATTCAAATCAGATCGTCTTCAGACTGTGCTGACAAAAAGTTTGTGTCGATAAACAAAGCAGTTTTTGTATAGTGCCGCAACAAATTTGAGGCATGATGCCAAAATGACTCTGAGGCTGTATCTCTGCAAAGCTTTGAGATATTAACACCAAATTATGTGTGTGCCATTGTCACTGTACACAGAACACACCACATAGAATTGATAACAGTGCCACCTATTGGTTAAAAGTGATAACCCATTAAATCACATGACTGGTGGTTGTATTTATGATTTTTCAGTTATTTCGACCAAAATCATCTGCAGTTGATGCTTGCTACCTTACTTCTGCAGTGCTTGGCCCCGATAATTGCAGCTATATTTTGAATGTTAATCGCATTCCCATTGGCGATTTTAATAGTTTGACATATTTAGGTATTTCAATTTTACCTGCACTACACCGTAAAAAAATTCTGTAAATTTTATGGTAAAAAACTGGCAGCTGTGGTTGCCAGAATTTTACCGTAAAAATATGTTTGCAAAATTTTAGGTTTTACAGATTTAACTTAAATTTACATTTAAATACCGTAATTTCATTAACTGATGTAATGTTAATATATAACCTATTGAAGTACTAAAATCTGTTAAGTACCTTTGTAGTACACTGATACCCACTAAAAGCAGGTGGTGATGAGGAAGTCACATGATGAACCAAAGCTCATTACAAACAGCTTTTAAATACTAACATATATAGAAGGTGCCTGATCATGGTAACACACATGAAACTGAAATAATGCAATAAACATTCATTTAACAACATTATATGTAACATACAACCCTAATGCAAAAAACTGACAAGAAAAAACAAAAAATTCACTGTAAATTCTATGTTCTTTTTCACTTCCAAAAACTGGATACTGCCATAAAATTACATGTAATGTCCAATACAATTTTTCATTGTATATAGTAGGGGAACTTACCGTTAACCAATTAATAGGTTTTTACTGTAGCATTTTTGCAGTTATTTTTTACAGTGTAGTTTTATTTGATATCTCAAGCCTGTTACAGTGGAAATTGCAGTTTATATAATCACAGATGTGTTTATATACATTACAATTTACAAATTACGTAATTTAATTTGAGTGTAAAGGATTTATTTTAATGTTGCACTCCAAAGCACAGTAATTAGTCATATTGAAGTATTTAACTGTTACCTGTACTGGTTTCATTTGAAATCCCAGGCTTTTGCAGGGAAAACTGCAGTATATATTACTTACAAATGTGCCCATTCAGGGATTACAAAGAGTTATAGCTCTGGGATAAAATGACAATGATAAATATTCACTGGGAGTTCCTGCCAAAATAAATTTTTTACTTGTTAACAACAGTGGCTAATAAGAGGCAACACAAAGACACAACATTGTTTTAGTGTCTGTTGCAGTTTTTTAAAAACGTACAGGTTATGACAGAAAGACAAAGGAAGCTTAAAGCAATGAAATACTTAATTTGCCCTGGAAGTTTTTTTTAAGAGAGTAAAAGGCTCCCTAACACTGAGGGGTTTTTAATTAAAACGATTGGCTATAACATGCTATATTGCAAACATTGTCCCATAGTCTCATCTTGAAAATGACTTAACCTTTGTCATCGTTACTATGGATACTAATGGATGCAGTCGCAAAGTGTGCGTGAGAAAGAGTATGTGTGTAAAAGGAGAGAGAGAAGAAAGACAAAGACATGCTTACTTTAATAGCGCTCTTTAGAGGATGGCATGTGATTAAAATCTTGTATCAGCAGGTTAGGCCTAAAAGGAGCAGTAATGGTCTCTGTTCTGATCTCCTAATTGAATTTGGTGAGGAAAAATTTAGATTGTTTAGATAGAGCGAAGTTTATCTGAAGGTCCATACAGCGCTTTGGTTTCTCAGTATGTTCTTACACAAAGAAACCAAAGAGAACGCACTTCAACGCCGTGATCCGAGTGTTGTCAGTTTAATAGCTGAGGTGTTGTCTCAGGGTCTGGTCACAAAAATCAATTTCATGTCCACCGGTGTATTTATGCTGTATAGTGCAAACATGCATTTTCTGACGTGCAATAAAAAGCATCTCCCGCTGTTGCTAATTCAATGTAGTGTTCCATCATGCACAGTAAGTTGCAGCTTGGCTTCCTTGCGCTAAGTTACACGTCTACAATAAATTACAGTGGAGGGCTTTAGTCAGCACTTCTGGGTGAGGCGATTCAGAGGACAACCGTTCATTTCCTGAGTGATTCATAATGCTTAGGTTGCATTACCTTACACAGCATTTCGTCTCTGATATATAAAACAAATGCCACACCCTCTGGCCTTATGATCCATAATACTAATACAGTTTACCTCAGATGTGCAAGTGACAGTTGAGGTATCAAAGGATGCTGTAAAGATAATTTATCATTTTTATTTATTTCTTTGTACACTCTGGCCTTATGATCCATAATGCTGATAGAATTCACCTCAGATGTACAAGTGACAGCTGAGGTACCGAAGGATACTATAAAGATAATTTATCATTTTTATTTATTTATTTGTACACTCTGGTCTTATGATCCATAATACTGATAGAGTTCCATTAAATTAACAAATGACAGTTGAGGTACTAAAGGATATTGTAAAGATAGTTTATATTTTTTGTCACTTTTGATCAGTTTAATGGTTCCTTAATGAATATTAATGAAATTAATGAGTAGATTATTTTTTTAAAAACAAAACCTTACTAACCCAAAACCTTTGAATGGTAATGTATGTTGTAGGTTATAAATTGTAAGAATATTCTTAATGTCATTTGGTCAAAAAAAATGTAAAAAATGAAATGAAAAGAAGAATCAACAAGTCAAAGAGATCCTGACATATTTTCTCAAAATCTGTTGAAATTCTGTTTGTTAACAATATTAAGCATTAATAGATCTTTGGATCATATTTTCTTTAAAAAAAATTTTGTGTCATTATGATTACAGTTTCTCCCTGACAGTTATGGTATTTGTGAACTACGGTGGAGGTGGTTACTGGTTTTTTCATCATGCACCGTGGAATGGTGAGTTATTTTGCTGATTGGTTACATATATGATGATTTGAGATGATATCTCTAATTTATACTCTATACAGGGCTTCATATTGCAACTGAAGTGACTGCAAATGTATATATATATGCAGTTTTGTCAAATATCACCTCACAAGTTTTCTAATAACTCAGTCAAAAAGATTCACAAAACAGCTTAAATTTCGCTGGTGATTTAGTCATTTTAATCACTCAGTACGTAAATTATTTGAAGCCATTATTGAGTTCACAACCAACTATTTCCCTGAGTAATTTTTTTGCGTTTTTCTAGTTTGAAATGAATACGAATCATTCACTCACAAGTGCTTCTGAACATTTAGTCTTGTAATTTGTCAACTGAAATTATTTGGCTGCTCAATGTTTCATTTAAAAATTTGACATTTTCAGCTTTTGTTGTTTCTGGAGCCAAGTTAGAAATACACGTTTATATATGTGCCCTAAAGTTATTAAAGGAGAACTCCACTTCCAGAACAACAATTCACAATTTACTTACCCCCTTGTCATCCAAGATGTCTTTCTGTCTTCAGTCGTAAAGAAATTATGTTTTTTGTTCTTCACGAGTCGTCATTAAAGAGTTGTTCAAAATGAACGAATCGTTCAAGAATGACACATGGACGCGCATCCGAGAGCCTGTGCTACGTGAGCTTTTGTGCTTAAAAAGTATACATATTTTTATTTTTCGAAAAAAATGACAGATCGTTTCGCTAGATAAGACCCTTCTTCCTCGGCTGGGATTGTTTAGAGCCCTTTGAAGCTGCATTTAAACTACTTCTTTGAAGTTCAAAAATCGGAGGCACTTGAAGTCCATTATATGAAGAAAAATCCTGAAATGCTTTCCTCAAAAACCATAATTTCTTTATGACTGAAGATAGAAAGACATGAACATCTTGGATGACAAGGGAGTGAGTTAATTATTTGTGAATTGTTGTTCTGGAAGTGGACTTTAATTAGGCATTTTTAGATAAATACCACTGATTAGCTATATCCAGTAGGAAATAAAAGCTAAAATAATGCCTCATAAATCTTCTTGGACTACCAAAGACATAATTTACTGATATCTGATCCATACATTTAAAGTGCTGCTTTATCAAAGAGACACTTTAATTCAGCATGCATTTTATACTTTGCATCTACGGTATGACTTTTGGATGAACATCCTCAAAGGACGCAGATGAGAAGGGGTTGCATGTTAAATTTTAATGGGGGTCTATTACGAAGCACATCTCCTGGAGTATTCACAGATGAACTCAATTTAAGGCTCATAATGGCCTCTTCATCATATCAGCAGAATTGTATTGATCATAAGGGAAAGCAGATGGATTTTCATATTACTGTGAGGCCTCCTCTGTCATGGCTGTATGAGCATTTATAAATCATTTGCTGTCTGAAAATCGAAAAATAATGAGAAAACAATGTTTTTAGGGCCACACAATCTTTTATCATTAGTTACTACACTGAGTGACAGCATTTGTTTACAATTAATTGTGATTATGAGGATAAAACTGATTTTGCCAGTCATTCAGCAAGAAGATAATGCATTTCCTGCGTGTCAATCAAACAGCCAACTTTCCAGCAACTGACACATTCAGCAGATGTGTGTGTTCATGTGTGTGAATGTCTTTTTCCATGTACATTACAGGTCTCACAGTAGCTGATCTTGTGATGCCTTGGTGAGTTGCCAGCATGTACTTAATGAATCGATGGAGAATTATTACTTTCCATTTTTGAGATTAATATGGAAAAGAGTGCGACTTCAGTCCAACAGTTTGGATCTGCCTTCAAGACCATTCAGATTTAAAGCTTTTCCAACCCACCACCGTTTAAATGCTTTGCCTATGCCAATTAATCTTTCTTTTCTCTGAGAGTACACATAAAGCTTGTAATGCCCAGAGACTACTTTAAAAAAGGCCTGCATGATGAAATAAATGCAGATTCCTCTATGTATAGAGACCCGGCGGCAATGCAGTAACCACTTTAAATTGTGGGTTTGGAAACGTTAACTGGAGGAAAATTGTTCATAAAAAGCCATGCATATAAAATATCCTCATTCCTTTAAAATTCATAGACTTAAACAAAATTGCAAATACAGTGGAGATCAAAATTACAGAACAATCTATAAATACTTAAGCTGTAGGTATACCACTGTTAAACAAAAATGTTTTACAAAATTTTAATAATTTTAAGACATTATTAAGAAGTACAGAAGCCATTGCTTTGAATGATTTCAGCACATCTGCTGCCGCAGAACGTCACTAGTCTCTCACACTGCGCTGCTGTGATCTTTGTCTTCTCATGTTCCACTCTCCATAGTTTGGTAACTGTAGTTTCTTAGTTTCTTAAACATAACTTTGTCACCAAGGATTTCCCAGAGAATTTCATGTAGAAATTAGAAGTTTAGATCAGGACTCTGGCCCGGCCATTTAATTTGAATGTGATGGGGGCATTGTGTTGCATGAAAATTGAAAGGAACTGCATGTTGCTGAAGGAGGTTCTGATAAACATTTGCATTCACTCTGCCATGTATAAGAGGTTGTTCTCTCATTTTGATCTCCACAAGTATCAGTAGTGATGAACAACAGTTGTGAAATGACAGAGTATGTTATGTAAAATAATACTGTTTTTAATTCTTTGGCAAGGTTTGTGTTCATCATAGGTACTTCTGTAGTGCTAGCATTCACCTCGATGCATAGGAAAGGTGTTTCACGGCTGCAGCTCCTTCGCAAGACTACGTGGCGAACCATTGTCCTGATGCTCATCGGGTTCTGCTTCATGAACTACAGCCCAAAAGATGGATATTGTGAGTAGGCTATACATATTTTTTTGGCTTTTTCTACAACAGTCATAGCTTTTTCATATAACTTAGAATTAAAGGGGATTCAGCTTTAAAGGAGAAGTCCACTTCCAGAACAAAGATTCACATATAATGTACTCACCCCATTGTCATCCAAGTTGTTCATGTCTTTCTTTCTCCAGTCGTAAAGGAATTATGTTTTTTGAGGAGAACATTTCTGCATTTTTTTTCCATATAGTGGACTTCTTTGGTGCCCCGAGTTTGAACTTCCAAAATGCTGTTTAAATGCAGCTTCAAAAAGGGTTTTATCTAGTGAAACGATCAGTTATTTTCATTTTAAAAAAGTACAATTTATATACTCTTTAATCTCAAATGCTCATCTTGTCTTGCTCTGCCTGAATTCTGTGTGTTCTGGCTCAAGACAGTTAGGGTATGTCGAAAAACTCCAATCGTTTTTTCATCCTCAACTTCAAAAATGATTTCAGAATCATCCTACATCGCTGCAGAAGTACCGACCCAGTCTATGCAAAGTGAACATGCAAAGAAGATCAAACACCCTTAAGAAAAAAAGGTAAAACAGCAATATAGGACACTTTTGAAGTTGAGGGAGAACATGAGATGGGAGTTTTTCGACATACCCTAACTGTCATGAACTGGAAAAAAACAGTTCAGGCAGAGTAAGACAAGAGCGTTTGAGATTAAAAAGTATATAAATTGTATTATTTTTATGAAAATAACAGATCATTTTGCTAGATAAGACACTTCTTTCTCGGCTGGGATCGTTTACCACCGCATTTGGGATCGTTTGAATCCGCATTTAAACTGCATTTTGGAAGTTCAAAATCGGGGCACCATATCAGTCCATTATATGGAGAAAAATCCTGAAATGTTTAACTCAAAAAACATAATTTCTTTATGACCGAAGAAAAAAAGACATGAACATCTTGGATGACAAGGGGGTGAGTACATAATCTGTAAATCTTTGTTCTGGAAGTGGACTTCTCCTTTAAAATCCTGACTTAACAAACTGCATCTGAACTGCTGGTGATGCTGTTTTGTTGTGTGTAAATGTGTGTCTTTCATATGTCATATGAGAAAGCTATATGTGTTCGTATCTACAATATATATGCAGCTTAATTTTCAATGACAATAATTTAGTTGCACTGACAGTCCACAGAAGTCAATGGTGTTTGAATTGGCATTATGCTTCTGCTTGCATTGCATTGGATTTATCATAGTACAATAGAAAACAAGAAGACTCATTACAGTTGTTGTTCTGTTCTGGCTGGCAGTGACTAATAACAGACAAAGAGTGACCTGTACCCTTTAATCTGTGCCCTTATTAAAAAAGACAGTGAACTTTTTCCTCATATTACATATTCAAGTCACCCAATCCTCATTTTGCAAATGAAGTCCATTAGCCTCTGTTAATGATGAACGAAAGAAAGCCGAAATTTCTAATCCAGGGTCTCACAGCAACACATTAGGACTGTCAGGGTTAAGCGAGGAGGGCAGGGAGAGCCGTCTGACAGGTCAGTGCAAAGCATTGCTCATACATTAGCCAAAGCAGCTTAGCTGTCTGGCAGGATGGATGTGTAACTAAGTTAACAAAAATATTGTGATACTTTCCAGTGATCCAGTGGCAATCATAATATCTGGAGCCGTTGAACAGAGGTGCACAGAGCAAAAACAAGCCTGGCGTTAATGGTCAATTATCACAGATAGGGTTTCATCATGCCAGCTGCACAGCGGATTTTATGGAACTTCATGTAATGTAATTACAGCTTTTGCCCTAAACTGCAAAATTTACTCTCTCCATATCTGATACCTCAGCCTGTGGATCAGTCAGAATGATGTTTAGAAAGCATTTCACCCCAGTATACCTGCATTCAAATGCAACAAAATGTATTACAATTCATTGAAAATCATTTGATTAAATGTTCTATTTAAACATGGCACCAGTAAAGATTTTAGCCGGTCTGTCTCTGCTTGGCCACTAAAACTATTATCATCCTTGGACCTTAATTTAAAGAATGTCAATCATATAGAAACATTAATGTTTTTTTTTTCAATGGTCCATTGCAAATCTACCAAAACAGTCCCACTTTTGAATAATAATTACCCTACCGTTTCTCCTTTCACGATGTGAGTTAAACTTAGCTTACGATGTTGATTGTAAACTAATCTTTTTGCGAAATTACTGACTGTCAATTCTTTGATTGATAAATTGCACAGCGGAAAAGAAAGCGTGTGTGTATGGGGTTTAATTGACAGATACCATTAGTCACCGAACCACTTCCTGTCTCCATGCGCAGAGGTGGAGTGTTTCCGCTTTTTATTTGATTTGTTGGATCAATGATCAGTATTATATTGTTTCTTGTGGCCCTTGGTACGTGCCACAAAGAGGTTTTCAATTAACTAATGTGCAGATTACCATCAATCTCTCGCTCTGTATCGCTCGCTCCCATCACCCTCCCCGCCAGCATGTCCTCAGATAAGCATTATTAGTCTCCGGCAGGCTAGATCACACCTCTGCAGTCCTGCAGTGAAAGACTTCTCACCTCAGCCTGGGCCTGTGTCAGCATAACCATCATTAGACTGTGTTATGAACATAAATCAGATCTTTAGTGAAAGACAATACAACACCTAGAAGTTCTCACACCTTAGATGTACAAAAATCTTATCTGAAATCTATTTTATATTCCTTGCTACTAGTTGCTATATATTCAAGTAATATACAGTAATAGTTCTTCAGTTAAATGAAATAACAACTAGATGTTTTGATTTTATGAACTGAACCAGGAAATAAATAATTATATTTTCTAATATATATATATATATATATATATATATATATATATGTATTTTTATAATGTTTTTAAAAAGATCTCATATGCTCACCAAGGGTACATTTATTTGATTTAAAACTATAGTACAAACTGTAATATTGTCAAATAGTATTACAATTTAAAAAAAGTGTTTTCTATTTTAATATACACCGCCATTCAAAAGTTTTCAGTGTTTTTTAAAGGCGTCTTTTCTGCTTATCAGAAAAGAAATCATTCTAATATGCCGATTTATTATCAATGTTGAAAACAGTTGTGCTGCTTAATATTTTTTTTGGAACCTGTGATACTTCTTTCAGGATTCTTTGATGAATAAAACGTTAAAAAGAACAGCATTTATTAAAAAATAGAAATCTTTTGTAACAATATACACTACAGTTCAAAGTTTAGGGTCATACATGTTTTCTTTCTTTCTTTCTTTCTTTGAAAGAAATTCATACTTTTATTCAGCAAGGATGTGTTAAATTGATAAAAAGTGATATTAAATACTTATATTGTTAGAAAAGATTTCTATTTTGAATAAATGGTGTTCTTTTTATTAATTAAAAAATCCTGAAAGAAGTATCACAGTTTCCAAAAAATATTAAGCAGCACAACTGTTGCCAAAATTGATAATAAATCAGCATATTAGAATGATTTCTGAAAGATCACGTGACACTGAAGACTGGAGTAATGGCTGATGAAAATTCGGCTTTGCATCATTCTGTATTTTTAAGTATATTTAAGTATATTTTTTTCTTCTGTGTTTTTGATCAAATAAATGGAACTTTGATGAGCATTAGAGACTTCTTTAAAAAACATTAAAAATCTTACTGATCCCAAACTTTTGAATGACAATTAATTTGGTTGTATAGTTATATCAAAAAATCAGTTTAGGTAGTTTCTAATTTCTAACTGTAAAAGTATGTTTAAAAAGTATAAGAATGATATGTATTACTGTATATACAAATATTATATGTATTTTCAGATCAATTATGCAATGACAAAAAATAGCTGCTCTAAAAGCATTACTATAAGAAATTCATTTTAAATCTTGTAAATTCCTGACAATATTTTACAGTAATGTATTTAAAGAAAGATTTAAAATCTACAGGAAAAGCACCAGTACAGCTAAAGGCACAAAAGCCCTCCACTGACTTGCGTGCTGACTACTATTAAATGCAACCTTATTAATAATACATTATATGTGAGTGTGTTTTTCCATCAATAGTCTGTAACAGTAATCGTATGTTTATATTTGTGTGTGTGCATAAATGTGTTAGTATCCTGGTCCTGGCTACGGATACCCGGAGTGCTTCAGCGTTTGGGTTTCACCTATTTTGTCCTCGCAATGATGCAGACTTTCTCTCCCCACAGAGACATCCCCTTGAGGATTGTGAGTTAAACTCTATGGCTCACGTTTCTCTCAGATCAGACATCTGTGCAGGAAGACACTTGTTCTGAAATAATGATTAATTGCTAGAGGTTACAGTAAGATGATGTCAATATATGGCAAATCAGTTGTTAAAATTAGCCTACTGCTGTTGAGTTGATTGCTAACTCTGTCTGATTTCTGCATGTTCCCTTCAGCATTACTGGTGGACCCTCATTCAAGATTTGGTTTTATACTGGCCAGAGTGGATCTTCATTGTGTTGCTGGAGACCATCTGGTTGTGTCTCACTTTCTATCTGCCTGTTCCAAACTGCCCCACGTGAGTTCATATTAGCGTCAAGCTTTGACCATACACATTTGTGCAGAAGATTAACTATCACACTCAACAATACAAACACAATAATATAGAATATAAATCCTGTGCATTCAATAATTAATGTGTAATGTGTCTGTCAAGCCTGATTTAACTGCAGTTCATCCCTTTATTAACATAATAATAATGTCATTCATACATCAAGCTAATTCCTTGGGTGACATATATGTTGGCATTATTACACAAGCGCACCGCTGAGGATATATGCGGGACGGCGGTAATGTTGTACATTTACATCATGAATGCGCATATATATGCATTGCAGCATGGTCATTTGTGTGGTGTTGTGTTTGTGAGTCGGTGAACGCGCGAGGGTGCGTGCCGAACAAGCCCGTGTTGCGCGGCTCTTATGAGATCTGTGATTTATGAGTGTTTGGCGGCCGCTTCAGAGGGGATAATTAGCCAATCTCAGTCTGTCATGTGCACTAAAAGGAGGCAGGGAGAAAGGATTCATCTTCCTTTCTCTGCCTCTCTCCCTTTTTCTCCTCATATCCACTCAACCTTCCATTTACGTCCTCCTTCTCCTCTCCTTCAAGATTTTTTTTAATGTGTCTGGCCCATCATGACATTGATGATCACATGCAGAGCGCTGATAACTCTGCTTGAATGAAAAACATTTTGACCTCACAGTTATTGTCCTTGTGTTGCAACACAATGCAGCTTTGAATTTTGCTACCACCAAACACACTTCCTTCTAAATAATTAAACCAGAGGCTTTTCAATAAATGTTTTTCTTGGCACCGTCGCCTTTGGCTGTTTCTTTGCAAAGCTTTTTTGGAACAATATGTGCAGTGAACAGCGCTATAAAAATAAACTGAATAATGAATTGTTATATTAATATATTCATTTAAATGACAAGGAACTCATACATTACCATTTAAAAGTTTGGAGTGGGTAAAAAGAAATTGAAAGAAGTGAATTTTATTCAGGAAGGATGCATTAAATTGATTAACGGTGACATTAAGACTTTTACATTGTTACAAGAAAAAGTTCAAGAGAAGTTCACTTCCAGAATAAAAAATTCCTGATAATTTACTCACCCCTTGTGTCATCCAAGATGCTAAAGTTGTTCTTTCTTCAGATGCAAAGAAATTAAGGCTTTTGAGGATTTTCAGGATTTTTCTCCATATAGTGAACTTTAGTGGTGGTCAGTGGGTTGAAAGTCCAAATTGCAGTTTCAATGCAGCTTCAAAGGACTCTACATGATACCAACCGAGGAATAAGGGTCTAAATTATCTTCATTTTCTTAAAAATTGCTATACTTTTAACCACAAATGCTCATCTTGCACTAGCTCTGCGATGCACACCCGTGACTTCACACATTACAAAATCGTGTTTGAAAAGTCACGCGTGGTTAATTTTTCGTCTGTGTACTCCAATTTAAAAAGGTAGGGTAGGGTGAAAAACTCCATCTTTTTATTTTATCCAACTTCAGAATCATCCAACATCATTGTTTTACCTTTTTTTGTTACTGGGTCGGTACTTCCGCCTACATCACTTTTGTATGATTACGTAATACGTAAGGTCGAGCTAGTGCAAAATGAGCATTTGTGGATAGAAATTCGTATTTTTCTTAGAAAATGACTGATTGTTTTGCTAGATAAGACCCTTATTTCTTGGCTGGGATCGTTTAGAGCCCTTTGAAGCTGCATTAAAACTGCAGTTTGGACTTTCAAACCATTGGGCACCATTAAAGTCCACTATATGGAGAAAAATCCTGGAATGTTTTTCCTCAAAAACCTTAAGTTCTTTTCGACTGAAGAAAGAAAAATACAAACATCTTGGATGACATGGGGGTGAGTAAATTATTAGGAAATTCTGGAAGTCAACTTCTCTATTAAAGAATCTTGAACAAATGCGACCCTTGGACCACAATACCAGCCCTTAGCAGCAATTGCCAAAAATACATTGTATGGGTCAAAATTATTTTTCTTTTATGCCAAAATCATTAGTATATTAAGTAAAGATCATGTTTTGTGGATATATTTTGTACATTTCCTACCATAAATATGTCAGAAAATGAATTTTTTGATTAGTAATATGCTTTTCTGAGAACTTCATTTGGACAACTGGTGATTTTCTCAATATTTTGATTTTTTTTGTACCCTCAGATTCCTGATTTTCAAATAGTTGCATCTCAACCAAGTATTGTCCTATCTTAACAAACCATACATCAATGGAAAGCATATTTATTCAGCATTCAGATGATGTATAACTCTCAGTTTCAAAAAATTGACCCTTATGACTGTTTTTTTGGTCCAGGGTCACAAATGTATCATGGTTTCCACAAAATTATTGAGCATCACAACAGTTATTAAGATTGATAATTATTAGAAATGTTTCTTGATCTTAATATCAGCATATTAGAATGATTTCTGAAGGATCATGTGACACTGAAAAAAATTGTAATAATATTTCACATTATTACCATTTCCATTTTTACTGTATTTTTTATTTTAAAATTTAATTTTTTCTGCTAGTGGTTATTTAGGAGCTGGTGGTATTGGAGATGATGGTTTATACCCCAACTGCACAGGAGGAGCAGCCGCATATATAGACAGATGGTTATTTGGGGACAAAATCTTCTGGCATCCAACATGCAAGGTGAAAATTATTTACGATCACCTTTAACCAGTTCCGAGCATTACAAATCGGACACTGAAATCTTAATTCTGACTGAACAGTTGACTTTATTATGTATAATAAGAATTTAAATTATTTGACCATTGTCTCTGGCAACCAATTTCCTGCACTGTGATATTATTGTGTCTCTTGTATCACTCCATGGTTTTGCAAATCAATATGTCCATTTATTGACTGACTTAGTGACTTGTCATGTACTAAGCTTCGTGCAGGGGATTATTTGCAATAATGGCCTATCTGATTGTACATTATCACTTGCTTAAGTGAAATCACAAGTTATATTGATTAATATAGCAGTTATATTGGTATTGCATGGATTACAATAATAAAATGTATAATTTTTGTTTCTGTAGGTCTTGTATCATACAACTGAGCCTTTCGACCCAGAGGGTGTTCTGGGAACAATTAATTCCATAGTCATGGGGTTTTTAGGCATGCAGGTAA
Organism: Labeo rohita; assembly: GCF_022985175.1. Lineage (NCBI taxonomy): Eukaryota > Metazoa > Chordata > Actinopteri > Cypriniformes > Cyprinidae > Labeo > Labeo rohita. The sequence continues at coordinate 18,253,677 of NC_066881.1, read as the reverse complement.
TTGAACATACAGTATTTAAGCAATATCAAATAAAACATTCCTATATTGCATGAATAATTCTTTAAACAGGAAGTTAATATTGAGTAATCTACATTTTAGGTACAGTATGCACAGATATTTTGTTGTTTTGAAAAATAGTGCAGCAAAAAATAGTTCCAGTGCAATGAAACCTACTGTAAGATAAATGGAAGAAAGAAAAAAAAAACAAATCTGCACTTTTAGAATGCATTCCAATCAAATTAAAGGGTCAGAGCTGATTTGTTACATTTATTTAAATAAATAAATAAATATGTGAAAAATAAAAATAAATAAACAAATAATCAAATTTACTTATTGCAGGACATGCATCAAAGACAACTCAACATAGCTGATCGAGAGAGCCTAAAACTAATCCAAACCCCAACATGTGACTTATCCAAACTGTGCGTTTCACAGACTATAGATCATTGACTTTTCAGCATGTTCTCTTCTTGTCTCATTGATTAATTTCACTTTTAGTTCAGCGAACAATGACAAATCAATAATATTGGACTGTATTTGCTGGCAACTCTCTTAGACAAACAGCTGTTCTGTCTCAGCGGTGCTTGCAGCTGTGGACAGATGTGTGCGTCTCTGGCAAAGGTCAAAGAAGTTTCTCACCCTTTGATGATGACAGTGCCCCGGTGACCGGTGAGAACTAGACGTGCAAACTCAGTTGCATTGCTGAAATCCCTGTGGGCGGAGGCAAAAAACAGTTAGCGCCAAGCCCGTCAATCAACATGTCTTTGAGAACACGGCAGGTGTCGGCCTCTCCGTCTGTGTCCGTCCGCTCCAGCGTCCTCGGCTGAGGCTCATTCGTCATCACCGAATTAATCAGTGAGCGCGGCCAACTTCACAGCCGTGCATGGCTGCGCGGGGAGCGTTGAAACTTGAGCTCTTTTTCAGGGCCACAACCACCGCTCACATCCTCTCTCTCTGTCCGAACATGATATTAGTACGACGTATGATAAGCATTATTGTCCTGCAGTCTATTTGCTATTAATTATTTGAGTTTACTTAGAGGATTATGACCTATTTGGCCTAAAATACAGGCATTTTTTTCTATAAAAGTATTTCATCTAATACTGGAAATAATCTTTGTCTTCACAGGCTGGAAAGATTCTTCTGTTTTATCGTAAAATGAATAAACATATCCTGGCACGATTCCTAATTTGGGCCCTCATCCTGGTACGTGCACACACACTTACATAAAAATTTTTAAAAAGCAGATTTCAACAGCAAGAACTGCACAAGCCCTGTATCTACAAATGTTATATTGCTTGTAGTTGTAGACAGTTTATGAAATAGGTAGGTGTCATATGATATGTGTATATATGCACTGAATGAATTCCAAGGCAGAGATTGCTATCGCCTCCCTCTCGGGAATGAACCGGATGGCTTGTTCAGCTCACGGATGTCTAGTGGTTTTTGAATCTGGGGTTTTACCGCTGTTATTGCATATTAATTTCCACTGGTTCTTTGGTTTAACATGCATGACAGAAAAAAAGTTTTAATTCAAATATTATTTAACATGTTTTATACCATGTTTAATAACTTGATAACAGATTGTGTTTAAACTTAATGACATTTGCTAATTTTATAAGAAATGATTATATACAAAAAAAAGTATTATTACTTCACATTAGCATTAAAAAAATTGGGGTCAGTATCATTTTTGTTTTTGAAAGAAGCATCTTATTCTCACCAAGATGTATCTATACATCTTGGTGAGAATAGGATGCTTCTTTCAAAAACAAAAATTGTACTGACACCAAACTTTTGAATGGTAATGATCACAATATTTTTTCCCCATATCAGTCGATATCGATAATTATCCCGATAAATGTAAATTTTTTATTTCTTTCAAGTTTCAAGTCAAGGCAGATTTTTGCTATAATGTGAAAGTTGTAAAAACCAGACGGTTAACTGTGGCTTCAAATTATTCTTTATAGTCAGAATATGACAAACACTACATGTCTTTTGATATATATATATTTAATATATATAATAACCTATAGCAAATCTAAACAGGTGGAGCTGGGAAGGTGGAGGGTTTCAGAGGAACTATGAAATGGAAAGCAGTAAACTCATTGGCTGCGTGTCCAACATGAACCAATCAGCTTGTAGTTTAACTCTGTGAATATTATATTTGAATATTTGCTTTAACCACCCATCAGCCTGCATCATCTAGAGTTTCATGACAGAACTTGGCATTTATTTGAAATCGAAATCTTTTATAACATTATAAATGTTTTTACTGTCACTTTTGAAAATAAGTATTTTTACACATACAGCTTTGAAATCTCTGGGACCCCAAACCTGTAAAATGTCAGTCTCAGCAGAACATAAGAGTTAAACTAAACTATGACGTCTAAACCATAGGTTGAAAAAAGTGATTCTATCTTAGATTGAGATGACAATAGTGAACGTCTGTCCGATTTGCGGGTTAAGTGCTCCATTTGGGTGGTCCCACAGACAAAAGGAGCAGAAGCTGGGCTGGGTGGGAAGTGCATAAGGATGTATGAACCACTGTCTCAGGGGAAATGGCCATGTGCTACTAGAAATGTTTTCCAGGGGCAGCACAGTTCACTTACTGATGTCCTTCCCTTGCACAAAGGCTTTTTGCACCATGTGGGGTGAACAAACCCTTTCTGCAATCCCACTCTGTATTTGTTGGTGTTTGTCAGTTTTAATGAGCATGACGAGTTAAGCAAGCTCAAGTTATATGGTGTGTTTAATCTAAACTGAATTGTGCAGTCATTTATTCAAGGTTATTAAGCGAGAATCGTGTTTCTGCGCAACGCAGCATATGTTGATCACAGGGTCTACACAGAAAAGGAGTTTGTAGGCTTCTCTTCTATGAAAGACCTTGCCTCTGTGTTTTGTTTTGGACTTCTGGAGGCAGAGCTGCTGGAATGCCCTCTCTAGAGACGACAGGTGCTGATGGAGGGGTTTTGTCTGGCAAACTCTGAACATAAAGCTGTGGATGACTGGGGCAAATGACCTGCATTTCTCAGCAATGGCTTCGCTTACGGTCATTCTTGCACGGCTGGTTATTAATATGAGAAAGAATGTTGCGGCTTAGCAAAGCTTGTATCTCATTTGCTTTTATATATTAAGGACTAAAGATTTGAATTTGGGCCATTTATATGAGTGTGCATATTTTCAACCATCCCTTTCATATGACATCTGTTTTATGAGTCCAATTCATTAAATTATGACCGACAAATGTTACCCTCAGCACCTCCAAAAAGCTGACACAATGTCCTGTTCTTACTCATAAGGTCTCTCTCTTGTGCCAAGATATATATCCTTTACTTTATTGCTTCCTAGGGAACTTTTTCAGAGAAAATAATCATTCTGTTATGCTGATTTGGTGCTCAGCAAATGTTTGTTATTATTATCTCAGTTGAATATTCTTCTATCATGACAGTTCTCAAGATTTTAGCATTGTAATGAATGAAAATGTTACTGTATTTGGTCTTGGCGAAATAGATCTGCTACGATGCTGAATTGCTGCTGCTGTTGGTTATTGCTGTTGTTGTAAATTATTGCTGCTGGTGCTGCAAAGCAAAGCAAGTACAGGAACTTACTACTGCGAGTACAAACACAAATATGGTGCCTTGAGTTTTTAAGACATACTGCTAATACACAAGTAGCATATATAATAACCCGTAGCACGTAAACAGGTGGAGCTGGGGAGGTTGAGGGTTTCAGAGGCTCTAAAAGCATGCTGCGAAATGCTCTAGTAGATGCTAACCAGCCATTTAAATGTAAAGCAGCAAGCTTATTGGCTGTGTATGCAACATGAACCAATCAGCTTGTGCCAAGTAGTTGAACGCTTTGAATATCATCAGTTTGCATTAATGACCCATCAGCCAGCACCAACTAGAGTTTCATGGCAGAACTTGACATTTGTGCGGCTTAATGTCTCTTTCATATGACATTTGTTTTATGAGCCCATTTGTTTTTACTTAAGGTATGTAAGTATTTTGATGTTAAAATTTTCAGTAAGCCATAGGTTGACTTTTTTAGAAAAGACTTTGGCACTTTCAAAACATTGCTCTGTTTGTTTGACCCACCCAGCAACAGCAACACTCATCCAGTGGTGTGAATTTAGGGCGGGGCTACCTGTTTATCCAACCAATGAGACACAGAGGGACTGTTTGAGAAACCTGTTTGAAAACAGTGATTTTAATTTGAAACATTTGCTTATTACAATAGCATATGAAGAGTTCAGATGCAAAACCAGCTAAAAGCCATCTCGGTCAAAAATGAGATAATGATAATGATGAGTGAATGCTCTCGACACATATTATATGTCCATCAAATACTTTTTCTTCAAACTCGCTTTTTTTCAAAGTTGAACTTATTTTTTCTTTAAACTTAGGTTTTTTCTTTTTAGAATGACGTGTCACGCACAAGATGCTAAAATAAAATGTGACGGACAAGTGCAATAGTCAAATGTGTCCATCAAGTGCATTTTACATAGGAAAACAATGAAAAAGTAGTGACTTTTTAGGGTCTTCATGAAATGAAGACATACTTAAAATTCCTCAATGGTCGTCTAAAACAACATCCTTTATACAAAAAAAAATAGCTTTGTTCACAGCAACCCATTTCGTTTCATGTCTCTTTAAATGATAATAAGCTACTGCTCACCCCACCCCTCTCTTATTTTTTTTTTTTTTTTGTATTCAGTGGTGCCTTACCATAAAAAACAAAACTAATCCACTGTGTCCTCAGCAGCTCTGATGTCGGGAGAAAATATAGACAGTTGGTTCAGGGCGGAAATATGCGGGACAGTCGTCAGTGGTCGTGGGCGGGGCTTGAGCAATATGACATCATACTGCTCAGAAAATCAGAACGGCTTAATAATTGAGAATGTGTAGGTTTTTTTGGGTATTAAAAATTGTAGGGTGGTTGTGTCAACACACTACTAAGACATTTATATGCCATCACCATGTAAAAGTGTATTTTGCATCCGATGTCCCCTCTAACTTTTGTATTTGTATATTATATCTGAAGGATATTCTCTTTTAGTATGTACCTCAACCACAATTCTCCACTTCTTCTCACAGTGGAGCTGTTCGAGTGTGGTTTTTGTGAACCCAGACCCACAGTACGCAGATGCCTGATCCCAGTATTTTAAATTTCATTATTCCCAAGCCCTATGACAAATCGGGCCATTATAGCTGTATGTTGAATCATATTGGCCAGCATTATGGGGCCACACTGCTCGGGGTGCTGAAATAAATGAACAGAGATCTATTTCACTTTACCTAGAGGCACAGCATGATAAAATAAACTAGCCAACAGCAAAAAATTATGCTACTGCTGTTCACACACTGCCTCTGATTGTGCAACACAAAGACGGTTTATGTATAATATAGCACTTGCATAATATTTAAATCAATTTTCCTTTTTTATTCAGATTTAGTGATAAGCGTTCACGTTTTTCGAAGATATATAGAATAACAAGTGTAGTTGTTAGGAAAGATTCCTTATTTGTACATGCTGTAAAGCATCTGTTGAAATGTTTTATTCATTTTCTCTCAACTTTTCCCTAATGCTTCATCCCTACTCTGATGTCAGTGAAAATATAGATTGTGGATTGGACCACAGAGCATGTAACTAAGGATTCAGGCGACCAACAAGACCGTTACAGGCTTCATGCTTCACGATAAACACTGCGCATCACATAGCACGAGCAAACAATCAATTATCATTGACATCTCTGGAGAGCTCTGAGGTCTGAGAATGTTTTAAGCAGCACATTTCCAACGGCCTCTTGTGCTGGTAATGTTCTCTTCACACATGTTATGCCGGTTAAACAAAAATTACCTCCCACCACATCCCCAGTCATAAAACGACGTGCGTCTAGAAGGAGGGGGGTTGTCTTGTCATCGTTTGCATGAGTCCTTTGTCAGATTGTGGGATGATTTGAAGCTGTTTGTGCTTCGCCGTCCCAATAAACAAGAACCCTGAGTTAATTAAAGTTCAACGATCACTACTCCGCAGTTTGAGATTGAAATTGAGCGATTGCCCCACATAGCAATGATTGTCCCACATCCTGCCTGCATAGCCTGGAGACTCAATCTAGAGCCAGCCAGGCTATTTCCACACCATTGATTCTGTCATCTATACAAATGATGGATATCCTCCTAACAAGCAGGTTTGGATGCTGAACTGTCTATCCTCACAAAACCACAATATTCCTTTAAATCAGCTTGTTTTAATAATGATACTCTAACGTTTTCAGATATTAGGTTTTTAAGGCAAGACACTGGAGTCAAAAACTGTTTTTCATGCGGTGGTCAATTTAGAAATTTTGGGCTATTTGGCTTTCCATAATATGTTGTTTTAGACTACTGAAAAGAAAACATAGTGTGTTTATTGCATTGTTCTCAAAATTATTTTTCTCCCATGCATTGAGCCAGATGGCCACTTAAGTAGCAGTTTTAAACACCAAACTTTACAGTTTTATTCTGTAACGTTTGGGATCAGAAGGATTTTTAAAAATTCTGCATTTATTTGATTAAAAATACTGAAAAAAACTGTAAAACTGTGAAATATTATTGCAATTTAAAATAGTGGTTTTCTGTTTTTAATATGCTTTAAAATATAATTTATTCCTGAAAATTCAGCTTTGTATCACAGAAATAAATTATATTTTGAAGTATATTAAAATCAAAAATTGTTAGTTTAAATTGCTATTAGTTTTTCTGTATTTTTGATCAAATCAATGGAAATTTGATGAGCATAGAAGGCTTTTTGGCAGTTTAAACAGTATTTTCTGATTTATAGTGATAAAAAGATCCAAAAATCCCCTCTGTAAAAACCTTTAATATGACAATAAAGTGAAACAAGCTGGCTTTATCCAATGTTCAGATTTCTATTTTGAAAATGTATGTAAATTAATTAATATTGAATTAGATAATGCCTCCTTTGCATATTTAAGCACATTTAAGAAAACTTCTAATACAGAAAATGTTCACAATTTTTAATGTAATTACAAAACTGGGTATGAGTATGGTGATATTAATTACTTAATTTTATACCTAATTACCTGAGGTGTTCATTTTTTTAAATATGTATTTCAGTGTATAAATGTAAGTTGAGAAGAGAGCTTATGCTCAAGGCATGAGGACATTTGTGTTGCGTGTGTTAGTTTGAGGGGCTTCACCTCCCGGGATTGTCAGCTAATCTACTTGATTCTTTATGGCGTTGCTGCATTTGAGTTGTCTGATAGTGCTTGCTTTACAGGTCAGCATTGATTTGAAATCTGTTTTATTCTGATCCTCAGGGAATCTCCGCAGCCATCCTTTCTAAGTGCACAAGAGACGAAGGATTTATACCTGTCAATAAAAACCTTTGGTAAGTGCTTCCTGACCCTCTAAATCCAGCTACTTCTCCATCCACAAAAGAAGGGATGAGACTCCTGCAGGCACAAATCAGAGGCTGCTAAAACACGCGTTTACTTACCTCTAACGACAGGCCGTCCTGTAAATAATCACCCCCATTGGCACAGGAGTGAGACGCGACGGGTGATACATCCACTGTCCAACTAGATCACTCTTCTTTACAGCCAAGAGAGAGTGAGCAGTTTTATTTTCCCCACCATATATCTTGCCAAACTCTGGCTTATCTCATCCGCCTGTTGTGAAATTGAGCAGGATGAGGTCAGCCTTACATCTTCAGGACGCCGCACATTAAATTATTTGTCATCTAACACCTCTGAGTAAAAAATGGCATGTAACTGAAATGTTCAGTCATACGATTGTTCATGTCTACATACAAAAAAATAAAAACACAACAACAATGACAACAAAAATACAATATAAAAAAAAATGAGTGGGGTATGGAAAAAAAAATATTAATAATTAAATTAAAAAATAATTTATATTAATAGTTTAATAAAGTAATAAAAATGATTAATTAAAAATAAATGATTAAAATAAATGTTATTATTTATATACTGTTATTATTTATATAAATTATTATTATGTTATTTTATTTATAATCATAATTATGTTATTTAAAGAGTAAACATTTATAATATATTAAATACTGTGGTAACACTTTATAATAAGGCGTCATTGTTAACAGTTAATGCATTGATTAACATGAACAAACAATGAACAATGCATTTATTACACTATTTGTTAATCTTTGTTAATGTTAGTTAATAAAAATACAGTCATTCATTGTTTGTTCATGTTAGTTCACAGTGCATTAATGTTGACAAACACAACTTGTTATTTTAATAATTCAAGTAAGTGCTGAAATTAACATTAACTGAGATTAATAAATGCTGTAGAAGTATTGTTCATTCTTAGTCCATGTTAACTAATAAAACTTATTGTGAAGTGTTATTAATATAGTATTATTTATATACTACTATAGGATTTTCAGTTTTCAGTTTAATTTAGTTTAAGTTTCAGTAATTTTATGTTTTATTATTTTATTTTATATTCAATATTTTATTTTATTATTTTTGTTTTATTAGGTGTTATATATATATATATATATTATTAATATTTTTCTTTTTAGTCATTTTAGTACTTTCACTTTAACTTACTTTTATTTCAGTTAACATAATTTTTATTTAAAGTTTTTTATGTAATATTTCAGATCATTTTACACTATCAGTCAAGTGTTTTTGGAAATTATTTCAAAGTCACTTCTACTCACCAAGCCTGCATTTATTTGATCCGAAGTACAGCAAAAACAGTAACATTTTGAAATATTTTTACTATTTAAAATAACTGTTTTCTATCTGAATTTATTTTTAAAATGTAATTTATTCCGGTGATTTCAAAGCTGAATTTTTAGCATCATTACTCCAGTTACACGATCCTTCAGAAAACAATCTAATATGATAATTTGCTGCTTAAAAAACATTAATTATTATTAATATTTTATTATTATCCTTTGATGAATAGAAAGCTCAGAAGAACAGCATTTATCTGAAATTATCATCACTTTTGATCAATGTAAAGCATTCTTGCTAAATTTATTTTTCCCAAAAAATAAATAAATACTAGTGACTCCAAGCTTTTGAATGGTATAGTGTATAATGTTACAAAAGCTTTTTATTTCTGATAAATGCTGATATTTGGATCTTTCTGTTTATCAAAGAATCCTGAAAAAAATGTACTCAACTGTTTTAAATATTGATAATAATAAAAATGTTTCTTGTACAGCAAATCAGCATATTAAAATGATTTCTGAAGGATCATATGACACTGAAGACTGGAGTAATGATGATGAAAATTTAGCTTTTTATCACAGGAATAAATTACATTTTAAAATATATTCAAACAGAAAACAGTTACTTTAAATAGCAAACATATTTTATGGTTTTAGTTTACACTAACAGCACTGTTTTGTGAATATTTAAACTGGGAAAGAAGACAAAAATACTGATTATTTTTACGTAAGTAAGTTTTTACTTTAAATCTGACCCCATCTTGCCTTTACTGTATGCACTCTGTGTCTCTGTGACCCTGCTCTACCTGTTTGAGTTCAGACATACCTGCTTGATTTTATATGGGCAGTTCATCATGCCAGCTTATTGAGCCCCAGAGTATGTCTGTCTTCATCCCTAAAAGTAATTAACTCCCAGCCAAGAGTTTTTTTTTGGCTCTACTTCAGCTGACATAAACGATGCTCTGGGATGCAGCCATTTTACATTAGATAAAATTCCATCGAGCATCCTGGCACTTAGGAACACAGAGGCACATGACTTATTGACATAGTTGTACTGAGCAGGTGCCAAGCCTTCACTTTGGATGCTTATGTTTCTTATTGGCTTACTCTAAGCACAGAAACTACTATATGTCCATCCATTATTTAGTCCCTGGTTCTGCACTGTGTTGTCCTCGCTGTTACAAGAAATGTTTGGCAAAGTTTGTCAATAGCACAATACACCTCTAAGGGTCATTTTCGCGGGCTGAAATGTCTTAAAGATATGTGTCTGCACTACATGTTTTCCATTTCTGTCTTATCAAATGGTTCACAGATCTGCTGTCTTCTTCAGGTCCCTGTCATTTGTTACCTGCATGGGCTGCATGTCCTTTGTGCTGCTGGGTGTGATGTATTTCGTTATAGACGTTAAGGAATGGTGGGGCGGCCAACCTTTCATTTATCCTGGTATGAGAATTCACTTCTTTAAGAAGTAGTTAACCCAAAAATAACAATTTGCTGGAAATGTATTCACCTTCAGACCATCCAAGATATTCATGAGTTTGTTGTTTTCCTTCAGAAATGTTGTATTGCATCACTTGCTCACAAATGGATCATCTGCGGTGAATGGGTGCCGCCATAATAAGAGTCCAGTCAGCTGATAAAAATATCACAGTTGTCCACATGTAATCCACAGTCTATCAATTAACATCTTTTGAAGTGAATTTTGCTTTCTCCAGTAAAAAAAAAGGCATATTCTCTGAATCAGGAGAGAAATATGCACAGATCGAGCACCGTCCAAAACAGTTCTAAGCAAAAAGTTGAAGTCAACGACTATCACTAAACAAAAGAAAACAGCTGTGGATCATTCAGGTTACAAAACAGTATTAAGAATCAAGTGTATGTAAACTTTTGAACAGGGTCATTTTTACAAATTCAACTATTATTTTCTCTTGTGGACTATATGTCTGTTTTATGTGAAATCTCTTATTCAGGTCAGTACTAAATAAAAAATAACATACATTTTGTATGATCCCTCTTATTTTAGTAAAACAATTAACATTTTGCAGATTCTTCAAGGTGTATGTAAACCTTTGACTTCAACTGTAGGTCAGTGGATTCTGATATGAGAGGACAACAGGGGGAACCTTATTATGGTTTATGAACTTGATGCATTGCAGTTGTGTTGATTACTTGTTGATTAGTGTGATGTTTTTATTAGCTGTTTAGACTCACATTCTCATGGCACCCATTCACTGCAGAGGATCAACTGGTGAGCAAGTGATGCATTGCTATATCTCTTCAAATCTGTTCTGATGAAGAAACATGAAGAAGAGAGTTCATTTTTAGTTGAATTATTCCTTTAAAGCATAATTTTATCAGCCAACCTAATCCAGAAATGCTCACTATGCATTTGTTTGCAGGGATGAACTCCATATTTGTCTATGTTGGACACTCTCTGCTGGGATTTTACTTTCCTTTCAGCTGGGAGATGCGTTTTCAGGACAGTCACTGGGAACAGCTTTTCCAGAATATGTGGGGTACTGCACTTTGGCTCTTCATTGCCTATCTGCTCTACCGCAAACAATTTTTTCTCAAAATCTGATGGTGCTGGTGTTTTTTTGTCTCATAAAAGTTCTTATTTTTCTCATTAGTTTATAGTATAGGCTAAAATGTATGCAAAATCATTTGATATTTATATTTTCGTGAGTGGTGAATGTCTTTCTTCATGTCTGTAACACTGAATTTGGTGTATTCCTATGTTCAATTAGTTAATAGGCATACGAACCGAGACTAGAGATCAGATTTACTGTCTTCCATGGACACCTGCAGTGTTTTATTTGATGTCAGTTGTGTTAAGACCTGAACGTAGTGATTAAATCAAATTCGCTGAAGTGGTACTTAACAAATTAGAACAAGCGATTCCACCACTTGAGGGGTAGCCATTATATATCGGTTGCCATGGTCACCCCCCCTTGGTGCTGTGAGACAGAGAGTGGGTACCATCTGCTCTTCAACTGACAGCCCTTTAATAGGGGTCAAGCTGGACGGCACACTGAGGAGTGTTTCTGGGGCCAGCACTTTTCATGCTCACACTAATGCAAAATCAGGGGAATTACACCAGCAGATCTCATGCACATACGGAAATTGCTTTGTAACACAAAAAACCCTGATGTTTTCTGTCAAGTCATATTCATGAGATAGAATAAAGTCACAGGCACTAATCTCTGGAGGCTCTGCGGCAGTGGATCTCAACTGGTTTGCATCAAGATCTTAATTTTAGTGGAAAACCAAGATTTGTTAATAGGAATATGTGGAAAATTCCCAAAAGAATTCCCCTGGTGTCTTAAAGGGATAAACCACCATAAAATTAAAATTCTGTCATCATGTTCTCGTCCTCATGCCCTTCCAAACTTGCATGACTTTGATGTATGTCCCAGACAAATGGTGTCCTGTCCTCAGGACGCTCTCTCTTCTTATGCTTATTATGATTGTTCAGTCCCCATCTTTGCTAAGAATACACTTCTGTTGCTAAGCAGATAATATTACATTTTATTGTTAGTGCTTTCCTGATCATTTACTCATCCCCATGTCATCCAAGATGTTCAATTCTGTCTATCTGTCTGTTTGTTCAATCTTCAATAGAAAAGAAATTACAGTTTTTAAGAAAAACATTCCAGGATTTTTCTCCATATAGTGGACTTCAATAGGAGGTCCAAAGTGCAGTTTCAGTGCAGCTTCAAGGGGTTCTACACGATCCCAGCTGAGGAATAAGGGTCTTATCTAGCAAAATAATCAGTTTAAAAAAAATGCTCTTCTAGCACTAGCTTGACTTTACGTATTATGTAGTCATGTTGGAAAAATCACGTATGACATACACTGTAAAAAACAATTTGTTGAGTCAACTTAAAATAATTTGTTACCCAGCTGCCTTAAAATTTTAAGTTCAGTCAACTCAAAAAAAGTTTAGTCAACTTGAAATGTTAAGTTGTATTAAGTGACAGCTTAGATATTTGAGTTGATTCAACTTATAATTTTAAGGCAGCTGGGTAAGTTACCCAGCTTTTAAGTTGAACAAACCAATTTTTTTAAGTCAACTCAAACATCTAAATTGTCACTTAGTACAACTTAACATTTCAAGTTGACTAAACTTATTTGTTTTGACTGAACTTAAAATTTTAAGGCAGTAGGGTAACAAATTATTTTAAGTTGACTCAGCAAATTGTGCTTTTTTTGTTTGTTTTTTACAGTGTAGGCAGAAGTACTAACTCAGTGTTTACACAGCAAATGTGCAAAGAAAGTCAAACGCTCTTTACAAAAAAAGGTAAAACAATGATTTTAGATGATTTTGAAGTTGGAGGAGAAAATGAGATGGAGTTTTTCGTCCTACCCTACCTTTTTGAACCAAAGTACACAGATGAAGAACATATACACTCTTAAAAATAAAGTTGCTTCACAATGCCATAGAAGAACCTTTTTTGTCTAAAGGGTTCCGTAAAGAACCTTTAACATCTGAAGAACCTTTCTTTTTCACAAAAGGTTCTTTATAGTGCAAGAAGTTTCTTTAGATGGTTCTTTAAAAATCCTTTGACTGAATGGTTCTTTGTGGAACCAAAAATGGTTCTTCTATGGCATTGCTGTGAAGAACCTTTTAAAGGACCTTTATTTTTAAAAGTGTAGTGAAAGACGAGCATTTGTGGTTAAATGTATATACATTTTATTTTATTTTTTAGAAAATGACATTGTTTTACTAGATAAGACTGTTATTCCTTGGCTGGGATCGTGTAGAGCCTTTTGAAGCGGCACTGAAACTGCAATTTGGACCTTCAACCCGTTGATCCCCATTATATGGAGAAAAATCCTGGAATGTTTTCCTCAAAAACGTTCATTTGTTTTCAAATAAAGAAAGAAAGACATGAACATCTTGGATGACATGGGGGTGGGTAAAACAGGAAATTTTTATTCTGGAAGTGAACTAACCCTTTAACAATGCATAGCAAATATGGTTAGTGGCATGTTATGCTTTTCTTTTAGTTTCAAACAGACTTGCTATCTTTTTTTGGCTCACGATCCACCTGTTCAGAACCAGAATCGACTAAAAGATTCACACAGAAATTAGCCATTGCATGACTCCAGTAATATAATAGTAGAGGTTAGAAGTGTCCAAGAGTATCGCTAAATCTGTCTGTAAGTGGCCAGAAGATGAGAATCTGTCAGGATGCAAAGATTTAATCTCAGAGAGTTCTCAGAAATGGCTCTGCGCTCATCTCTTACTTATAAACGACTTCTGCAGAAGCTTGTGAACAAACAGGCAAACAGTGTTTGGAAGCATACAAAGCAAATGTATAGTTTCTATACAGTTTTTGTATCATCTTCAACACAGTGCAGCAGTAGGATATTTATGATCTACTGAAGCGGCTGAAACATGTGAACCTGTTCACTCTGCTTGGAATTCAATTGAACCCATTCTCTCTGTTAGTTAATGAGAAAGCTTTTCATTTTGCGGATCATATTACCCATTTAAACTAAGTAGAGCCTATGAGTGAAGCAAACTGGTCAACTGATTTTGGGAATGGACTAATGACTAGTGTTGCGCTACTGCATTTCCCAGTGGGAATATGGACTTTGTTCAAGAGCTGTAGCTTTATCTACTACAGTAAGCACTTTCTGAATCGATATTTTATTAATAAAGTACTTATCTTCATTATTATTTAATTCAAGGTATAGATGCAAAGCACTATTAGCAAAACACCACTGAGAAAAGCTCCACCATGTTTGATGTAAACAATGCTGTTGTACTTGTACAACACTAATGAGAATGTTTGACAGAATCTGACAGGAAAAATTGTGATCTTGTCTACTGTAAGACATGCTTTTATCTGAAAATGATCTTGTCAAGCAACCACATTCAAGAGGAAGTGATGCAGTGATATATGTCATGAATCTGCCTATGCATTGCCTTATCTATATTGATTTACATTGACCATGTGTCTGGTTTAGAGTAACCTGAGCTTTTTTAATCTGCATCATGTATATGGAGATGAGCCTACATACTGCTATGTAAACAAAACCATCCTGTGGCTAATATGCAGAGTAAGTGAAAAATTTATACGGCATAAAATATCTTATAATGAACAAAAAGGTGGTGCTTGAAACAACGCCTTTGCAGTCTTTGGGCCATAGTTATAGTTAAGTATTGTTCACACTTGACCACCATCTTTTATGTTCATTTAAAACTGAATTCATGAACAGTATGACCCACTGTGACCCACTGACAACATGTTATATCTCCCAAAAAAAAAAAAAAAAAAGCTATATTAGTATAATTACACAATTCCAAGTCTGTACGGTCATTGAAATCATTTGACAAATATTATACCATTAATATTTATTATACAGTATATAATAATGAATGTTTTTATAAATAAACCTATAAATCTTGAAACACAGTACAAGTGAAGCCTTTTTGATTCCTGGAAAATGTGGATTTAATTAAGGTATATATATATATTTATATATACGGGAGTATTATGGAAACAGCAAAAACGTCTATCCTTTTATAAAAATAAAAAATAAGCACATTATAAGCACATATATATTTTTTTAAATATAATATAATATAATATAATATAACATATAATAAAATGTGCTTATTTTTTATTTTTATAAAAAGGATAGACATTTTTGCTGTTTCTATAATACTCCCGTACTCCCAATTTTGAGGGTTTTATGAATAGAAAATACCTTAATGACTAAAAGCAATTTTGTTTACTAACCCAAAGCGTCTTTGGTTGGCCTCTTTCTCTTATGTATGCTTAATTTGAGGTCTCCACTATAGTTTGATTTGGCATCCATCAGGGCAGACGTTGATTGGAGTGATTGCCCTGTGATGCACTGGTGGGTTGCCCTAGAGGCAAAGTAATGCATCATGCTTACCCTTCTTCACTGAGAGCTAAGCAGTCATCTGGCCCAATAGCAGCCCAGCGCAGACAGACACTCGCTCACATGCTGCCAAAACAGGCCGACACCATCTTGAACTCACAACAACTCTCTTAAACCTTAGCCTTTACTGACTATATTGAATTTTCTACAGAACGGCTGTTTTGAACATTTCAGAGGATGTGAGGAACAACAGATGTGGGTGTGGTTTGTCCTTAAATGTCATATGGCTCTGTTTGTCGGTCATCGTGCCTGTGCACCTGATTCTTATTAAACACTGTTTTGGGGAGCAAATAAAATGTTCCACAATAGTTTTTTTTAGCTTCTTCTATTTATTTAATTGTAAATTAGTTTGACAAATCCTACATTTTACCTCAGTTTGACTTACAACTGGAGTTGTTTATTTCAAAATGCCTGCATGTATTACACAGTTCATGTTTTTATTTTTAAGCTAATATGTGACCACCAAGCCAGTCATAGTGTAAGTAGCACGGGTATATTTGTAGCAATAGCCAACAATACGTTGTATGGGTCAAAATTATTGTTTTTTCTTCTATGCCAAAAATCATTAGGATATTAAGTAAAGATCATGTTCCATGAAGATATTTTGTAAATTTCCTGCAATAAATATAACTTAGTTTTTGATTAGTATTATACATTGCTAATAACTTTGTTTGGACAACTTTAAAGGCGATTTTCTCAATATTTTGATTTTTTTTTGCACCCTCGGATTCCAGATTTTCAAATAGCTGTATCTCGATAAAATATTGTAATATCCTAACAAATCATGCATCAATGGAAAGCTTATTTATTTGACCCTTTTGACTTGTTTTTTGGTCCAGGGTCATATATGAAGAGGAGGCTGGGGCTCGTTGTCACACATTTTACTCAAGTGAATATTTTTAAATATTTAAAGTTACTATATTGACACACTGTAAAAAAATGAGCATTTTAACAGTAAATGCTACAGTAAAAACCTGTTCATTGGTTAACAGTAAGTTCCTGTAAGTATATGGTGCATAACTGTGATTGCATTAATGTAATTTTACAGTAAAGTACTGAGGAAATCACGGTTTTTGGCAGTGAGAAAGAACAAGTCATTGTATAATTTACCATAAATTGACATTCCCAGAATTCCCTGCATGACACTGCACATTTGATTTTATTTTTCGCTGAAATAACTGTTTCTTCTTAGTGTTTTCTTATCAGATGTGTACATTAGGGTTTTATCTGACATCAAATGTTGCTGAATTAATGCATTATTTCAGTATCGTGTGGTACCATGATGGTGTTCAGTATTTAATTGAATGACACTTTCTGTATATATTAGCATTTCCCTCACAAGCATCCCTGGAAAAGATGCTTGTGACATTTTCATTATCACCTATTTTTGGTGGTTATCAGTGTATTACAAAGGTACAAAACAGATATTAGTACTTCAGTGTGTTGGTATCATTATATCAGTTCATAAAATACGTTTTTACTGTGAATTTAAGACTGTAAAATCTAAAATGTTGTTACCATAATTTTATGTTAAAGTTCTGGCAACCACAGCTGCTGGTATTTTACTGTAAATATCACTGATTTGTATTTTTATTATTTTTTATTATTATTATTATTTTTTTTTTACAGTGTTCTTGTAGTCTTGGCTATAAAAAAGCAGGGAATTGGGGAAAAATGAGATCTACAGAGAAGTTAGTTACCCCAAACTAACACTGATGTTTTAAAATCATGTATTTTCAGGACATTTTTGCACATTTTGAACTGTTTGAAACCAACACAGATAATTATTGCTGTAAAATAAATAAATAAATATAAGCATTGATGTAACTGTAAATTGTATAGTTAGACCTAAACCCATTGGCTGTTTGCCTGTGTGACAACTAGCCCCGGTGTTTTCTACAACGCAGATGTCTGTAAATGTTATTTTTATAGGCTACTGAGTTACTTAAACTGTGTGGGCTGTGTCTGCGCTGCATATTTAAACGGACAGAGCCTTGAAAATGAGCATGGTTTTAAAAACTGTCAATAATTAATAATGCAATGCATTACAGATTTGAAAAAAAAAAACAAAAATACTGTAAAGTTACCTGTTCTAACTTACGCACATATTATTCGCATGCCGCCAAAATGTAGTTTTATTTCATCAGGAACTCTTTGGCTCATTGGACAGCCGCTGATGTGATTCAGGACGGAAACACAGATCTGAGGAAATTGGCTGGATGTGATGTGAACCTCCCCCTGCTGCGCTCTGTATGCGCGTGTGTGAGTGTGTGCGCGCGCTGACGGTCCAGCAGCTCACGCTGCAGTCACCCGTCAATGGGACACTCACGTTAAGGACTTTTGTGGCTCCTTCGCGCGATTTGCAAACACTGTAAAGTTCTGTTTTTTCGGAACCAAAACACTTTTGCCTGTTCATTGTAAAATTACACTTATGATTGACAAGTATGGGAACTACGCGTGGAATCGTTTGGGGAGACATCGCGGTGCTCCTGCTTCTCCTCTCTGAAGGTAAGGATTTACTCCATAACAGTCTGATGTCACCTCGCGATAAGTGTACGCTGTTTAGCCCTCTTTGTTTGCGGTAAATAACTGTGTTGAGAGCTAGAATTGGTGAATTTGTGTTCAGAGGCAAGTACTTGAGCATTACACTTGTCGTGTTTTAACTTGAATAGAATTGTCGCCTCTAGTGTGCATCCTTTAGTGACAACACAGGGGCTGTGTCTCAAAACCTAGCTAGCTTCCTACCTAGACTGCGTTTTCAACGAAACTTACCTTCCTTAAATACATGTTTTATTCCCTTGTTCTTTAGAAAGCCTTCAACCCAGAATACACAGAACCTGTAATGTGGCATTATTACCTTTTTTTAATCTCAAAAGAACCATAGATATTGTAAATTGTTATTTGGCTTAAGAGGGTTATTTGCAGAACCCAAGATCCTGAAAAACAACCTGTTTCAAGGGTGTAGGTAGATTGTAAGAGGTTTTGAAACAAAACACTAGTCCAAGCAATGGTATCATAACATAACGTAACATAACTCTGCTCTTTTCCATTGGATAATTTTATGTCATGAAATATATATTAGAATATGAGGCCTCGTAATTTACATAAATAGATCTATACATATTGAAACACAGTAAGCTACGTAGAACCTTTGTAAATTGTGTTTTCGTGTTTGTTTAGGTTTTCTCAAGGAAGTTTCTGATGCATGGAAAGCCTTTTTTTTTGGTTTATTTGTTAAAATATCTATTATTATTCTGTTTATTTGTTGAAAATTGTATTATTATCATTATATAAAACAAGTACTGCATTTAACAATTTTTGTTACTTTTACTTTTAATAACAATGTTTTATCATAAATCCTACATTTTATAAAATGCATTTTATTGATCATTTTCCTTACATTTAGTTTCATGTTGCATCCTTTTGTCTGTGTAACTATGCTGGCTTCGAACAACAAACAATACAGGATCTGTATATCCAGGGGGTTCTGCATCTGCCCCCCTCTGTTCAAAAACCACTGCATGCTACTGGAGAGATTTACCAGACAGTTTTGTGGAGGCGATCTGGTGCTGAAGCCAAAAAATATGCAACCCTAATGTGCCACATGGTTCGTGCAAGCAACACGCATGTCTCTATATGTCATTATACTGTAATCCCATTTAAAACCCCTCTGCCCAACTGTACTAACACACCTCTCTCAAAATAACTGGAGTTAACTAGAGTCAAACTCGTTCCTGAATAGATCTTAAATCTCAGTGTGTGGCCAGTTGCATTAAAAAGGAATGGTCACATCGCGGGCAGCTTGAATACAGACAAAAGTGGAACATAGCAGAGGTTTCACAGCTATTCTGGTCATTCGGAAGACATTTGGCAGTGTGTGAATGCAAAAGTGTCTTCGCTCAATAGTGGTTCCTGAATGGTGTTGATGGTGGTGAACATTAGTTAAAGAGTCAAAAGTACCAAAACAACCAAAGATGCATTCAGATGTTAACTGAATCTCTCAAGTGGAAATGATGAAGGGAAATTGCATTTTAATGTTGACTCATCAAGTATTCATCGGTCCGATAGACTTCCAGGAATTGTACAATCGAAATGCAAAATTTCCTATTTTTGATATCATGATATAACCAGATAATGGATAATGCATTATGTGGCAAGGGAAGGGAATTGTTATGCTTATTAAATAACTTATAAGTAAACATTTTAGTGAATGTAAAAAAAAATAATCTGACTATAGGTCTGTTTATTTAGTTAAACATTTTTTTCCGTCCACTTTTCTCTGGGGGCAATGACTCATCCTGTGGTTTTTATTGCTTTTTAGTGCAAGTTTACATTTTAATTGATCATTTTCAACACAAACTTTTCAAATTTACCTTAAATAATTTAAACGAATATTGCCTTTATAATCGCAAGTTGGTAAGGAACAATATAATTAGATTTCATCCTGAACGGCTCCTGTTTTAACCTTTGTTAGAGTTGATGCGGAAGCACCTTGATTCTTTGCCGTGAGGAAAAACAAAAGGCTGGTGCCGAGAGGTGGTCAGAGGGCAGGTGTGCAGCAGGTGTGCTTAGCTCTGGGCAAACACAATGTGTTTGTCTTCCGAAAGGAAAATACTGCCAGTAAAATAATAGAGTACACAGCTCTGATAACAGATGAGGCTTAAAACCCCTCATTAAAGACACAGGATGGTTGGCAGCGCCTCTCGCAAAATGGATCTCATCTATTTTATGACAAGCCATCCCATGAAAATGGATGATGACAAAAGCAATGGGTTTTGTCCATGCTGGGGATACATGTAATCATGTAGCTCTGTCTGGTGTCACCACACTTGGTTTGATGTTTGACATTTAAACTATAGTTTGTTTGACAGTACTAAACAGTGGTTTGTCCTTGAATTTAGTGTAAAGAGCACAAGCTCTTGTTTTTCTGTTGATGAGATCTCAAGTTTACTTTCTTAGCATATTCGTACCTTTAAAAATAAAAGTTCCCAAAGATGTTTTGAGTAGAGTAAACAGTTCTTTAAAGAACCATTTTAAAAAATCGAGAACTCTAGGTTCCATGGATACTGAAGGTTCTTTATGGAATTTAAGTAAAGAACCTTTATTTTTAAAAGCGTATGAAAACAGGATCTCTGCCATTCATCAAAAACATGGTAGCAAAATAGCTCAATTAATCATTTTTGTTTGTATCATCTGCACATGGTGTTTATTTTCAGCAGTGAATGCTGCATGTGTAAATAGACTAATAAGGCGATGAGCTTCTTTAATGAAGGAGAGTATATGTGCAATTGATAATCAAATATATCCTTTGACCTCTAAAGTCACACAGCTGTCCATAGCTTTCCATCACACTAGTTGTTTGCATAAAATAAGTCCGGACCCCATGTCGTGTATTGTGTGCGAGGCATTGATTTGTGGATACACAGATTTGACCCTGTTACTTTATCTGTTGGAGTGCCATGGCTTCTGACCTCTAAAACCCTCAACCAAGAGGTATTTCCTCCTGATCAGGCCACAGGAGATTGGCCATCCGATGGGAAGTAACATTAGGGAATCAAGTTCAGACCACCTTACAATCTATCCCCTCCCCATCCCGTCCTGCATCAGCACAATCATTTTCATTTAAATCAACTGTCATTGTAGACTGATTAATCTCATTTGATAGATGTTTTATTTTGGACTTTATTGCATTAAATGATTTAGTTTAGTTTGTCTTGAGCAGTGTGTATAAATCCTGCCAGTTACCTCATCGTCATCTGTACTTTCAGCATAATTGGAAAAATAGATTTGATGTAGTTGTTCATACCCTTAAGAAAAGGAGAAAATCTAGGCCAAATCTTTCATTTCATTTAAGGCTTTAATGAAACTCAGTGACCTGCTATTTTCAAACTTTGGCCAAATTTTATACTGTATTTTTAAAAGCATATTACTGAAGGTTATAAAGGCATTCGATGTATTGTATTGTACGATGTATTGTATTGTACACATTGAATTATACTGATACATTAAAAAAATGTTTAAAAATAATATTATTTAGCTGAACAGTTACACTACCAGTCAAAAGTTTTTGAACAGTAAGATTTTTAATGCTTTTAAATAAAGCCTGCATATATATGATCTAAATTACAGCACTTCTCAGTGTCGCAAATGTACTTTATTCCTGTGATTTCAAAGCTGAATTTTTAGCAACATTACTCCAGTCATACAATCCTTCAGAAATCATTCTAATATTCTGATTTGCTGCTCAAAAAAACATTTATTATTATCATAATGTTAAAAAGAGCTTTCTTTGATGAATAGAAAGTTCAGAAAAACAGCATTTATCTGAAATAGAAATCTTTTGTAACATTATAAATGTCTTTATCATCACTTTTGATCAGTTTAAAGCATCCTTGCTAAATAACAGTATTCATTTCTATCATTTCTTTCCCCACAAAATAATTAAAAAAAATACTAGTGACTCCAAGCTTTTGAATGGTATAGTGTTTAATGCTACAAAAGCTTTTTATTTCAGATAATGCTGATCTTTGGATCTTTCTATTCATCAAAGAATCCTGAAAAAAATGTTCTCAGCTGTTTTAAAGAGATTTAAAGATTAAAATGATTTCTGAAGGATCATGTGACACTGAAGACTGGAGTAATGATGCTAAAAAATTTAGCTTTCATCACAGGAATAAATTACTGCTTTTGCTGTATTTTGGATCAAATAAATGCAGGCTTGGTGAGCAGAAGAGAATTCTTTAAAAACATTAAAACTCTTACTGTTCAGAAACTTTTGACTGGTAGTGTATTTAGCTATGATTTATCACAGAATCATTCTAAGTGCATCAAAAGTAAACTGATCAGGTAGTTTCAGTGCACTGGTGCCATTTCTTGTTTCCGTGTCATCATAAAAGCTGTTGTCCTCATGATGATCCATTGTACATGGACGTTAAAGAATCTACAAGAAACCACATTTGGACTAATTGCGCAGCTTTTGTACCTATCGGAGCCATAGCCCAGATCCTTCTTCAGTTCGTTATGGGTCACATTTCCACCCCGTGCATCAGTGGAATCTAATTTGCTTTGGTGGAAGGACAAGAAGACATTGATTGAAATTGTGTCCCAAGGGCGTTTGGGGCTCTCGATTTCTACATGGGTCTTTACGTGTTATTTTCTAGTGGTCATTGATGCATGGTGTGTTTGACTGATCATTTACAACAATGAACAACCAACACGACGGCTTAGTTAGGACTTAACTGTCCTCATTTGGTCTTGCGCGTGTTTGGAGGGGGAAGGGCAGTGAATTGTAAATGGCTGTCATTTTGAGATTTATTCATTACCTGGAAATAAGTCAGTGGAGCAGGGGTGGGTGATATACCGGTAGACATGATTAACCGGTAGAAATCTGTCAACCGGTAGAGATTTTGGACTATCGTCTCTACCGTGGTTGCACGCTATGACGCTGCTGTGCTACATGGTCATGTAAACATATCTTTGCTTGTATTTTTAAGCATTGAGGTCTAAAATCAAATGATTTTAAGCTGCTGAAATGCAATCCACAGCAAAAGAGAACTCATTTCGCTATGTGTGTATGCTGAGAGATGCACGTGGATGTGAAGACGGTATTGAACCGTTATTTTTGCCACTTTAGGCCTTGAATGATTAAATACACACACTTATATGTGTCAAAATGCCGTTTTTGTAAGTATCCTTGTAAACACATTAATTTATGTCTTAAGTGAAAGCAAACAGCTGAGAAAGAAAACGTGTTCACAACTGTATATTGGATCTGGGTAGCTCTTAAAGTGACAACAGTCACTCATTCATGTTAATCAAACAACAAAAAAGAGAAAATCTCTCACTGCTCTTGATTAAATCACTATTGTAGATTGTAAATCACTATCTACACAGTTAGAATATGCACAATGTGTGTGCTCGTAAGTAGTTTCTTGTTCTTATTTAATTGCTGACTGTTTACTTACTTCATTGAGCTTGAGTTTTTTTTGTTTGTTTTTAATTTAGGCAAGTATTAGTTTTTTGTGATATTGACACTGGTGACAAGAATTATGAAATTTCTATGGTATCAAAATTTTTGATATCTTAAAGACCTTATTTAAAGCAAAAATAACTATATCATGACATATATCGTTACCGTGAAATAAAATTACTCATATTGTCATATACGATTTTGTGGAGTCTCAGTGGAGTCTCAACAACACTGACACTTTAAAAAATTAAGATTCAACTTTGGCATTATTACAGGAATCATTATGACAAAAAATTTGATTTTGAATTTGCTTATTTATACCTGGTTTAATCTTTAAAGTCAGTTTTGTTGGTTTGATCAAATATATTTAGCTTGTTTCATTGATGTTAAATAGTATTCCTACTTGAATAAAGTTGACATTGTAGGGGTTTTTTTTCAGTACATGGTTGGTTTTACATTGCACTTTTAAAATGCAAGACTTAGCATTTAGAAAATGCCAGCTCTTGATGACCTAACAGCTCAAACTCACTAGTCCATGTAAATTCACCCACTGGCCCATTTCAACCACGCACTGTGAATTTTAAGACTCAGCAGGTAAAAGTCATAAAAATCGTGAGTATGTGTAGTTTGAAGCAGTGGAGGGGAACACTGAGAAACATATTGAGTAATGAATCATAGTGGAGGATATTTCAAAATATTGTTCAAAAACGAAAGAGGGAAAAAAGGCCTTCAGTTTTTGTTTCTTTGTTTAGTCTAATCTTGATTGTTGTTTTGTCTTTGTCCCAAGCTTATATTATAACATTAAGTGAATAATGTTGGTAATTGCTTATGGTAATGATACCATCCAAGAGAACATCTCGTTCAAAGGTCCTTCATTTATGAGCTCTAATGTCCCATGCATTCCCAAAAGAGATTATGAAGTAAATACAAACATAGTGCCTTATCCCACAGGAGATGTAAAATTAGATTACTTAATGACGAACGTCCATTCCCTGCTTACGTTGATGGGATGTTGAATTACATTTCTGACATTGCATTTCTGATGATGATCGGTAATGACGTTGTTGTTTGATAACGGCTTTAGATATACACTTTAGATATGTTTAATTGTAGTCATTTCTGATTCTATTATAGAAATCTACCTTGTTGCATTAGGTTAATACAATAATGTGTACTAATTGTACGATTCTTGTCTTTTTAAATCACTCTGCTATCTTAAACCTTCTCAGTGTCGCAGACTAAAGAAAAGGGACCCGTGCACATTAGAGTGAGGGGGAATTTAACCATAATAATCAATAATAATAGTCCCGTATTGAATTATAGTGTAATTGGCAGCCTTTTAGTTAATTAAATCGTTGTGGTCATAGAGTAATGATTCTCATTACTATATTATAGAGATGGAGTCTTAATCATTTTGCTTAGTAATTAAGTATGTTTACTTTGATTAGTCCTATTACGCTACGTCCATAGTGTCTCATATGGATCTGAATTTAGGATAAAAGATGGAATAATCTGCTTGGAATAACTGGCCTAATTTACATACTTGTGAAAATGATTTATTGTTATTGTGGTTATCATTTAAAATTTTGAATCATACAGTACTATATTCAGGCTGGACTTCTATTTAACATACATGCAGAGCATGTGGTGTCATGCGTATGTAAAATGTGCTTAACGCAGGACGGTTATCGGCTGTTGATTAATATTGCTATTGATTGGCCTGCTACTTCTCAATTTGGTCATCACTGAGAACAGATGCTCTGCACATTGACCTTGGCCGAAAGGGCAGGGGCCAAGAGGCCGACATCAGCATGCTTTATGATGATCCCAACAAAAAGAAATTCTGATTGCCAGTCTGAATCATTATCAAGATTACACTACAGTGATATTTACAGCCGTTTGCAGCAAACATGAAGCTAGATGGGAATGCTAGTGATTGCAACAAACACATCCCTGTGTTTACATACAGCATGCCATGAATGGAGCCCTTTGAGGAGTAAGTGGATTATGGAAAGTGGATTGCTCTGACTGCTAGCTTGTTTCCGCCTTTTGACGAGTTCAAGGAAATGGCAAGAAAGGCCCATGCACTCTTCCAGCTCCCATGATCTCATAGATGGTACATTTCTGCGGCGGTGTGCATGTTGAGCTAATTGAGTTCCTGTCTTTGAGCAGGCCGGTCCAGAGGTCGTGTATCTATTAACCTGTTCTCTCGCTGAGAGATCTTGCTTGAAAACAAGCAGGCCTCACCATTGTAGAGATCGACGCCAATTCAGGTCATCGTAAACGTCTGTTTGACTTCAAATTAATGCTTTGTAATGACTGGGGATTTTTTTATATTCAGAACTGATTGGTCTCTTGTCATTTGATTAGATTGTTGCATCTTTAGAAATGTTTCAAGTAGCAGACTCAAGAGTCATTCTAGGTTAAGATGAAGAGAGCTGGCACACCTTCTTTTGACCCATAACAACTGGTGGAAATGATGTGCAGATGTTTTATAATTCAAAATGAATATGACACGTGATTTCACTTGGTAAGCTTTCCTGTCTCGTTTGTGCGTATTTGCGCGTTAGGTTCAAAGTCGATTCGCCTGTGAGCTGAAATCAATACGTCAGATTGCATCATAGTGTTTACAATCGTGATCCATGATGTGGCTGTGAGAGGTCAGAGCAGTAAGCCCAGTCTGATCAAGAGATCAGTCATAAGTCCAAACATCCACCATTCTGCCGTCACCTCAATACTGGCATAATGCTCATCCACATGTCACATCCTGTTAAACTCGACTCACTGAATACCTCATGTCAATCTTGTGATGTCACAGCATTGTTCCTGCTGTGTACTGCTTTGATTCTGTGAGTTAATTAGCTTGATATAAACTGCTTTCTGCTGGCTTCCGGCCTGGAAATAAATTGAATTTGGAATGATTCAAATCAGTTGGATAGGCTGTAGTTCGCTGCAGCCACACCACAAAAGTTTAGAACTTGAAGTTTGCTTAAGATTATTTCGTACCTTGGCTAGGAGCACCAAAACACTGATTATTGAGCTTAAAAGGTTTTTTAAGTGTAAGCTAATGGTTTTCTCGAAATGCTTAACGTGAAATAAATGTGCATACTGTACTAGAGAGCAACGGATTTAAACTTGTCCTCATGAAAAGTTCTTACTTTGCTCTTCGTTAAATTTATTCACACAGCATTTACGTGAATAATTAAGAGGAGAACATGATCGATACATTGAAACTGCAGTTGTAACAGTGTTGTTAGAGCAATTTATTCATGCTTGTTGGATCCTTGTCTACGTTTGATTCATTAATTACTGCAGACATTTCGTTTTGGCCAACACTTCTCTACTTCTCTATCTTCAGATTAGAAAAGTAGCTTGCTACTTATTGAATACTCTGTTTACCCTTGGCATGCATTTTGTCTACATCAAGTAGCTTCTGCATACAGATAACAGGTCAGATCTCCTTTCCCTGCACAATTAGTGCTGCAAAATTAGTGCTGCTATTTCGATTTTGGCTGTCGTGACTGACAATATTATTATATGTACTCACACTGTGTTAAAAGTTTTTATTTATAACATACTTTTTTCAGCACTGAAAATCGTAGCCAATCAAAGCTGTTTGTTTAGCCATAAAGGAATAGCCAATCAGAGCAGATCCCGCTCACAGCCAGTTTTGTTCAGCACATGCTTTACTTTTGCAAATACTCTCATTATAACCAAAATGCTGTACACACAATGTAAATAATAGGAGTGTGGGGAAAATCGATTCACATATGAATAGCGTTTCAGTCTTCTAACAAATTTCAAAAATCATTTTTTTTAGTAAATATAATATTAGTTAATGGGAAACACTGATTTCTTGAGTCAGGACTACCCATACTTTAAGTATCACATCAGAAACGACTGATGGATAATGGCAAACAATAAAAAAAAATCCCTTAATTCACAAAAAAAGTTTTTACGCTTGATTTAGGAGATTTTCTCTTTGACTCGTTGGATAAAAACAGTGCCTATTCGCAAATGTTTTTTGGTATATTCCAATTTAGCGTGTAAATTTGCAACTATGCATAGAAACCCAGCTATTGTGTTTTGAGTTTTGTTTTCCTTTTATTGTGACCTAGTTTTCCAGAGTTGTCTGATAGTTGTCCTGTCCACCTGGTGTCTATTTATTAACTCATTAGTTCCCTTTGTATGTTCTGTGTATAAAAACCCTGAGTTTTCCCTCTTCCTCTGTTTGTTCTCGTTTGAAATAGCATGTAGTTATGTTTCCTAGACTGTTTATTATTAAAACCATCTCCTGTATATTCTCCATCTTCGTATGCTTTCATTCACTGCCATGTTCCGTTACGACTGTATCTCCATAGTGAAATCTCAGTTGGCCAGGGAACAATTCATCTTTTCTGAATTATAAAAATATTGTTGTCTGGGATGGCGTGAGGCTGGAGCCTGCCTTTTAAGGGGACATCAAATGCCCATTTTCCACAAGTTGGTATGATTCTTTAGAGACTCCATGAAATTTTCGTCACATACTTTGGTTAAAATTCCTCAATGGTCATGTAAAACAACACCTTTTTTACCTTGTCAAAAACAGCTCTGTTCATAGCGCCCTGTTTCTGTGCATGTCTCTTTAAATGATAATGAGCTCTGCTCTGCTATTTAGTGGCACATTACCAACAAAAACAAAACTAACCCACTGTATCCTCAGTGGCTCTGATGTCGGGAGAAAAGTAAGACTCTTATGTTCACTTTTACATCCAACTACAAAACACCTGCATTGCTTATGAGACGTTGTTGCTACAGCTGCTCGAGTGTAGAAAATGACATACAGCATACAACTGGCTGAGAGCGGAAATATGCTAATACAGGACCAGTCCATCAGTGGCTGTGGGTGGGACCTGAGCAGTTTGATGCCATACTTCTCAGAAAATCTAAACAGCTTGATAATTGAGGCTGTTTAAGTTTTTTGGGGATTTAAAAAAAAGCATTGAATGAATTTTTATCATTGTAGGATGGTTGTGTCCACACACTGCTAAGACACATTTATATGTAAACACCTTGTAAAAGTGAATTTCGCACAGTGTTCCCTTTAAGAGTTTTTAAGCTTACCTAAAACACTCCTAAAAATAAAGGTGCTTTAAAAGGTTCTTCTCAGCGATGCCATAGAAGAACCATTTTTGGTTCCACAAAGAGGCATTCAATCAAAGGTTGTTTAAAGAACCATCTCTTTCTTACCTTTTTATAATGTGAAGAACCTTCTTTTGCCACAAAGAACCTTTTGTGAAACAGAAAGGTTCTTCAGATGTTAAAGGTTCTTTATGGAACCATTTAGACAAAAAAGGTTCTTCTATGGCATCATGAAGCACCTTTATTTTTAAGATTGAAGGTGTGCCATAAATGAATCCTGGCAACGGCTGTAGAGATCATATTCTCAGTTAAAGGGGTCCTATTATGCACTTTTTCAAAGTCTTGATTTTGTTTTGGGGTGTACTAAAACATGCTCTCATGCTTGGTGGTTTGAAAAACACATTATTTTTCACATCATTTACATTATTACAATACCTTTCTCCCCAGCCTGGCACAAATAGCTCGATTAGTTCCGGGTTTAATAAAGGCCTGCCTTTGGAAAAACGAAATGTGTTATGATTGGTTAACTGTCCCTGTGCGTTGCGATTGGCGAACAGCTTAGACGGTGTTTCAGTACTGCCACACCCCTTGTCAAAGCGTTATATGTGAAGCTATCTACACTGTATGATGAATAAATCTCTCCACACACTGCACACGTCTGCGGTGCGTTACTGATCCGACGCGGCAACCGAAGTAGACCGCGGCTTCGGCATATGTTTCGACCCCCTGTACTGCACATGTCTGTGGGGCGTTACTGCTCTGAAGCAGCCACTCTGGTCAATGCTTGTGTTTATACCCGCCATGCTGCAGCTCGTTAAAGCGTCTCTCCGCGCTGAAATGCTAAAGTTAGGCTAATCCCCCACCTTGTCCCTACACCCCCCCTCCCCCCACCAACTTGAAATTCCGTAGGCGGGATTTAATTTAATGATATTCTAATAGGCCGCATTGTGACATCATTGCATGTGGAAAACAAACGCTGTAGTCCAAAGGAGCTGTTCATTGTAGTTCTTGGAAAGATATTTTTTTAAAAATAGAAATATCTCCCTTTTTGAGATTTGTAACTTTGTAGATCTATTTTATGCCCAAACATACACACCACACACTGACTAAAATTCAAAAAGTGAAAAAGCGTAATAGCACCCCTTTAAAACACAGAAACAGTATTTGATACGTCATGACTTGTGAATCATGTGAATAATGACTAGATTACACTGATGATTTAGATTATGCTGATGTCCAGTCATAATGCATTCTCAGCTAGCTCAGGATCAGAACAAGCAGACATGAAAACATTCCATTTGCAATTGCATTTACACTTGTATTTCCAATGCATATCTGGATGACATCCAGATGAAGGAACTTAATGCCAAATGTAAACTGTATGCTTACTCTTCTTGAAAAGTTCTATTTTTCACATTATAAAACCGTTTGGCTATATTGTTGCTATGACTTTATCACATTGCATGTTGAATTCAGCAAGTTATTAAATTAGAAATAAAGATGATTTAATTTAGGATGCACTGTTTTGGCTGATATAGTGATAATCCAATAATCATTTTCTATCTGATAACCCATAAATGGCTGATACTAAAATGAAGTACTAATTTGTTTAACAAAATGGCATCACAACATAATAATGTATAGTACAGTATTAAAATTGATATTTATTTAGATCAGTGTCATTAACTTATTTTTGAAGATTAAGTGAGTGACAGTAAAGGTAATCTAAATGTAAAAATAGAGGAAATTACGGCATCATGCACAATATAAATATCCAGTATAAGCCAATATGTACTCTAATAGCAATTAATAATAATAAATTAAATCTTTAATGTTGACTGATAACTCATATGGTCCAGAGTTTTATTGCATGGCTGTAATTACTTATGGTTTATTCGTCACACAGGAAATGCTGGGTGAGGTTGAAAGCATTGCATTGTAGGATGCAGTGTTCCAGTGTGCAGTCTTGTATATAGCACGTTTAAAAGAAAAGAAAATATGCCTGCTGTGCATAGTATACACTGTGGTATATAGAAATATTTGGATAAGTGATTGCCCTTTTATAATTTGTGTAGTTTCCAGATGTAAAAAGCTGTCAGTCACAATCCCTGAATTCTACAGTGGAACAACAAGGCAAGGGGCTTTGCTTGTATTACAATGTTCTTAGTCTAGGAATCCTTGTCCCTGGAGGACCACGTAACTACTCCAATTTCATGCGTTTATTTAAGTACAACTGAAAGTAAATGCTATCAGTGCTGCTCTGAATCTCTGAGTGGCATAGCACTGCTAAGCACTCCACCTGATACACCGACACAGGATGATGAATGAGTGTCACAGCAAATCCAGTAGCTTGTTCAACACAGTATCTGCATCAGCTAAGATTAATGCTGCCATCCCTCAGCTCTCCTGCGGCTATGGTTTATGAACCAAGCGCGCAAGCCTTATTTTGTACTATCGACTTTCACTGAAAGACGCACCTGAAATACAACATGGATTTCACCTAACGCAGCTCAGACAGCTTCTTTTAAGGCAATGAATTTCAAAGTATTTTTTGGTTCAAGGCCTGTCATGTCACACCTTTTGTCATTTTTTAGATACGCACTTCAGTCACACTTTATTTTAAGGTCCAATTCTCGCTATTAACGAACCAGTTTGTCTGAATAAACACCTTATTTGCTGCTTATTAATATTTAGTTGTTAAGTTGTAAGGTAGTTGTTAAGTTTAGGTACTGGGAGGGATTAGGGATATAGAATATTATGATGCAGAATATGTGCTTTATAAGTACATTTATACTTAAACAGCCAATATGTTAATAGGCATAATAATAAGCAACTAGTTAATAGTGAGAATTGGTCCCTACGCTTCTAAAAATAAGCGTACTTCACGATGCCATAGAAGAACCTTTTTTGTTTAAATGGTTCTATAAAGAACCTTTAACATCTGAAGAATCTTTCTGTTTCACAAAAGGTTCTTTGTGGCGAAAGAAGGTTCTTCAGATTATAAAAAGGTAAGAGAGAGATGGTTCTTAAAAGAACTTTTGACTAATTGTTTCTTTGTGGAACCAAAAATGATTCTTTTATGACATCGCTTTAAAAGAACCTTTTATTTTTAAGAGTGTATACTAAAGTCTTAACAAAAACTTTAAATGGCCAGATGACCTTTCTTTCCTAATTAGACATATTTTGTACTGAAACAGAAATATATGGTGGGACATATCAAAGGGCTTGTCTTTTTTTGTTTAGCCTATGTCTTTTAACCAAAAGTTAGCATCACCCTGATTCCCTTGACAAAACAGAATTCCTAATTTTTATCTTCTTTTGGAGAAAATAAGCTCTGTGAACAACAAATGATTCCCAGTGAGTCCCATGATTCCCATTTAGCCACTTAATAGCGACCGCCTTTTTAAAGATATGTTTAAGCTTAAAAAAAATCACAAGGGTGTATTACGTCATGGAATAAAACATGACAATCTGAGTTTGTTGTAACCAGACAAACAATTTAAGCCATTTAGCCAAAAAAATGCTCATATGACTGGGTTTTGGACTACAAAAGTACTTCATCCCTCAGCACTCTATTGCTTTTTCTCACAGGCAGGTGATAAGGCATTCTCGTTGTACAAAGCATTTGATTGGATAAACATGTAGGTGTGTGAGATGAGTCATCAGCATTTTTTGTTCCATTCCCCTACATGATAAATATAAATGCTTCTCAACTTTAAGCAGTACACTAGCATGTTAATGGCTTCAAAGCTAGATAATCCCTTTCAAACCACGAAAGTTTAATTTTAAACTCATGAGGTCTTTAAAAAATGTTTTATGTCTGCAAATGTGACTGGCGACCCCATAAAGCAGAGGGACGCAAACCAGTTCTGTGTTGTCTTTGTGTCTTGACAAGGCATTTAATAAAAAGGGTTGTAGTGTTCCTGACTGCGTCTCCATCCTTCAGGAAGGTTGGCCACATTGTATCCATCAATCTGGCCTCCTGTCATCCCAGCACAGCTAAATTAAATCAATGTCTGAAACCAGAGACAAGGCTTCAACTGCAGCAACAGAAATAGAAAATCTAGTTTTGCTGTCTGCTAATGATATTAGTACGTTCCTAAGTGGCCGCCCACCGTCGTCGGACAGGAACACAGGAGAGATATAATTACAGCCTGAACACTTGCATCTCCATTTACTGGTAAAACACATGGGGATCTTACAGTGTTTTATAGATTACCCTTCCCCCCACCTCCATCCACACTCGTCCTGCAGGTAATGATTCATTTCTAGGCAGTATTATGTTATCCGCTGTAATTAAACTTCCCAAGGTGAAACCAAGGAGAATCGGAGACCGCATCATATTGACCATGTGAGAAATTCATTAAAAGACCAGTGTCAATGTCATATGAGATGCTGTTTCATTTTTTGATGACAGAGGAGCGAGGGCTATTTCAACAGGAAAGCGGATGTGTTTAATGAGTTCGTTGTGTAACCTGCCTACTTGCGTTGACGTTTCTGTTGTCCGACAGATTTGAGATAAGAAGCAGATCAATAAAGGAAGATTTTATAGAGTTAACTGGAAACTACTGAATGTGTCATGAGTGCCAGAGGTTACATTTGAAGAGTTCAGATGCAAAAGCCTCTAAATCCATCTGACGTATTTCTTTAAAATTAGCATTTCTTTCTGGCTACTTTGTATAGGTTTCTATGTAAGTACTGGTACTTCTGATTGGGCTGAGGCTGGAATTTAGCGAGTTTGAAGTTTTTGATGGATGTATAATATGTTTCGAGAGCATTCACTCATTATCATTATCTCCGAGATGGCTTTTAGCTGGTTTTGCATCTGAACTCTTCATTTGTTTTTGATTTTTTTTTTATAATTGAATGTTTTTTTTTAATCATTTAGTGAGAATCAGCAGTAAAATTTTGCTGTACCAAATGCACTTGCACAGAATACCTGTAAGCATTATTTGTGACTCTGGATATCTGGAAATATTTGTAGCAATAGCCAAAAATACATTGTATGGGTCAAAATTATCAATTTTTCTTTTATGTCAAAAATCATTAAGATATTAAGTAAAGATCTTGTTCCATGAAGATACATTTCCTACTGTAAATATGTCAAAACTTAATTTTTGATTAGTAATATGCATTGCTAAGAACTACAGCAACTAAATTAAAGGTGATTTTTGCACCCACAGATTCCAGATTTTCAAATAGTTGTATCTCGGCCAAATATCTCGGCCTATCATAACAAACCATACATCAATGGAAAACTTATTTATTCAGCTTTCAGATGATGTATAAATGCAATTTTAAAAAAATGACCCTTATGACTGGTTTTGTGGTCCAGGGTCACATTTAAAGGGATTTTATTTTAGGTGCAAAGTTTTAATGGCAACAAAGTTGTAAAACTGGATTTTAAAACCTTTACTTGACGCTGAAAAGGTTTGTAAGCAATTGAGTAGATTAACATTTATTCTTTTCTCTTTTTTTTTAATGGAGAAACATGTCAAAATGAATTTTTATGCCACAAATGCTGTTGATTAACCTCAATTTGTACTGAACCCCAAAAAATTGCTTTGTTTATGGAATTTGATTAAATTGCTCAGATTAATGTAAATGAATGTCCAATTGTGACATTTCGTTTGTATTTTGGACAGGTTCACTTGGACTGTATTTTCCTCAAAGGGTGTACACAGAAACCATCTACGTGGGTCAGCTACAGGGATCACCGGTCCTTCAGGTCCATTCAATGCGGGAGAGCCCTACAGAGAGGCCCTATTTCACTCTGTGCTCCCATAGAGACATTTATGCATCATGGTTTCACATGGATGAGACAACTGGGGTCCTTTCAATGAACAAAACCCTGGAGTGGAGCGACTTCAGTAGTATACGTGAGTTTGACACAGCTTTATTTGTTTGAATGCTTGCCTACACTCTTAAAAATAAAGGTGCTTTAAAAGGTTCTTCAAGCAATGCCATAAAAGAATTTTTGGTTCCACAAAGAACAATTCAGTCAAAAGAATCATCTCTTTCTTACCTTTTTATAATCTGAAGAACCTTCTTTCGCCACAAAGAACCTTTTGTGAAACAGAAATGTCCTTCAGATGTTTAAGGTTCTTTATGGAATCATTTAGACAAAAAAGGTTCTTCTATGACATTGTGAAGCGCCTTCATTTTTAAGAGTGTATATGGTGTTTTAAACTGTTTACATTTATATTCTCTTGTAATGTTACTCAATATTTTGCTGATGTGTCATACAGCCTGTTATAGAACATTATTTTTAATGTAACTGGTACTGTCTCCTGTATCACTAAAAGTTTTGTACTTATAAAATTATTTTAAAATATTAAATGTATTGAGGTTATTTGTCTTTTTTTCCAGTAAAGATTCCAAAAGAGCTTAAAACATACTTCATTTGATTTTATTTTAACTAAGATACATTTACCTGGGAAGCAAACAGATAATAAATCTTGTTATTTCCAAGAATATGTCTTTATTATTAAGTTTGCAAACTTCTTCTTTATGTGTACATCCACTAAATTTAGTTTATACTTAAAACAAGATGAACAATTTGCCAACCATGGAAAGAAATATTAAGTCTTGAATATTCTCTTTATTTAGTTTTATCTATTTTATTTATTTATTTTTGCAGTGCAATATAATGTAATTCTGTACATTTACAGACCGTTTTTCATAATAGCGTCTCTAGAGAACCTTGACAGTTGAACATAGGGATAAATGACACTCTTGTTAAGAGACACATGCCTCATTCAAAAAAAAAAGATGCCTCATGATGTCTGTCCTGCAGGCAGCAGCTCGGTCAGGCCTGCGAAGGATCTCAACCTGAAGGTCGGAGTCTCTTCAGTGCCCGTGCAGAAACGGATGTGCGAGTTCCTTCCCAAAGCGGAGGTCAAACTGATGTTCATTAATGACACAGCGCCCTCCTGTGGTCAGGTCGAGCTGAAAACATTGTGTTTCCCTGACAAGATTTCAAAACCCCACATCACAGAGAACCGTATGCATGGGGCCCTGCGGCAGCTCCGGCGCTTTACACTCATGAACATTTGCCCCAACTACACCATCAGTTATGGAGTGGAAGCAGGTACAAACCAAACCCACTGTAAATGTCAAAGCTTTCTATATATTACAGTACAGTGAGATGAATGTTCTTGTATTAAATTCAGTCTCTCCAGCTCCATTTGCTGTTGATGGCTCCACTTCAGAACTGGTGGTCACGGCACCCGTGGACCGTGAGGAGAGTGAAGCGTACCATTTGGATTTAGTGTGTATGATACGGACAGAAGATAAGCTGGAGAAGTTCTTCAGTTCTCTGCATGTGAACATCTATGATGAGGATGATAATCCTCCTTACGTGAATGGGACTGACACTGAGGACATTAAAATAGAGTTTAACCGCAGTGAGGTCAGTATCAGGCATTGTAAACATAGCCTTCATAACCTTTTTAGGATTTGCTGTATAAAAAATATAAAAGTATTGAATAATGGCAGTCTGTTTTCTTTTGTAGGGTACCGTCTATGGAACTCTGCTTGTATATGACAGGGACACGACGCCCGTTTATCCCACAGACCAAATTCAAAATAAATTAGTGGGCACCCTAATGACGAATGACTCCTGGATCAAAAATACTTTTACTATTGAACACAAATTTAGGGAAGAAACAGCCATCTTTGGAAATGTCCGCGGGACAGTTCATGAATACAGTGAGTACAAAAAATAACTTTAAAGGAGTAGTTCACTTCCAGAACAAACTTTTACATATAATGTACTCACCGCCTTGTCATCCAAGATGTCTTTCTTTCTTCAGTCCTGAAGAAATTATGTTTTTTGAGGAAAACATTTAAGGATTTTTCTCGATATAATGGACTTCTATGGTGCCCCTGAGTTTGAACTTCCAAAATGCAGTTTAAATGCAGCTCTAAAGGGCTCTAAACGATCTTATCCAGGCGAATGATTGGACATTTTCTAAAAACAGTTCAAATTTATATGCTTTTTAACCTCGAACACTTGTCTAGGTCTGTGTGAACTCTGTTTTTTCTGGTTCAAGACAATTAGGGTATGTTGAAAACTCCCATCTCATTTTCTTCTCCAACTTCAAAATCATCCTAAATCGCTGCAGAAGTACCAACCCAGTGTTTACAAAGTGAACATGCAAAGAAGGTCAAACAGCCTTTACAAAAATAGTTTAACAGCGATGTAAGACGATTTTGAAGTTAGAGGAGAAAATGAGAGTCAACTGTATTGAATCGGAAAAAACACAGACCTAGGCAAGACGAGCATTTGACGTGAAAATCTATGTAAATTGTAATCTTTTTTAGAAAATAACAGATTGTTTCGCTAGATAAGACACTTCTTCCTCAGCTGGGATCATTTAGAGCCCTTTGAAGCTGCATTTAAGAAGTTCAAACTCAGGGGCACCATAGACGTCCATTATATGGAGAGAAATCCTGAAATGTTTTTTTTAAAAAAACGTAATTTCTTTACGACTGAATCAAGAAAGACATGAACATCTTGGATGACAAGGGGGTGAGTACATTATCTGTAAATCTTTGTTCTGGAAGTGAACTACTCCTTTAATTAAATTACATATTATTTTAATTAAAATTACATATTTCTTGTCCTAAAGGTGCACAGAGTAATTTTTCCTTGTTGATTTTTTTTTACACATAAGTAGATTGGGAAACTACTTTTTGAATTTGTAAAAAATTATGTATTGTACACATTCTGACTGTTGATTCACCAAACATTAAAAAACTGACAGTTTATCAAACATGCTTGATATTTTGATCAGACTGTATAACACTTTTTGTTTCCATCTGTCATGCGTCAACAAGGCACATGTGTTTGGAACAAATTGAAAGTCTGGTAGT
This sequence comes from Labeo rohita, assembly GCF_022985175.1. Lineage (NCBI taxonomy): Eukaryota > Metazoa > Chordata > Actinopteri > Cypriniformes > Cyprinidae > Labeo > Labeo rohita. The sequence continues at coordinate 18,216,062 of NC_066881.1, read as the reverse complement.
GTAATCCCAAGTCATTTTAGTTTTTCTCTGCGTATAAAGCATATGATGTATAGTGTTTTAAAATTTCTTCAAATTGTAAAAGTTCCAGCTTAAAAATGCACCCAAAATGAAAATTCTGTTATTAATTACTCATCCTCATGTCGTTCCAAACCTGTAAGACATTCGTTCATCTTCGGAACACAAATTAAGATATTTTTGATGAAATCTAAGAGCTTTCTCACCCTGCTTAGACAGCAATGCAACTGAAATGTTCACAGGCCCAGAAAGGTAGTAAGAACGTAGTTAAAATAGTCCATGTGACATCATTGGTTCAACTGTAATGTTATTAAGCTATGAGAATACTTTTTTGTGCACAATGAAAACAAAAATAAAGCTCTTGGATTTCATCCAAAAATATCTTAATTTGTGTTCCAAAGATGAAGGAAGGTCTTACAGGTTTGGAACAACATAAGGGTGAGTAATTATTGACAGAATTTTCATTTCAATTTTCACTATCCCTTTAAAGCTCTGAAACTGCTGCTGCTGTATAAAGGTGACCTTTTAGTTCAAAACAACTGTTGTATTGGCCAGTGAAACAATTACTGAGTGCACCATAATTGAACAGTTTTTCTACATTATGTACTGAATTGTGCTTTATTCTGTTTTCTGCCCTCAGAGTTGAAACTCAGTCAGAATCTGTCTGTGACAGAGCAGCGCTCATTTCAGTTGGACTACCTGGTCAATGACACCACTTTCCCCGGCCCAGAGGGAACAGTGCTCTTACATTTCAATGTCACTATCCTGCCAGTTTCTATTCACTTCTCCAATATCACCTACTTTTTCACTGTGTCACTGAAAGCAACAACATACTCCCAGGTACATTAATAATGTTTTTAGTCATTTTGAACCTGTCCAAGCTAAAGTAGAGAAGTGCTATTGTAAATTTTAAAAAATACACATTGATATAGGAATAGTACATCTAAAAATGAAAATTTGCTGAAAATGCACTCACCATCCATCCAGCCAAGATGTAGATCAGTTTGTTTCTTAATCAAATTTGGAGAAATTTAGCAGTGCATCACTTACTTGCCACTAGATCCTCTGTAGTGAATGGGTGCTGTCAGATTGAGTTTAAACAGCTGATAAAAACAACACAATAATCCATAAGAAATCCACATGACTCCAGTCCATCTTCTGAGGGTGCAAAAAAATCAGAATGTTGAGAAAATCGCCTTTAAAGTTGTTCAAATGAAGTTCTTAGCAATGCGTATTACTAATCAAAAATTAAGTTTTGATATATTTACAGTAGGAAATTTACAAAATATCTTCATTGAACATGAGCGTTACTTAATATCCTAATGATTTTTGGCATAAAAGAAAAATGTTGACCCATACAGTCTATTTTTGGCAATTGCTACAAATATACCCGTGCTACTTAAGACTGGTTTTGTGGTTCAGGGTCACATTTTAACTTTAAACTGGAATAATGTGGATTACTTATGGATTATAGTGATGGTTTTATCAGCTGTTTATACATTCATTCTGACGGCACCCATTAACTGCTTGCAGAAGATCCATTGGTAAGCAAGTGATGCAATGCTAAATTTCTCCATATCTGTGCTGAAGAATAAACAAACTCATCTACATCTTGAATGGCCTGAGGATGAGGATTTTTGGGTGAACTATTCCTTTAAGCTCAAAGCTGTCATTACGATACTGAGCATGCAGCGTCTTGTTTTCTTTTGTCTATGTATGAGAATCAGTATGTGATACAAACATTATTCGATTTTTTTACCCTTATTTCTGTGTGAAATGGCTATAGATGGTAGCCAAAAGAAAAATGAAACCATCACAATTCACAAATTTCAATACAGTTCTATGCCCCTGTTTGCAAGTGCATAATGTGGAATTTAAAATTGCAATTTAAATCACAGATTACTCCAGAGGATTGACACTAATGTGTCTTTTGTGTCTTTTTTAGATTGGAAGTGTCTGTGTGGACAACTGTCTGAAGTTTAAAGGCATTGATGTCACGTATCAATTAGAGATTGCAGACAGGAACATCTCTGCCGATGTTCAGTCATGTTATAGGGCAGTTGGCCTTGCACAGAACCCGAATGAGAAGACCGGTGTGCTCTATGTGAACGACACTGAGGTGTTACGCAGACCGCAGTGCCAAGAGCTGCAGTATGTAGTTATTGCCGAGGAGCAGCAGAGCAAGTTTCAGGCCAAGACACAGCTTGTCGTTATTTTTGAGGGTGAAGGTAAGGTCAATAGGCCACAGGACTTTATCCAGATCCTGTTGATTCAGGTTTTTCCTAACTGATTGTGCCATGTAGGAGATCCCACGAAGCTGGGTGAGCAGCGGGTTTTGGCTTGTGCAGAAAAGAGACAGCGAGGGGAGTGTGAGGCGTCTCGAGGCCTGGGAGCCCCAACAGGCAGATGCCAGTGGAGACAAAGCAGAGATAAAGGTTACCCACAATTCCCTTGAATCCAATACACTGCACTTACCATATTACTGCAGAGCTATTTCTGTCATTCGAAAGGACAAACTGTGTCATTGTATTACCTTTGCAGGAATATCTCCAAATTACTCCACCTGTTCCCCTGACCTCCGCACGTGTCCAGATGGTTTCTGTGATGCCATTGAGAGCAAAAACATATCCATATGTCCTCAGGATTGCTCCAGTGAGAGTCATTTTTAGTATTTTTTAGTTAGACCAGCATAATTCTGCAATTGTGCTTTTTGAAAGTGCAATAACTATAACCATGTGTCTTTTTGTCAGGTCAGCCCATAATCGGGGGTTACGAGAGGGACCTTTATGGAATCAAAGCTGGACACGGGACCTGCTACTGTTTTCCAGAAAAGTGCTTCTGTGAAAAGGATGAATTAGAAGGTGAGGCTGAACGATTTTTTTTTTCCCTTCAGAAGCTACATGGTATACTTACATGGTTCCCAGAACAGAAAATGAGTGCAATTTACCCCAACCATTCAATTCAAAAATGTTACACCCAGCAGCTCTTAAAGGATTAGTTTATTAATAATTTACTCACCCCTATGTCAAGCAAGATGTTCATGTCTTTCCTTCTTCAGTCGAAAAGAAATAAAGGCTATTGAGAATAACATTCCAGGATTTTAGTGGACTTCAGTGGGGGCCGACAGGTTTAAGGCCTAAATTGCAGTATCAGTGCAGCTTTAAAGGGCTCTGCACGATCCCAGCCAAGGAATAAGGGTCTTGTCTAGCGAAACGATCAGTCATTTTCCAAAACAAAATTTAAAATTTATATACTCTTTAACCACAAATGCTCGTCTTGCACTGGCTGTGCATCCACGACTTCACGCATTACGTAGTCAGGTTGGAAAGGTCATATGTGACGTAGGTGGAAGCACCAGCCCAGTGTTTATAAAGCAAACGTACAAAGAAACGCCCTTTACAAAAAAGTCCTAACAGCGATGTCGGGTGGAAATTGAAGTTGGAGGAGAAAATGAGGAGTTTTAATTTTCTGAACTGGAGTACTAACCACGTGACCTTTCCAACGTGAGTACGTAATGCGTGCATAGACATGCATTGCAGAGCTAGTGCAAGACAAGCATTTGTCGGTAAAAGTATATACATTTTTAATTTTTTAGAAAATGACTGATCGTTTCACTAGATACGACCATTATTCCTCAGCTGGGATTGTGTAGAGCCCTTTGAAGCTGCAGTGAAACATCAGTTTGGACCTTTATCCCACTAGAGAAATGAAGAAAAACACTGGAACGTTTTCATCAAAAACCTTAATTTATTTTCGACTGAAGAAAGAAAGACATGAACATTTTGGATGACACGGCGGTGAGTAAATTATCAGGAAGTTTTAATTTTGGAAGTGAACTAATCCTTTAATGGATTGTGTTTCCTTCTTGAGCATCAGTGAATATTTTTACCTTTTGTAATTGTTGTGTTTGAGTCCTTCAGTTGTTCTCAGTTTGAAAAGATGTACAAGTCATAGTCACTGTTGGAAAGGTTTGGGAAAATCAAATTTGCAGAAAATGCTAGAAAAACAAAGTGTGCTGAATATTGAGGATTTTTCTGTAGAACTGTGGGCAGTTTTAACTGCTCAGAACAAACAAGGGACTCATGAACAACTATCACAAAACATAAAAACAGTCAATAGAGTATTAAGAATCAAGGGTATGTACATTTCTGAACTGTTCATTTATGTCAATTTGGTATTTTTTTCTTGAGGACAATAAACATCTGTAGAATATAGTTAAAATGTAAACAAATTGCCAAAACATTTTTTAAATCCATTGCTTTGTTTGTGATTGTTTTTCAGAGGCTATTTGTGATGACATGTGCAAGACCGTCATTGCAACTGGTGTCCTCCTCTCCTTCATTGTCTCCATTGTCCTGTCCTCGTACTTTATCCACCGTTATCACAAGAGCACACCTAAGCCTCCCATTGCCTCAGCTGAAATGACTTTCCGCCGACCAGCCCAATCCTACCCAATCAGTTACTCAGCCAACAACGTTCGTCGAGCTTCTCTAGATTCCATGGAGAATCAGGTGGCCATCGAAACCTTCAAAATACCCGTAAGTCTTGCTCAGTGTCTTTACTTACTTTGTTCATTCATGCATGTTGACGCTTTTGGAATAAATTGGAACTGATTAATGACATTTTTATTAAAGGATTAGTTAACTCTTGAATTAAAATTTCAAAATTTTCCAAGATCATTCTTCAGTCGAAAAGAAATTAAGGCTTTTGAGGAAAAAATTCCAGAATTTTTCTCGGTATATTGGACTTTAGTGGAAACCAACGGGTTGAAGGTCCAAATTACAGTTTCAGTACAGCTTCAAAGGGCTCTACACGATCCCGGCCAATAAGGGTCTTATCTAGCGAAACGATTGGTCATTTCCTAAAACAAATACACATTTGTATACTTTTTAACCACAAATGCTTGTCTTGCACTAGCTGTGCATCCACGACTACGCATTACTGTGTACTTCAGTTCAAATGGTTATGGTAAGGTAAAAAACTCCATCTCATTTTCTCCTCAAAGTTCAAAATCATTTGACATTGTTTCATTTGAGATTTGTTTTGTTTTTTCTAAAGGCCATTTGACTTTCTTTGCATGTTCGCTTTGTTAACACTGAAGTCGAGCTAGTGCAAGACGAGCGTTGGTGGTTAAAAAGTATATAAATTTTTACTTTTTTTAGAAAATGAACGATCATTTCACTAGATAAGACCCTTATTCCTTGTCTGGGATCATGTAGAGTCATTTGAAGCTGCATTGAAACTGCAATTTGGACCTTTAACTCAATGATCCCCATTGAAGTCCACTATATGGGTAAAAAATCCTTGAATGGTTTCCTCAAAAGCCTTAATTTCTTATAGGGTTGAGTAAATTATCAGGAAATTTAAATTCTGGAGTGAACTAATCCTTTAATGATATTGCTTGATGTGTAAAGACTTTTATCATTTCTGTTAACAGGAAGATCCAAAGTGGGAGTTCCCACGAAAGAACCTAGTGCTGGGTAAGACTCTCGGAGAGGGAGAGTTTGGGAAGGTTGTGAAGGCCACAGCTTTCCGGCTTAAAGGAAAAGCTGGATACACTACAGTTGCTGTAAAGATGTTGAAAGGTATGCAACTCAAAATTTGGAGGCAATGACTTTTTAATAGCTGGATTAGTTTTAAAAATGGTTTAATGCATCCATTTTTCTACCACAGAAAATGCATCTCACAGTGAGCTTCGAGACCTCCTGTCAGAGTTCACATTGCTCAAGCAGGTTAATCACCCTCATGTCATAAAAATGTATGGAGCTTGCAGCCAGGATGGTAAGACATTTTAGTACAAAAAAAACTATATTTAATTTGCCATGCATTTGTGTTTGCCCTGTTTGCTTATACAAGCTCATCTGCTCAGGTCCATTATACTTAATCGTTGAATACGCCAAGTACGGCTCACTGCGGAACTTCCTGAGGGAGAGCCGGAAAGTTGGACCCAGCTACATGGGCAATGATGCCAACCGCAACTCCAGCTACTTGGAAAACCCAGATGAGAGAGCTTTGACCATGGGCGACCTCATCTCCTTCGCATGGCAGATCTCCAGAGGAATGCAATACCTGGCTGAAATGAAGGTGTGTCAGCAGTCTTGAGAATATCCATCACATTTGTTTTAAAGAATGATGTTATAATGAGAGAAAATGTGTTTAGCTTGTTCACAGAGACCTGGCTGCTAGAAATGTGTTGGTGGCAGAAGGAAGGAAGATGAAAATATCCGACTTTGGTTTATCTCGAGATGTTTATGAGGAAGATTCATATGTGAAGAGAAGCAAGGTGATATATTTTGTTTAATATGTTTAATTTTAACTGCAGCAAACTAGATACATCCTATGTTTTAGAGATGCAGTTTTACATTACTATATGTCATATCGTGTGATCTCAATTTCTAGGGTCGTATTCCTGTTAAATGGATGGCTATAGAGTCTTTGTTCGATCACATCTACACCACACAAAGTGATGTGTAAGTTACGCAAAACATGCTTCTATACAAACAACCACCAATTTATATTTAGCATGTCTGAATACACTGAAATTGGGTGCATGATTTACTCAGAGATGCAAAAGTGAAAGTTATTACAAAGGAATGTTAAGTAACAAATTGAGTTAAACATTAAGTTATGACTTATGAAAAATAATACTTATTCCATTACAATTTACACAGTACAACGTCTCTCTGTTTTCTTGCATTAGCTGGTCTTTTGGTGTCCTCTTATGGGAGATTGTAACTCTGGGTGGAAACCCCTACCCAGGCATTGCTCCAGAAAGGCTTTTCAACCTTCTGAAGACGGGCTACAGGATGGAGAAACCAGAGAACTGCACGGATGAAATGTGTGTTTAACACTTCACAACATCAGTTGAATCTATTATAGATTTAAGAGCCGAATGAACAAATTATTTTCCAAAACCACCATGACATCATAGGATTTTAACATTTAAGTTAGCATATTTTGCATTATTTGACTTTATCATGTCTCATACAACATTATGGACACAACATGTACTTAATTTAACTTAAAGGTATTGGTTATTAATGCTCTGTATCTGGTGATGCATGCTCTGTTGTGTAATGTAGGTACAATCTGATGCTTCGTTGTTGGAAACAAGAGCCAGATAAGCGTCCCACTTTCTCAGACATCAGCAAAGAACTTGAGAAGATGATGGTGAAAAGTCGAGTAAGAACACAACAGATAATCTCTCTCACAAACAATCACACACAGACAAATTCACATAGCATATAAAATCAATATCAATTTGTGAAAGTTCATGTAACAGTGAAGACTAAAGTAATGGCTGCTGAAATTCAACTTTTCCATCACAGGCATAAATCATCCTTTAATATACATTAAAAAAATAATAATAATAAAAAAAACATTTTTTTAATTCTAATATTATTTAATAACTGTATTTTTAATCAAATAAATGTAGCCTGGTTGAGCACAAGAGTTTGTTTTTCTTTTTTCAAAATTATTAAAAAATCTTACCGCCCCCGAAGTTTAAATGGTAGTCTGTACTCATACATTTATGTTGTCATGTTTTCCAAGGTAAGTGACAATGTGAAATTAAAACAATAGATGAACACAGATGAACTGTCGGCAACTTGACTCCAAAATAACATTATACAGTAGTGGCCAAAATTATTAGAACACTAGTATTTTCACCAGCTAAAAAATGGTTTTAAGTCAGTTGTTTCTATCTTTTGCTGTAGTGTGTCAGTAGAAAATATCAGTAGGAAATAGTTCACATTCCCAAACATTCATTTTGCCGTTAATTGTAATAATCCAGTGAGACTTTTGTTTGCACAAGGAGTCTGACAACAGCCAGTGCTTCAAACAGAGATCTGATCTCATCATCATCCAGTTGCTGGAATGACATAAAGAAACTGAACAAATTGAGACAGACTAAATCCACACAAAGTACAGCTGAGGTCAGAATTTGCATCCCCCTTTCAGAATCTGCAAAATAGTAATTATTTTACCAAAATAAGAGGGATCATACAAAATGCATGTTATGGTTTATTTAGTACTGACCTGAATAAGATATTTCACATAAAATACGTTTACATATAGTCCACAAGAGAAAGTAATAGTGAATTTATAAAGATGACCCCATTCAAAATTTACACTTAATACTGTGTTGTTACCTGAATGATCCACAGCTGTGTTTTTTTGTTTAGTGATATTTGTTCATGAGTCTCTTGTTTGTCCTGAACAGTTAAACTGCCCGCTAATTTTCACAAAAATCCTTCAGGTCCCACAGATTCTTTGCTTTTCCGTCATTTTTGTATTTAAACCCTTTCCATCAATGACTGTATGATTTTGAGGTCCATCTTTTCACACTAAGGACAACTGAGGGACTCAGTAACTATTACAGAAGGTTCAAAAAGAAGGAAACACAATGCATTAAGAGCCGAGGGGTGAAAACTTTTAAACAGAATGAAGATGAACATTTTTCTTATTTTGCCTAAGTATCATATTTTTTCATTTAGTACTGCCCTTCAGAGGCTACAGAAGATACTTACATGTTTCCCAGAAGACAAAATAAGTTACATTTACCCTGATCTCACTACTGCATGGCTTTTCCTTCTAGGGCATCAGTGAGTGTTTAAACCTTCTGTAATAGTTGCATATGAGTCCCTCAGTTGTCCTCAGTGTGAAAACAGATCTCAAAATCATACAGTCATTGCTGAAAAGCATTCAAATGCACGAAAAAGTTGGAAAACCAAAGAATTTGTGGGAGATTTTTCTGAAGCACAGCAGGCAGTTCAGGACAAACAAGGGACTCGTGAACAACTATCACTAAACAAAAAAACACAGCTGTGGATCATTCAGGTAAGAAAAAAAAAACTTTTTTTTTTTTAATTCAACTATTATTTTCTCTTGTGGACTATATGTAAACATGTCCAGGTCAGTACTAAATAAACAATACCATGCATTTTCTATGATCCCACTTATTTTGGTAAAATAAACAACATTTAGCAGATTCTGAAAGGGGGGGTGTAAACTTTTGACCTCAACTGTATGTGATGTTGGACTAAAGAGTTACAGTACCCCTAGTCTCATTTTCATAACTGTGTGTTTCCCTTCATCAGGACTATCTGGATCTCGCAGCCTCTACGCCGGCAGACGCCCTGCTGTATGACGACTCCCTCTCTGAAGAGGACACACCCTTAGTGGACTGTAGTAACGCCCCTCTCCCTCGAACCCTCCCCTCCACTTGGATTGAAAACAAGCTCTATGGTAGAATTTCCCATGCATTTACTCGATTCTAATACAGGGAACACAATCAGTTTATGTTTTTGCCTTCCATAGGAAGTGCTGTGATTGTGCTAACGGCATGGTTGCCGCTGACTTACGAATACTGCTCGTGTTTTATAGATTCAGTTAGTGCTGTAGTGTCTGGATCTAGGGATCAGATGTTTCATTTGGACCTGCTTCCGATGTACTCTACTATTTGAAATACTCATTTTAAAAAGCTTTATTGTATTATTACTACTGATAGAATACAAATAAATCATTTTTATACACAGTATATACACACAGCTTAACATGTATTATGTTCAGTTAGGAAAATATATTAAGATGTGTTTCGTCATATGTGAACTTTCTATTGGTTTGCAGCACTTTAAGTTAAAGTTTTACATTTGAAACAGGTCCCGTGTGCTCTGGATGTGCTCTCTCTGTAATATTCTGATCATATTACAGAAAATGAGTGTTTGTAGTAGATGGAGTCAGTTCTGAAGCAGTAAGGCTTTTGAATTAAACTCTTCTTTTAGATCACATATGCAAGACTCTGTTAGCTCTCCCCAAAACGATGGCATTAACAGTAAGCAATAAAAACGGCCAGCAGTAAGGCAGATTCTATGCATAGACTCCTTGATGTCAGTTATTTCAGGGAGTACACACAAAAAAACCTTTTAGTAGAGCATTGATTATTTATTTCATTTAAAAGCTTGTACATAAAATGGCAAAGACAACGCAGTCACAATACTGATGTCACAGAATAGACGATATCACCAAACTGACATGAATGACCAAAAAGCACTCAAAGGACCAAAGAGTCATTCATGCTATTTTATGCTGTTTAATGCTCAAAAGCTGAGCTGAGTTTCGTTTGAGAGCCTTACTGTCTGGACTTAATGCTTCCTCAGTGCAGAAAAAATGATATGTTCTCGTTTTTAGGCATGTCATACCCGAACTGGCCAGAGAAGAGCCCGGTACCGCTCAACAGACTCGATGCCACTAACCCTGTCTTTACAAGATATGCCAATGATAGTGTTTATGCAAACTGGATGGCTTTGCATTCTCCCGCAAAAATTGTGGACACGCTCGATAGTTAAAAACGCAAACCAAAATCAGTGGTTGGAAAAGACGTGGGGGGTGGGGAGATGTGTATATTTATATGATACTGTATATATGTTGTTTGATGATAAAGTCGGTTCCCTTTTATTTCTGCTGTTGTGTAGAAGATGGGAGGATGGAAACTGATTTGAAATTGGCTGGAATCGCATAAAACATGCTTCAAGCAGCTCATAGGTGATTGTTACCACAAGGGCCCCGTTGGCCGCGTTGTATCGCTGCATGACTCTGTACAGTTTAATGTCCATGTTTAAGTGCCTGTGCCGCTTCTGTTAGAAAACACCAGTTATAAATGCATGACCGAGACAATCTTGGTCCCACTCCAGGAATTAAAGGGAGCTTCTTTACCATCACCTACTGCAGATGTTCGCCGCAAAGATTGGACATGTTTATTTGAAAGTTTGTTTCTTCTTGATCATGTGTCATGATATGACCGAATCAATTACTTCATGTTTTTTTAAATATTGATATTTTGCTCTATGGTAAACTACGAGTTATGAATATTGCCATAACAGAGAAATGTTTAATTTAAAGTCACATGGTGATTTAATTTTCATTCCTTGTAAAGACATTATTTGTGCAACAATAACTACAGTACATAAAGCTGAGTGTGATTCCTCGTTATGTTGTCAAAACATTACATTTCAATCAATAAAACTGTTAGAAGATCTCAATGTTTCATTTCTATGTGTTTTATGCCATTTCATTCTCAGAATGAAAGAATGGGGTTTTTTTCATCCTGAGGTCTGAGGCATGGAAATCATGACACATTCTCATGCTGTGGCCACAAAAATGAATGAGTGATCTGAAAAGCAAGTCTAAAGTACCCTGTGTAAACATGTAAATGTCCATGAGATCAGTTACTCCTTAATTAAATTAATTTTTTTTAAATCAGACACATTAAAAGTTTTTCCTGGCGTAGAAACAGTATAGCAGCCCTGGTGAAAAAACCAGCATATGCTGGTTAGGTAGGTTTTGATGCTGGTCTTTCACCAGCAACATAACCAGCAAAGGACCATCTTAAACCAGCTAAGGACCAGCATAAACCAGCAAAGGACCAGCATAAACCAGCATCAAAACATACCTACCAGCATATGCTGGTTTTTTCACCAGGGAGCAGCACGAATACAAAAAACGGCAACCTTTAAACACATGACGTACTATTTTAAAGAAAGGAAGTGGGGTGATCTTCAAAGCAGGTTTTTAAAAAGGCCATAATTATAGTGAATTTTGTTAACCATAGGTTTTAACCATTTGTAAAACATGTAGACGGCAGACGGGCTTTTATTTTGAAATCTTGCGGCTTATGGCGGAAGTAACGTGCGTTTTTATTGTGCTTCCTTTTTTTTCATTGCCCCGTGGCGTTCTCTTCCCACATTTATTATGCTCGGTATTCTATTGAACAGCTGCATAAAGAAGCGATTACCGAAAGCCTCATACAGTCACAACTACCGAGGTAAGTGTCGCATATTTTCGTGTTTATTTTTTTTTACAACAACTTTAATTCTCGACGTTTTCTGCCACTACCGTTAGTTGTATTGGTAACGTTAGATTTTCCTTGTGCGAACAGCAACATTTTTCCATTATGTCTTTTCATCAGGCTTATGAATCAGTCAGACAGATGTTTTTCATCTGAGCATAGAACTGTATTTCTTTGCTTTAATTTGAACTTAATTAGTATAATTCAGAGGTTTAGGTGCTAGTTTATAATAAGGAGCGAATATGTATATAGCATCAGGAAGAATTGCGTTAACTTACACATGTACATATGTTTTCGATGAAAATGAAAAATTGCATACAGCGTATGGGGTAATGTAGAGTCAGTCGCAAAATAAACACCAACGGGTGATGTGACCAGGAGTCCGACCCGCTTATTACACAGCAACTTACTAATTTAATAAATACATGTATGTGAATTATCATTAACTTATTGTTAAAACAATATTTAATAAGGTATCATTCATGTCTTATTTTAAGATTATTTTAAAGTTTCTATCTGAAGAGTTGTAGTCTTTTATAACGTAGACAACAATCTGTGAACTGCGTAGCAACATTCTTACAATATTAATTATTTATATGTATATAATGCCAAAAGTTTACATACACCTTGCAGAATCTGCAAAATGTTAATTATTTTACCAAAATAAGAGGGATCATACAAAATGCATGTTATTTTTCATTTACTACTGACTTGAATAAGATATTTCACATAAAAGATGTTTACATATGGTTCACAAGAAAAAATAATAGTTGGAATTTATAAAAATGATCCCATTCAAAAGTTTGCATACACTTGATTTTTAATGCTGTGTTGTCACCTGAATGATCCACAGCTGTTTGGTTTTGTTTAGTGATAGTTATTCATGAGTCCCTTGTTTGTTCTAAACAGTTAAACTGCCCGCTGTTCTTCTAAAAAATCCTTCAGGTCCCACAAATTCTTTTCCAAAGAAAACCAAAGAATTGTCCTCAGTGTGAAAAGATAGATCTTATAATCATACAGTCATTGTTGGAAAGGGATCAAATACACAAAAATGCTAAAAAACCAAAGAATTTGTGGCACCTGAAGGATTTTTGTGAAGAACAGCAGGCAGTTTAACTGTTCAGAACAAAACAAGGCACTCGTGAACAACTGTAACTAAAAAAAAAATTCAGGTAATAACACAATATTAAGAGTATACTTTTGAACGTGGTTATTAAATTCAACTATTATTTTCTCTTGTGGACTATATGTACATGTCTTCTATGTTAAATATCTTATTCATGTCAGTACTAAATAAAAAATAACATGCATTTTGTATGATTCCTCTTAAATTGGAGAGTCTGCAAGGTGTATGCAACCTTTTGAACTCAACTGTTTATTCTGATTGTGCTGGTGAGAAAATATATTATTATTTTGATCTCTTTTTAGATGAGTTATTTCTTTCAAAAGAGGAATATTGTGCAAGCAGGATGAAGGTATATTCACACATCTCTGAGGAATCTGAGCCTATTCAGTGTGCTGTGGTGTGAGAGGAGCATGATTACAAGAGAAATGTGACACTACCGCATTCCCTCCGCTTCACTTGGGAATGGATTAGTGTAAAAGACTTCATCCTTCCTAAAGGTTACATCTTGTCAGGGTGGGAATGCAAAACGGTGGCTGGTGAAGAGCACCCTGCCTCTCAGAAATGCCCAGACGGGGGCTTCCTCTGCAGGGGCGGGCGCGCTGGCTTCTCCTAGGGATATTTTTGCTCTTGGTACTGCTGCTGTTTGCTTACTTGCTGGAGTGCACGCCGCCTGCGGATGTAAGCCAGGTGCTGCCTGGCCTGGGAGGTGATCCGTATGGAAAGGAGTATTACCAGGCCCTCCTGCAAGAGCAGGAAGAGCGGCATCTCAGCCGAGCAGCCAGCCTCAAAAGGCAGATCGCACAGCTCAAACAAGAACTCCAAGAGATGAGTGAAAAACTGAGGGTACTTCAGGAAAAAAAGGAGGGTCCTGGGCCGCAAAGCCTGATCGATGGCAGAGATCAAGAGCCTGGTGACCTCTTAGAGTACTTGCACTCACAAATCGACAAAGCGGAGGTGAATACAGGAGCGAGGCTGCCGAGTGAATATGCGCTGGTGCCCTTTGAGAGCTTCACCACCACAAAAGTGTACCAGCTGGAGATGGGCCTGACGCGCCATCCTGAGGAGAAGCCTGTGCGGAAGGACCGGAGAGATGAGCTGGTGGAGGTGATAGAAGCAGGTTTGGACATTATTAATAACCCAGAGGAAGATGACGGACAGGAAGACAACATGCCCATGCAGAGGCAGATGTTCACCGAAAGCCACTTTTTTTGAAGGTAAAAGCTGTGCAGAACAAGTATACACTACTTTATGTACTTAATGCACCACAGGGATTTGTGTGTACTTAACAGCGCCTCTTGTTTGAGAATAATAAAGGTGGCGTGAACTTTGCACAGCACCAAATGTTCAGTAACTCAAGCTGCTCTTGTGTACTTGCTATTCTTGGCAGGACTCTACAGGACCGAGAGGGACAAAGGCACACTGTATGAGCTCTACTTCGCTAAGGAGAATTCCCACGAGTACCGTCACGTCACCCTCTTTCGTCCGTTCGGGCCCCTCATGAAAGTGAGGAGCACGTCTGTAGACACCGCCAGCACCGTCATTAATATCATAGTGCCGCTGTCAGGCCGCACCGAAGCCTTTGTTCAGTTCTTGCACAACTTCAGGTGAGGAGGTCACTGTAGAATTTATGGTCATTTTTTTTTTTTGTTTTCGTGTCATCAACAAAAAAAAACAAATGTGTTTTTTCATTAGCTTTTGCATTATTGTTGAAAACATGCTATATTACAGGCAGACGATTATGATTCTTACACATTATTTTCATCATAGTAGTCCACAGCTTTATGAATTTTGAAGCTTAAAGGGATAGTTCACCCAATTACTCAATTACTCATCCTCAAGCCGACCTAGGTGTATATGACGAATACAATCAGAGTTATATTAAAGTTTTGGCTCTTTCGAGCTTTATAATGTCAGTGAATGGGTGTTGAAATTTTGAAGCAAAATAAAGTGCATCCGTCCATCATAAAAAGTGCTCCACATAGCTCCGGGTGGTTATTAAAGGGCTTCTGAAGCAAATCGATGTGTTTGTGTAAGAAAAAATCCACATTTAAAAGTTTATAAACCGTAATCTCTGGCGTCCGCTAACTGTTGAATCCGTGTTCACAAGAGAGAGCAAAACAAAACACCGGTCACGAATTACAAGTACAAAATGAGGATTTGTAAAGAAAAATGTTGGATTTTGGTATAAGCCCAGGGGAGACTGGTTGTCCTTTGCTGTAAACAAAGACTAGCAGAGCTTACACTATGCCTACATCTTCATACATCTCTCTCATGAACATGAGTACAATAGTAAGCGAAAGCTGGAGATTACAGTTTATAAAGTTGTAAATATGAATATTTTTCTTACAAAAAGCACTGATTCACTTCCCATTCACTGCTATTATAAAGCTTGCAAGAGTCAGGACATTTCTTATATAATATAATATAAGCCTGATTGTGTTCATCTGAAAGAAGAAAGTTATTTTCACCTACACTGTAAAAAACAATTTGTTGAGTCAACTTAAAATAATTTGTAACCTGGCTGCCTTAAAATTTTAAGTTCAGTAAACTCGGTTTGTTCAACTTGAAATGTTAAATTATACTAAGTGACAACTTAGATATTTGAGTTGAATCAACTTAAAATTTTAAGGCAGCTGGGTTACTTACCCATCTGTTAAGTTTAGCAAATACAAATATCTAAGTTGTTACTTAGTACAACTTAACATTTCAAGTTAGTTGACTGAACTTAAAATTTTAAGGCAGCAGGGTAACATTATTTTAAGCGGACTTAACAAATTGTGTTTTTTATTTTTTACAGTGTAGGATGGCTTGAGGGTGAGTAAGTCATGGGGTAATTTTTATTTTTGGGTGAACGATCCCATTAAATACAATCACCAGAAGTAGAAAGCTAAATGTAGGCTATAAACAAACTACACCACAGTCACATGACTGTGGCCTCTCCATCATTAAGATTCTGACAACTCTTTTAGTCTTTATTTAAAGAACAT
The DNA here is from genome assembly GCF_022985175.1 of Labeo rohita. Lineage (NCBI taxonomy): Eukaryota > Metazoa > Chordata > Actinopteri > Cypriniformes > Cyprinidae > Labeo > Labeo rohita. The sequence goes on along the minus strand of NC_066881.1, from coordinate 18,200,089 downwards.
TTTCCCTGAAAGTCTAAGTTAGAATAGTTTGAAAGAATGTGATAATGAGGCTGTAAAAGCAACTAGTGAGTATACGAGTTTACCTGTTGAGCGTGGCAACATTTGCTGTCCCCAACAACCACCGTAGTCACATTTAGCCATTTGTTAGCAACCGCCTTTTTAAAGACAATTAAAAGCTTTTAAAAATCACAAGGGAGTCGTACTGACTGATGTATTTTTTGTCATAGACTAAAATGTAAAGATATGTTAAGCTTGTGTTAACCACAGAAAATATTTGAGGCGTTTAACCAAAAACCATTTCAGAAAAACCCACTGGCTTCAGGAAACTGTAACTAGATGTTCTAAACTTGTTTCTTTGTTTTGCCTAAAAAAATGTCTCTGCACCACTCTGTTAATGAAATTTGGATGAAGTTTCACAGCGAAAAGATCCATTGTCAAAAGTGATGTATGAAGCACAGATTACACAGAATTTCAATCCAAGAAGTGGCAAATTGCAACTTGAACCCGAAGCAAAATCTGTGTGGGGAATTTCTTACACATGCATAACTTGCATACATACAGATTCCTATTGACATTTCAAACAAAAAAAACTTTACAGAGTATGTGATCTGGGATAATATCTGGGAATGTGTGTCAGTGTGTTTTTGTCTTCTCCAAATAATATGGTTGAACTTCTAAAGATGTGTGGGTAGTGGCAACGCGAAGCCAGATGTTATACAGTTTTACAAGGGAATGTTTCCCAGTGTGGTTTTCCCTTTGGAAGTTTTGGAAATATTGTGGTCAGACAGTGTTTTCTGTGTGCAGGGAGGTTTGTATACAGCAGGACAAGCGGGTGCATCTCACGGTGGTGTATTTTGGACAGGCGGGCTTGCAGGAGGTGAAGGCGTCTCTGAGGAAAATGTCCAGGTTTGAGCTCTGCAAATACTCTGTGTATAGTGAAACATTCTGTGTTTGATAACATTCTGAATGGAGAACTCATCTTAGTGGGGCAGATTAAATGTTCTTTATTAAAATGTTAATTTTCTTGACTAGCAGGAAATATGCTTGCCTTTTTAAAGTTGAATAATCTGTTTAGGTACACTACCATTCAAAAGTTTGAACTGTAAGCCTCTAAGCTTTTGAATGGTATAGTGTATTATGTTACAAAAGCTTTTTATTTCAGATAAATGCTGATCTTTGGATCTTTCTAATCCTGAAAAAAAAATCTTTGTGACTGGTAGTGTAATTCAAATAAATGCTGTTCTTTTGAACTTTACAGTACATCTAAAATCCCAAATCAAGTATCAGGGTTTCCACCAAAAATATTAAGCAACACAACCATTTTTCCACATTGATGTTTCTTTTCTTGAAGAGCAAATCAGCATATTGAAGTTATTTCTGAAGAATATTGTGACACTGAAGGTCGGAGTAATTTATGTTTACCACACTGGAATAACTTGCATTTTAAAATCAGTTACTTTAAATTGTGACAGTATTTCACAATATTACTGTTGTGTTTTATCTTAAATCAAATAAATGCAGTCTTGTTGAGCATGAGAGACCTTTTCAAGTAATTAAAAGAAATATTACCAGCAATGTTAGTGTCGGTTGGTAAACATTATAAACACTATATTAACCACTTTGGTTGGCATAAATCTTCTAAAGCTCATTGTTTTCTACACTGTTTTTATTCATGATCTCCAGTGAGGAAAACTTCAGTAACTACACTTTGATTCCTGTGGATGAGGAGTTTTCACGTGGCCGTGGTCTGGACATTGGAGCTCACGCGTGGGAGAAAGGGGGTGATGTGTTGATGTTCTTCTGTGATGTTGATATCTACTTCACACTGGAATTTCTTAGCACCTGTCGTCTCAATACAGCTCCAGGTAAGTCATCTCAACAAATATTTTTATATCTGAAAATTCATGAACCAAATTACTACATAAAACATCCATATTTCTTTCATTTTGCATGGTTGTTGATTTGCATTATAGGGTGTAGTTTGTGTGTCTTTGTTTTCCATCTAAGCAGACTGCACTAATAATATTTGATAGGATATGATAATAATAGTATAATCAAAGCTTTGCTTTTTAATCCTAGAATGTTTATACTAAAACTATATTTTTCCATGAAATTTTATAATAAAAGTTACTGCTTTTCCTCCCTTGAAGGAAAACGAGTTTTCTATCCGGTGGTTTTCAGCTTGTACAATCCAGCTATAGTGTATGGAAATCTTGACTTTCCGCCCCCCATTGAGAATCAGCTGGTATGTGCATCAAGATTTTTCTATGAACCTACATAATTGTAGCATTTATGGCTTTCTAGTGATGCATAATTCTAGTGACGAATAATTCAATTTATGCTGTTTACAGATTCATAAAAAAGATGCCGGATTCTGGAGGGATTTTGGATTTGGCATGACTTGTCAGTATCGCTCTGACTTTCTCAGCATTGGTAAGAAGTAGTGTGTATTTTAATGTGGAAAAAGTTTTACATTTATGACAAAATAAATTGAGCAAAATTAGACAAAAGGGCTTTTTTAAATAGGTCATTAATATTTATTGTATGTTATTGTAGTTGTAAAGTAAAACAAATGCATTTATTTCTGTGTAATTTTAAGGGATAGTTTACCCAGAAATTAACATTTTGTCATTGATTTCTTACCCTCATGTCGTTCCAAACTCGTAAGACCTTCATTCATCTTCAGGGCACAAATTAAGACATTTTTTAAGAAACCCAAATAGGGATTTAACGATTACCGGTTTGACGATAAATCATAATAAAATTACGCATGTTTCATATTTTAATTATCATTATAACCGTATTTGATTACCGCGATTTGAACAACTGATGATAGATAAATAAATACTGTACAGCATAAAGTTTTAAGTAACAGCCTCATTTGCACACAGCACGCAAAGTAGTTTCGTTTTGTGTGAAAGACGGCGGAAAAGCTGGGATGTTTTGAAAGGGTGCTAATGGCATAGGCGCCGATCCCTACGGAAATGATCGAGCGCCCACAGAAAAACACGAGATAGTCTCCGTTCATTTTAACCAATAAGAAATGTATTGCAGCTTTTACAACTTAATTCTCATTTTCATCATTCATTTGAAGCAGTTTTACCGTTATTTTAGTAGCAAATGCAAAGAGTGCATTATTGTAATACAAGAGGGTGCCAAGCACGAATCCCTCGGCTTGCAGCGGGCTTGCTCTCCCATATAGTGATCATGGCTCTGCGCTCCCTCAGATATTATGTATGCACCCTCAAACTTTGTCCTGTGTACGTGCGAATAAGTGCTTATTGTAAACAGGTATTTATTAAATCATTCTATATAGTGAATCGCAACACTCATAGAAAGAATGCTTGTATTTGGCCACTAAATTGTATAATTCACTTCGGGAATTCTACAAATGAAATTAATATGTGAATTAATTAATTATATGAATGTACCTCTGAAGGCTCTGACTGTCTTCAGAAAAGATTCGATGGCATTTTGTTTTCATCTTCACTCCATGTAATATCTAAAGTAGTGTTCTTAATCGCAATGCTGCTTTATCCACGAAGTTCACGGAAACAGCTTTAATTCAGCTTTTCCATAAGCGCCATCTAGTGTCATACAGTGGATTTACAGAGACTTACATTTATATTCAGCTTGTGTGCAGTTTTTGTCTGGGCAAAAAAACAGACCAAATGTACATGCCCTGCTGTAGTCTATATTCTACACATTGGATTCTACACATTTAAACAATTCAGATAAGTTCCATAAGATTTCTGGAACAGATAAGGTACATATAACCATTTATTTATGAGTTATCATTTTGACTTAACTCTTTTCTTTATTTAAAGGCTGAAATGTGAAGTTTACCTTTTATGAAACGTTCTCAAAGCTTTATTTGATCATTTACATTAGATATTTGAACATGCCATTAGTAAAACTGTTGTCAGTCACACTGTTATTTAAAATCCGGCCATCATTGGTACTGTTGTTGTTTCACTGATTAGGCAAAAAAAGTGTCATTTTATTTGTTGTTTGATGATTTTAAATGTAAAACTTGGTGAAGTGATTTATGTCAGTACATTTCCAGCACATTTTAACAATACCGTGATAATTTTGGTCACTATAATCGTGACAGGAAATTTTCATACCCTTACATCCCTAAACCTGAAAGCTTGCTGACCCTGCAAAGACAGCAATGTAACTTGAAATTGCTGTCTATGCAGGGTCAGAACGCTCTTGAATTTAATCAAAAACATCTTAATTTGTGTTCTGAAGCTGAATGATTGTCTTATGGGTTTGGAATGACATTTTTGGGTTAACTATCTCTTTACAATCTATGCATCAAATTACAATAATAGATCTTTTACTTGCTGTTTCATATAAATAAACTTCCTTTTTTCTAGGAGGATTTGATCTGGAAGTGAAAGGCTGGGGTGTAGAAGATGTGCACTTGTACAGGAAATATCTACGAAGTGATCAGATAGTGATCCGTACCCCTGTATCAGGCCTCTTCCACCTATGGCATGAGAAGTTATGTGCAGACGAACTGACACCAGAACAGTACCGCATGTGCATCCAGTCCAAGGCCATGAATGAAGCATCACACTCGCACCTGGGCATGCTGGTGTTCAGGGAGGAGATTGAGACTCACCTTCGAAAGCAGGCCTATAAAACCCAGAGCAGACCAGCAGAATGAACTACAGAATCAACAATGAAGAGCACAACTTTGTTGATAACAACAATGAAGAAATGGGTCAAACAGATATTTTTGGTATTATTTGAACTTAAGTGAACTCTAAATAATATTCACGGATTACTGAAGACCTCATGACAGCAAAAAAAGACCAAGTGGGGTGGGAGAACGGTACTGATAGGTACTACGTGAAATGTTTACATCAAGACTTTAATTTACATTTTGGAATAGTTTGCTTTAATGCCAATTGAAATTTTAGGTGCACTAGAATGACGTATTAACGACATGTGAATAACGTCCAGAAATGAGTTACTGAAGATTATCCTCATTCATGAAAAAGTTGCAAGCTATTCATAAATTTTAATGCAACATTGCATAAAAAATGACTTTTACAAATGATTTACACGGAAGTTATTAATGATGGCCATTAAGAAGATGTGCTATGCGTAAAGCATGTCTTTTCAATTGAAAGAGCCATATGTTACATTTTTATATTATTTCTATTGAAAGTGTTTGTGCTGTGACAAAAGGGAGGTCCGTTGCTAAAAGGGACAATCATCCACAGATGGCTGTGGTTAAACTTGCCATGCTGGATTTGTACTGTAGGCAATGTCTCTGTTGGCGCAGTATTCAGACTTTGGGAGAAGTCTTCCACACGTCTCCTGTTTGAGATCGCATGGACCCGATATGCATTTTAAAGCATGTGTCAAACTTTTACTTTGCACCTTGTGTGAGGACACTGGTCAGTGCCATAGTGCTAACAGTCAGGGGTTTATGTTATAGGTTCGGAAATTTCAAGACATTGGCTTCAGCAACCACTTTGAAATGAATCTGTGGTAATGAAATACTACAACAAAAAAGAACTGAACACCCCACTGAGACTGAACATACGACTTCCGATGAGGATGTTATGTATTAATTCAACTTTAAGCAGCAGGTAGATTAAAAAAAAATAACCATTGCTATCTGTTGTAGAGCCTTAAAATGGTCAGGATGTTGAGTTCCATTGCTTATTTTCTAAAATAAAAAGGAAAAAAAACTAACCGTTGTTAATGATTTTTGTCTGCCAAACTGCTATTTGATCCCCAAAATTGAGCTTATGTTTGGGAAGCAAAATCTATATAGTAAATATATATATTTTTAAATAGCCCAATATACACAAATAACTGTAACGATCTAACAAGCCAGAACAACACAATAGCTACTAATAGTTCAGTTTATTATGACTTCTTGGTTGTTGTTTTTACACAGCATAGTTATTTCTTCACTAACTTGAGATAAAGTTTCTGTTAATACCATTTTTCTTCATTTGCAATTGCACTCAAACATTCACAGCTCTATAATTTAAGCTATAAAAATGGCATTTTAAACTGTTGTGGTGGTATTGAAATCCACTATTTGACTTTAATTTCTTAATTTAAGACACATGGAATAATACAAGTGTATTCATTTTAATAGACTACAGAAATAGAAAATAAAATAAGGACAGTCCTGGTTGAAGAGTTGAAAACGGCTTAAAATATTCTTTTATCTTCAAAGTAATGTGATTTCTGATGACTGAAGAGTTTTAGTGAGCTATTGCATCATTAATGCACCGAGTGATCTGGGTGTATGTTCATGGTCTTGTAAATTTCCTTGAGGAGAAGCAGAGCTGTATCTTCAGATTCCCTAAGGAAAGAGACAGAGTACGTTTGTAAAACACAAAATGACAATACTGCAGTTATATAATGACAGGTGACCCTGGACCACAAAAGCAGTCATAAGGGTCAATTAAAAAGCTGAAAGCTGAATAAATAAGCTTTCCATTGATGTATCAAAAGTAAAATTTTGATATATTAATGATAGGAAATTTACAAAATATCTCCATGGAACATGATCTTTACATAATATCCAAATGATTTTTGGCATAAAAGAAAAATCGCTCATTTTAACCCATACAATGTATTTTTGGCTATTGCTACAAATATACCCATGCTACCTAAAACAGTTTTTGTGGTCAAGGGTCACGTATTGTTATGAAAGATCACGTACCAGTAACACAGATGACTTTGGAGTGCAAACAGGTATTCGTTGAAGCTCTCGATGGGTTTCTCTTGCAGGACGTAGTCAATGCGATTCCCTCCATTCAGCATACCCACTTTTACTTGTGTCTCTTCTTCCTTCTGAGGCTCAGGACTTTCAACCATCTTCTCCTCTGCAAACAAGCAATGAGATACATTTTGATTGAGTTTGAGCTGAAGTTTGCACAGTGAAATGAAATTAAAGAGGTTTTTCACTGTGGTTAGTTTACCTTCCCCTTGCTGCTTTTCCTCTTCTGCTTTGATCTGACTGGCGACCATGGCGAGCTGTTCATGCAGTTGAGCGGACGAGGTGTGAGCACGGGCAAACTCATTCAGAGTCTGCCAAGCAGTCTTCAGAGAGCTGATGAAGCCTTGCTTTAGGTCAGAGCCCATCCTGGATAAACTCTCTTTTAATTCTGGACAAAAGACATAGAAAAATATATGTATTTTGTTATAATTAAATTATTGCTTCATATCTATTTTTAAAATGATTGTTAACTGTTTTTGCTTTATCAACACCAGAAGCCTTTTTTCCCAGGCAATTTGTGCCTGGATAATTCATTATTTATTAACACAGTTATTTATTATTTATTTAATTAGTAAAAACATAATTACTTTATTTTTATAGAATATTTAAATTATTTTTATTTAAAATTAAATTAAATTCCTATTATTAATCATTAAAATTATTTATTAAAAAAAAAAAAAATGCACAGAAATTGTCTAATACATACCAAGATGAAGCCTCTTTCTCCCTTTATGATGAGGGATCAAAACTGGCTCCAGTTCAATGTCTGGTAAGATCATTGGTTCAATTCTGTATGCAACTGGATCCAGCTGAGTGCACAATAACATTATTGCATTAGCTATATGGCTAACAGTGAGAGAGTTAAAGGATTAGTTCACTTCCATAATAAAAATTCCTGATAATTTACTCACCCTCATGTCATCCAAGATGTTTGTATCTTTCTTTCTTCAGTTGAAAGGAAATGAATGTTTTTGAGAAAAACTCAACTTTTTTCTCCGAATAGTAGACTTCAATGGGGATCAACGGGTTGAAGGTCCAAATTGCAGTTTCAATGCAGCTTCAAAGGGCTCAACACGATCCCAGCCGAGGAATAAGAGTCTTATCTAGCAAAATAATAGTCATTTTCTAAAAAAAAATAAATAAATAAATAAAAATGTATATACGTTTTAACCACAAATGCTCATCTTGCACTAGTCTGATGCATTATGTAATTACATTGGGTAAGTCACGTGTGATTATCTCTTCATCTGTGTACTTCGGTTTAAAAAGGTAGGGTAGGGTGAAAAACTCCATCTCATTTCCATCTCAACTTCAAAATCATCCAATATCGTTGTTTTACCTTTTTTGTAAAGGGTATTTGACTTTCTTTGCATGTTCACTTTGTAAACACTGGGTTGGTACTAACACCTACGTCCCGCGTGAACTTTCCAACGTGATTACATTATGCGTGAGGTTGGGCTGGTGCAAGATGAGCATTTGTGGTGAGAAAGTATACAAATTTACATTTTTTTAGAAAATGACCTATCGTTTCGCTAGATAAGACCTTTATTTTTCAGATGGGATCGTGTAGACCCCTTTGAAGCTGCATTGAAATTGCAATTTGGACAACCCAGTTGATCCCCATTGAAGTCCACTATATGAAGAAAAATCCTGGAATGTTTTCCTCAAAAATCTTAATTTCTTTTCGACTGAAGAAAGAAAGACATGAACATCTTGGATGACATGGGGGTGAGTAAATTTTCAGGAAACTTTTTTTCTAAAAGTGAAAAATCCTTTAAAGTTCTGAATTGCGGTGTTCGGTATTCTTCATTTACACTGACAATTTAGTCCTAAACCATTTTGGCTTCCAAAAGATTAGATGCTCTTGAAGCAGTAGACGAGCTAAGACTTCACTCACTGGATGGTAGATATTGAAGAACCCTTTGCAGGTGGGAAGCTGATAAGACTCTTCAATTTTCTCCACTCCACGTACTGTCAGAAACATCCCGATGGGAGAGCCGAGAGCAAAGAAACTCACCGGTTCAAAGTCCAGAGCATGATATAGCACTGACACCTGGAGAAGAACATACAAGATTTGCAGAGCATATTCACACATGTGACCCTGGACCACAAAACCACTCATAAGTAACATAGATATATTTGTAGCAATAGCCAACAATACATCGAGTCAAAACGATAGATTTTTCATTTATGCCAAAAATCATTATGATATTAAATAAACATCATGTTCCATGAAGATATTTTGTATTTCCTACCATAAATATATCAAAACTTAGTTTTTGATTGGTAATATGCATTGCTAAGAACTTAATTCGGACAACTTTAAAGGTGATTTTCTCAATATTTTGATTTTTTATTTTTGATTGAGATTTTCAAATAGTTGTATCTCATCCAAATATTGTCCTATCCTAACAAACCATACGTCGATGGAAACCTTTTCAGATTGCAGATATATTTTTTTTTAAAAATTGAGCCTTATTACTGGTTTTGTGGTCCAGGGTCACATATCAGGCCCAGAAACACCTTCTAACAAAATACCTTCATTCAATCATCTTGAACCATAGACCAGATCGGGAAGTCTTACCTGTCCTGTGCCTATTTCAAAATAGTTATAATCCACATGGATTGACGACATGGTCCTTCCCACTGGCAGTTTGCTGACGACAGTATCTGGTTTGGGCTCTGTCTGAACAGGAGGTTGGGTCTCTTTCGGTTCCTCTTTTTCTACAGTCTTCTCTTTCACAGCCTTTCGGGCCGCCTGCCAAGAAATAAATGTGTTTCAAAGAGTCAAATGAAACTGGACAAACAAAAAGTGCAAACACTGCCAATTGAAATACAAGACAATTGAAAACGTGCCTGTTTTGCAGACTTCTCTTTGACGAAATTGGCGAGTTTTTTACGTGGCCCCAGAGGAATACCCATTTCCTTCAGATCATCCACTGTGCACATCAGCTGCAACAGAAATGGAGAAATAACAGTGATGACTTGCCAATTCTGTTTTTAATCAAACAAAATGTAAAAAATAAATGTAAAAAGCTCTTACTAAAGACTCAACATCAATCTTCTCTTGTTCAAAGGTGCTCAGATATTCAGACAACCCCAGCATCTCTAGAACTGATGACAGATTGCCAATCTCTTCTTCTTCCTCTTTAGACTCTTCCTCAGCAGCCGCTACAGTAGGCTCTTCGCTGGCCTGGATGACGGGACTTATCTACAGCAATTAAACAACACAAATGAGGTTTATAAGTCATCTTAAAACACTCACAGATAAGGGTTGTGTGTGCCAGTTATGCCATAAAACAGAACTTGTTTAATTAATGTGCAGCATTTTATGGTCACTTTCTATCATAATGTACTGATACCTGTTTCACATTAGGTGGAGTATTTCCATTGGCCACTGGACCTGATGAAGGTGAGCCAGTCTTCTGATTGGACAGCAGATCAAAAAGTATCAAAGAGCCTACAGATAAGGGCAAATAATGAATTAAAAGAAAACTTTAATAAGAAATATAAATTCTAGTTCAGTTCAGTGTGCTCTTATAGATGCCTGCATAGTTTAAGTTTTTTCATTTAAGACCATGAATTAGAATTAAAGCATGTAAAAGCAAAGGATTCTCACCCAAGCTGTGTCCAGCCACAGACACTTTGCCTTTGAAGTCTGGGTTTCTTTGCATGAATAGCACATGTAAGCGGTTGATCTCAAAAGCCACGGTGTCCATAATGGTCTGGCAGTATGTTGGGCTGTTGTAGAAGAGAACATCTAAGAGGGTTTCATTAGTGAAGTGACGCAAGCGACCTGTGCTGGGAAGAGTAATCTTCTTTATCCTCCTAGATGAAACACATAAAAACATAAAAGACGGAAATATTTTTTGTAAAAAATATAAAACAAGATGTTCATGATAAAACAGACAACATGAATTTAGGCAGAACAGTGTGGAGATTTCAAGTTCATAGCAGCACCAAGTGGAAAGGAAAACTTCCTGACAACACATTTTTTCAGTAATCTCAAGAATACAAGATCCTTAAAGGGATAGTTCACCCAAAATCACTCACCCTTATGTTGTTCTAAACCCATAAGACCATTATTCATCTTTGGAACATAAATTAAGATATTTTTGATGAAATCCAAGCAACATGACTACCATGTTCAACATCCAGAAAGGTAGTAAGTAATTACTTATTACAAAGTAATGTATTTTATAATTATACGTTAATTCAAAAGTTTGGGTTTCTTTCATGTTTTTTCCAGTATCTTAAGCTCACCAATGCATTTATTTGATCAAAAATAAAATATGTAAAACATAAAATACGTAAAATATTTTTTCCTTCAGCATGCTTTGAAATTTAATATATCATCACTACGGCAAAGCTGAATTTTCATTTTAGTCCATTTATTCCAGTCAGTGTCACATGATGCTTCAGAACTCATTCTAATATGCTGATTTGCTGCTCAAGAAACAACTCAATTTATTTGAAAAAAAAAAAAAAAAAAATCCTCCATAAAATTATAAATATCTTACTATCATTTTTGATCAATTTATCAAAAGATCTTTGCTGAATAAAAGTATTAACTTCTTTAAAAAATGATCACAAACTTTTGAATGATAATGTATACTTTGTATATAATTGAATATAAATTTATATTTCAATTACATATTGATGGCTGTAGGGTCAATACAAAGAATCAGTAAAAGCAAAAATGGAAACACTAGTTTTAGGCCTCAGATACAGCACTAAAGTAAAAGCTCTCTTGAATGTGGCTGAACGTTGTCTCTACCTGTCAACTCCTGTAGCATCACCGTGCAGAGCCGTGTGCCAGTGCACAGGCAGAAACTCCACACGACTGATCAAATGATCATCACGGGACTTCCTGAAATGACTCTGCAGCAACTTCAAGGACACACTCCGAAAATCATCCACTGTGAAAACAAACACAGTCTGACTGAAGCGCAATATATTTTGTAAGGATTCACATAGAAACAGTACAACTACTACAACAATTGGCCTAAATTATGACTTTATAACTGACTTTGAACTGAATTTTTTAAAGATTTTGAGTCCAAACTTGTGTAACATACCACACTCCACCATGCTCCTAAATCTCAGGTCACAGACGGGGCCTATGCCATGCACCATAAACACCAGATGATCCACCTGAGGCATCTCACCTAGACAAGAAAAACACAAGTTTTTCAATGATTCAGGCATGTAATCCATTCTCCTTTAAGCAATACCTAATAATTTTGAGGTTGAGGGCTGTTTGACAGTTTGTGTTTTGAAACATTTAGAAATCTGGGGGACTTCAAAGTGAGAAACAGCAGAGCAAACACTTCGTTTGGCAGGATGAAGTCAGAAAACAAGAACTTTAAAAGATGCATTTACCATCAGGAACTTCGTCCTGATCATCGTCCACACCCCTCTTGACAACCCGAGGTCGGGTCTGACCATCCTGAGTCGTGCCCCACTCATCAGGCATGGCAGATGGCTGAAACTGCACAATCACCTGAGGACAAACCAAGCAGAATTATAATACAAAAAACAGTTTACCATCTAGTCTTATCTTACTAAAAACATTTAATAATGTTACCTTTGGATTGTGCATTACGATGGTCTCACCAGAAGGGAATTCCAGTCGGCGGTGCCACTGATTAGTAGTAACAGCTTTCTTATATTCTGCCTGTTTAACATACATAACATTTAGCAGTTAAAATTGCATCCTGATTAGTTTTATAAATACTGATGAGAGACACAAACCTCCAGTTTCTCACTGAAGTCTTCTGAATAGGGGATGAAGCGACTATCTGCGTCTCCTTTGTAGAACCAGGTACAGCGGCGGACCTCAGTGGGCTCTTCCTCCCAGTACACGGCGGTCCGTGAGCGGTCATACAGCTGCACGTCATAGCGCCCTCCGTCCGTACACACGATCACATTCTCTGGATCTGGCTGAACTGAAGCAACAGATTTCAGTTGTGAAATAGACTAAGAGTGGCCACATGCTCTTGGCATACATAGAAAAAACACAATCCGGTCAATCTCAAACAAATTAAGTTACAGTGACAGAGGCAGTTCCATTTAGCCTAGAATTGCTCAACATCAGTTGCAGGTTTCATATGTCAAAAGCCAAAAAACTAATGTAAAAATACTGGCAGCGCCTTGTACAATTATTCTGCCAATGTAAGTGGGTTTGATAAAAGCAGGTCCTGTCTTACCAGAGTTGAATGTTTCTTCCAAGCGAACGGAATCCAGAATACTAAAGGGAAGCCAGACCATCTTTGACTCCACTTGTTTGCAGTAGAACCAGTGAGGTTGAACAGGTTCATAAACATTGTATGCATATGGCACCATTGTGTTGGCAGGGACTAATGGTCCAGTCATGTTGGCCGTTGTAGGGGGTGGTGGAATCTGTGTTGGGGGAGGCTGAAAAATAGCAAGACTTTATAAGGACAAAGTACAAAGTGCTTTTTAAAACGGCTACAAAATATGCCAGTATGCCACTTAAACTGGCATTTTTAATTATATATATTTATATAGGGTTGCACCAATATTACAGTTCTAGTTTATATATTTTATTAAATAAAAAAGAAAAAATATTCCAAATTAAAACTAGTAAATAAATAAATAAACAAATAATGCTAAATAATAACTAAACAAAATTTAGATTAATTAATTAATTAATTTAGTTAGTCATCACATTGTATCACTGTTGTTAACTAAAATAAAAAATGTTTTCGGAATTGAAATAAAGCTAAAATAAAAAATATATTTAAAAACGTACACTTTAAAAAGAATAAATGAAAATGTTTAAGTGAAATAAGCTGAAGTACTAAAATTACTAACTTTAAATTAATTAAAGCTATATATAATTATTAAAAGAAATTTAAAAAAAAGAATACAAAAATGATATAGAATGATAGATATTACAAATGACAGAACGAACAATAGAAAGAACGATAGAAAGATAGACACAGATAGATATAATGATGATAGATAGAAAGAACGACTGAATGACAGAACAAGACAGATAGAACGCTAGATAGAACAATAGACAGAATGATGGATAGATAGATGACAGAATGACAGACAGACAGATAGATAGATAGATAGATAGATAGATAAAACGATAGATAAAACAATAGATAAAACGCTAGGACGAATGATAGAATGAATGATAGGACGAACGATAGATAGAACGACAGATAAAAAGATAAATAAAACGATAGAACAATAGGTAGAATGTTAGAATGAACCATAGAACAATACAACGACAGATAAAACGATAGACAGAACAATAAGTAGAATGACAGAACGATCGATAGAACGATCTACCTGTATCTATCGTTCTTACTTGCAACTATAAATTTAAGTGCATAGTGATACAGATATGACATTACATGACCAACCTTGGTGAATGCTGTGGGTGGAGTCTGGAATGAGGGAGCAGGTGTGGCCTGAGAATAGGGGTTGAGATGCTGAGGTGTTTGGCTGGGGGGCTGCTGCTGTAATTCAGGAGCCATGAGGTACGGGTTAGCTTTGCTACTGGCAGCTGTGTGACGGTATGGATTATAGGACTGCTGGGAGCTCTGGGTAGGAGGAGGAGGAGTCGGTGCATTAGGTGGATGAGTATATGTACCCATAGGGGTTTGATTAGTAACACTGCCATACTGCTGAATGGGGTTCATGTGAGAGATTGGTGGGTTCAGAGGCAGGCTAGCTGCAATGGCTGCAGGTGACGGGCCTGTTGTTGATGGAATGACGGTGGCGGCTGGAGGCGGGCATGGCTGCTGCCCTATGGATGCAAACGGGTCGCTGGTGGTAGTGGTGTTGGAGAAATAATTGAACGTGGAGGCTTGAGGAGCTGCTGATGACGTCTGACCAAGAAAACTGTCTTCTTCTCCAACTTCACTGGCATCATCTTTACAGAGGATGACATGAAGAAAATTAGTTTAGATTAAATATCAGTGTTTCTTCAGAATATACTAAATCAAAAACACGGCATAAAGCAAAGAGTTTTAAAGATTTGATTTTCATTATAAAAATGCAGAAAATAAATAAATGAATAAGAGTGCACTCAGGCCGTAATACGGCCCTAGATTTATAAATTATCCTACAATAACAGAAACCCTCAAATTAAAAAATAAGTTAAAATACACTACCAGTTAAAAGTTTTTTGAACAGTAAGATTTTTAATGTTTTTTTAAAGAATTCTTTTCTGCTCACCAAGACTGCATATATTTGTACCAAAATACAGCAAAAGCAGTAATATTGTGAAATATATTTACTACTTAAACTAACTGCTTTTTACTTGACAATATTTTAAAAAGCAATTTATTACTGTGATCAGCATCATTAATCCAGTCTTCAGTGTCACATGATCCTTCAGAAATCATTATAATATGCTGATTTTCTGTTCAAGAAAACATTTATTATTATTATTATTATTATTATTATTATTGGGGTGGGGGGGGTTATAGAAATTAATACTTTTATTTAGCAAGGATGCTTTAATTTGATCAAAAATGACAATAAAGACATTTATACAAACAATTTCTATTTCAGAAAAATGCTGTTCTTCTGAACTTTCTATTCATCAAAGAAACCTGAAAAAAATTCTACTCAGCTGTTTTCAACTTAAAAATAATAGTAATAAATGTTTTTTAAACAGCAAATCAGAATAATAGAATGATTTCTGAAGGACCATGTGACTGGAGTAATGATGCTAAAATTCAGCTTTGAAATCTAAGGAATAAATTACATTTTAAAATATATTCAAATAGAAAACAGTTACTTTAAATAGTAAAAACATTTCAAAATTTTTCTGTTTTTGCTGTACGTTGGATCAAACAAATGCAGGCTTGGTGAGCAGAAGAGACTTATTTAAAAAAAACATTAAAAATCTTACTGTTCAAAAACCTTTGACTGGTAGTGTATGAGTTTCAAAATAAAGACTGGTTTTGATAATACCTGAATGTATGATTGTCTTCATAAATATCTGACAGTTTTAATAAAGAGGATGCTGTTTTGCTATGGCTTATGGCATTTTTTTTTTTTGTCAGGAAATAGAACTAATTGTTCTTTAAAGATACATATGATATTTCTGTGTTTCTACAGTATGTACTGTAAGTTAAATTAAATTACAGACTGATGACAGGTGGTGACAGGTAGGGTGAGTGATAATGTAATCTCATCATTTTGATAAAGAGAAATGGCACGTTTGAGTAGTGAGCTCTTATTATTTTCACACCCTAAATGCTACCTGAGGAAATATTTTGCCACGTATATAAATAAATATGCAACGTCAACAGTTCTTCTTTGCTAATTAAGCAATTTAAATCAATACAAAACTCACAAAATATTTGACAACACAAATAAATGCGCGTTTATGTTTACTGTATATCAGAGTAAAATCATCTTACAGAAAGCATGAATTAATCATCATAAAGAGCAAAGACCTTTGAGCTGAAAATAGAGGAAAGCTAACATCACTAGCCACTAAAGCAGCTCATTTGAAGATTTTATAAGCTCACCTCCGGATAAAACCGCCGGGCCGGTGGCCTGGCTGACAGGGATGAACGGTAGGCTAAAGTTAAACTCCGGAGCCGCTGAAAACAGCAGATTTGCGCTGCTGCTGGGGATGTTATTGGCTTTCCTATCAGCCATTTTCAATCAAATATTACACGTAGCTTGTCCTCCAGTCGGAAACAGGCAGAGCTTTTTTACAACACTTCCTGGTTCGTCACGGTAGAGCTAAAGGGGATCTCTGGATTTTCACAGATTTACACTTCATTGATAGTCTGAAAGGTTCAAACGGTTATCGGCGGTGACGCCTAGAATATGATATACAGATTTACGTCACGTTGACGTACAAAGGCAAAAGTAATCAATGACACACAACATCGATTCTTAATGTAATTTCTTTCGTTTTTCTTTTTAAAACATTTGTGATGCTAGAAAATAAAAACAATTACAAACAACAATTCCTTCACTTTCAAGCGAAGGTTAATTGAATTAATTTCAACGTATATGTACAAACATGTACTTCTTGAATAGTTCAGTAAATGTCAAACTTTAGCCATTTTATGGAAACTCTTGAAATCAATCATTTTGATACTTGAACACAACTTATTAATATATTATTAACATATTATAATTTCATTTAGCGCATATATATATACTATTAATAATAATAAATATATATATATATTTACATATAAATGTATATATGTTTTTTTCAACGAATCACTACATTGTTTGCTAGCGCCATTGTACATATCGGTGAACTACCGTCTAGTCTTCTCAGGGCAGAACGAACAGGCGCCCTGGTCACGTGGTAGTTTTAATGACGCAATTTTCCCGCCACGGTGTATTGTGTGCTGTTGAGCTCTGCAACGTGCTTGTTACAGTACATGTCAAAAGAGTATTAGTTTTAAATTTTGTGTCTTTCAGAATCCTGCAGCGATGCCTACGGTTCATGACTGGATCAATAACCCACTGGGTGTTGTTGACGGGCTGTTTGGTAAGACTCAGCAGTTAAAATATGTTTTTATACTAATGTATATAGTTCACAGAGGAGCATGTGATCGTCATGACTTGCTACGCTTTGTAAATCAGCATTAGACTGTGAATAACCATGTATAAACTACTATTCTAAAATGTAGCTGTGTTTTGTGTTTCTATAGCCCAAAGTAACTCCTCTCCGGACTGGGAGAAGAAAGTTGTGGAGTATTTCAAAGAGAAACTGAAACTAAACGACGCTCATACTTGGGTAGCTGTTAAAGTCTTATCTCATGACATTTTTAGTATTTTGACACATATGAATGGCTTTATCCGGTATTGTTGCAGAAATAAATGAAACTGTGTGCTTGTATTTAGAATACTGGCTAGTCCACTGTGTGCAGATACAAGGAGTGTTTTGTTTTGACAGATGACATCAATATCATGTAATGAAGGGGTTCTTTTGCCATGAAAACTGACGTGGGCGTTATCTAGCATGTATTTTTACAGCTGTGCATAGTTAAACATAGGGTTGTGATTATTGTCTTAATTATTAACCAGAAATCATTGGTTTTAATATGAGTCCTCAAGCTCACCTGTTTGCCTTCGGTGTCATTTTTTCTGGTTTCTTCAGGTTCCATCTCTGAACGATGTTCCCCTGCACTACCTGAAGCCTAATAGCCTTGTCAAATTTCGTTGTATGGTCCAGGATATGTTTGATCCAGAATTTTTCATGGGTGTTTATGAGACCAATGATCCCACATCTAACTCTAAGGTATGTGCTTTTAATCCTGTCTAATGGAAACACATTTGCCCAGCTGTTGTTGGTTGATTGATTGATTTCGTTCTCTTCTTTTTTCTTTTTTAACACAATGACATACATAACAAAAGCATTTGATTTTCCACCTTTGTGGTTTCTGAGATAAGTCTGTTTGAATAATTTCTAAACTTGTTCTTACAGCAGGTGAAATGTGGAAAATACAAAGATATCACAGAGGGTGGGGTGAGTAAATATTTGCCTTGTTAACATGCAAACATGCAGCATTGACCAGTGTATTTATAAACTAGGTCTGGAGAAAATGTATCATGTTGATTTCATTTAAAACTTATAGGGGTGTGTGTTATGGTCTAGGTCATATTGACCCTTATTTAATTAAAAAAATGAACTAAAAATCACAATATGAAAATCTAGCCAAAAGAAATGGGTAAAACAGCAAACATTTGTTCATAAACTGTGAATACTATGAACATTTATTGCTTTAAAAAAGGGTTCCTCAAATAAAAGTGTCTGCCAAAAATATATATATATATATATATATATATATAGCTATATATATATATATATGTGTGTATATATATATATATATATATATATATATATATATATATATATATCAGCTATATGTGTGTATATATATATATATATATATATATATAATATTTATATATATAACATACATACATACATACATACATACATACATATACACACACACATATATGCTGTATGTATAACTATATGTATGTATGTGTGTGTGTATATATATATATATACACATACATATATACATATACACATACACACACGTATACATATACACATACACACTCATATATGCTATATGTATAGCTATATATATATATGTATGTATATGACACATACATACATACATACATACATATACATACATATACATACATATACATACATATATATACATATAGCTGAGAAATCAGCGAAACAAAATGCATCAAAAAAAGTTTTTGTGTTGGTTTGTGTCTATCTGGGTCTGTCTTTAACATTGACCCACAAATATCATAATTGTAATTTGAGGTGGGTGATATGACACATCTTATATCACGGTATGAGTAATTTTATTTCATGGTAACAATATGTATCACAATATATATCACAATACTAAATCAAATTATTTTTGCTCTAATTAAGGTCTTTATGATATCAATTTTTGATGCTATAGAATTACATAATTCTTGTCACCAGTGTCAGTATCACAAAAAAACAAATACTAGCTTTGAAGACAAGTAAACAGCCAGCAATTAAATAAGAATTACTAATTAGAAGCAATAGGATAAATAAACTACAGTAGAGCAAGTAAATAAGAAAGGCTACATACACTGTATAAAAAAATGTATAAAAACACTGTGTAAATGAAATGTATATTTCTTCTTCCTCTCTTTTCTTATTAAAGTTACAAAAATTATTTATTCGAGAGCAGTGAGAAATTTTCTTTTTTGTTGTTGTTGTTGTTTGATTAACATGAATGACAGCAGGAATATTAGATTGCTGTCACTTTACGAGCTGCCCGGATCCAGTATACTTTTACACGTGTGTTTTTGTTTGTTTTGTTTTTGTTTGTTTTTTTCCACTTAAATACTTGCAAAGACGGGCAGTGTGTGTATTCAACCATTCAAGGCTTATAAAGCAGCAAAAATAACTCGGTTCAGTGCCTCTGCTCCCTATAAACACTGTCTTCATGTGCAGGGGCCTGTCCGAAACTCTTTCTCAGAGTGCTCAGAAACTCTCTCAGACAGCATGTACATAGAGCGAAATTATTTTTCACTGCTGATTTAAAATCACTTGTTTTTAAACTGCAATGCAAATGATACGTTATGATCACGTACCACAGCAACGTCATGTGAGCGTGTAACCGCGATAGAGACGATAGTCCAGAATCTCTACTGGTTGACACATTTCTACCGGCTGACAAATGTCTACCGGTTAATCGTGTCGCCGGCCCCTAATTGTTATAGAAATTTTGTACCAACATTTGCAGGCTTTTTCATGACTGTAAATGAGAAAATCTCAATTTCAAGTTTGTTGACCTGTATTAAAAAATTGAAAAGAGTCGGATTGACCTATAATGTAATATAAGGATTAAATAGACATAAGCAACTAGACTTTATATCAGCAGGTGGACTTCAACTCAAGAAACATGGTGACTTCAGAGAGACAGACCTTTTATTGTGTCCCCATCCCAGGAGAATCGCAATGGGTCAAGGAAATATCCTTTATAAGGAGTCAGAAACTTTCCTTGTTTTACGGAAATGTTCCTTGTTTTATTTGACCAGTATGAAAGTTAAGCTTTCTTTAACAGCTCAGAACAGCTACGCAGGTTCTAGTCAAGCACGAGTGGTGCCCTCCACTTCCTATGTCCCAAACAGACATAAGCGCAGCTATGAAGAAGACGATGAGATGGACACACAGCCCCAACAGATGAAAGATGTTAGTCAAGGTAAGAAGGAAAAATTAAGTTCATCAGTCTGAAGACTGATTCTTAGAATTGTTCTTTCATCTATCATATATATATAAGATTTAAAATTATTTACATTTGTCTCAAACAGGAGCTCAGAGCTCTGCAGAGTCTCATGGCAACACTGAGCCGAAGCGTCAGGAGACTGAAGCTCCCAACCACAACTCGTCTCCATCACACTGCACATCCAGTCTGGACCTCAACTTTCCTTTGCCTGGAGAAAAGGGCCCAGCCTGTCTTGTTAAGGTTTAACTGTTCCTTCATCTTAAGCCATCATCTTGACACGCTCTCAATTAAATAGTTTTTTTTCATAGATTGTCATTTTTAATGCATACTTTTTAGTCTAACACTGTAATCAAGTTGTCTTGAGCAGGCGCATGTTAACATTGTAATTTGCTTGCAATAATATGATGGTTCACTCCATTGAATTGTTCCCCACCTACACAGACAGCCATGTAACTCAGTCATCCTCTGTAATTGGCAGGTATATGAGGACTGGGACAGTTTCAAACTGAATGACATGTTGGAAGTATTTGGCATCCTCTCTGTGGACCCTGCCTTGAGTGTGATTGCAGATGAGAGGTAATCTGAGCGTCATTTTGGGATGGTTATAACTGCAATAAAAGGTTCTGTAAAGTTGAACTGTAATATAATGTTTGTTTCATGTCTTCAGAGAGGCGTCTTCACTGCTGGACCCCACAGAAGGCATGGAGACTGTGGAGGAGCAAAGAGTTCACAGCCCGCCAGCATCCCTCGTACCCCGACTGCATATGCTGTATGCCCAGCCTCTAGTGCACAACAATCCACTACTACCCTCTAGTGCATCGGAGAATAATGGCGACCGTAAGAAATCACTCCTCTGGATCTGACACTTAGGTCTTGCTGTGTAAAGCACTGTTATTTTTAGGGGTGCACCAAAATTTCAGCTGCCGAAAATGGCATTTTTGGTTTTTGGCTGAAAGTCAGTGTGCGGTACGACGCTCCGCTCAGTATTCTGCTCTATGACTATGCATTTTGTTGAGTTGTTCTCAGCCCATGTGAACGCTCCACTTGTGTACCGCTCATGCTCACTGGCAAAGCAAAGTCCGCTCAAATAACGCTCCGACAGAATATTTCTATGTAGTTTACTTGTTCCTGTTTTCAGTAGCGCTGCTGTGCTGTAACATGGTGTAACTGGGTAGTAATAGCTTTGTAGGACTCCACATTATTTGGATTATTAAACAAAAAAAAATCTGTTAAATCTGATTTATAAAATAAAAAATTATAAATTTGAATTTATAAAAATAAAAAAACTATAAAAAAAATATATTGATAATTAATATTAAAATATTTTAAAATATATATTTATATTTGTTTTACTTTCAATAAGTGTGTTTATTTTATTGACTTGTATTTTTTAAATTCAGTCTCATTAAAATGATTGGGGTAAATACAAATATATATTATTTAATAAAATAAAAAATAATTATTGCAGAGCATTTTTGATTTCGGTTTTCGCCAAAGTGCATCAAGAATTTTCTGTTTCCATTTCGGCCCAGAATTTTCATTTTGGTGCATCCCTATTTTTTATTAATATATATATATATATATATATATATTATTTTTTATTTCCATTTAGCTTTAGTTTGTACTTGGTTCAATTTTAGTAATTGTATTGTCTTTAGTCGCAGTTAGTTGCCAACATTTCAAATAAGTTTAAGTTTACATTTTTATTACTTTATTTTATTTACATTTTTTTTGTTTCAGCTTTGTTTCAGTAAATGTGACTTTTAATAGATTTAGTTTTTAACATTAACGTCACTGGTATAAATGCAGTTAAATGAAGCTGCCGCTGTTTGGCATTAATATTAAACA
This sequence comes from Labeo rohita, assembly GCF_022985175.1. Taxonomy (NCBI): domain Eukaryota; kingdom Metazoa; phylum Chordata; class Actinopteri; order Cypriniformes; family Cyprinidae; genus Labeo; species Labeo rohita. The sequence continues at coordinate 18,177,712 of NC_066881.1, read as the reverse complement.
AAAATATTAAGAAGATTAAAATAATTAAATCAATGTTCTTAATTTTTGATTATTTACTTGAACAAATACCAAGTACTAATACATTTCTTGTTAAATATATTAAAAATAAATTAAGTAATTGCATTATTGTTATTTTTTAAATAAATAAAGGTATGTTCAGGTATGTTCAATTACTGTTTTTTTGTTTGTTTTTCCCTGTAGACAAGATTGGTATTTAAACCCTGTCAACCCTGCTGTTCAAACAGTTGTTAATGTTGTATGTCTGTGTATGCTGTCTTCAGATTTAAACAGTGCTCTTGGGGAACTGCCTTCAGTCCGAGCAGAGCTGCTCACTTACTTCACACATGTCCTGATGGGGGATTCACTCGCTGCAGAGTACCTCATTCTCCATCTCATCTCCAATGTGTACGTCTCTCATTTTCTCATTGAGCAGCTTTGTTGAATGAAAGCTGAACTCTAAGCATTAATATTGCTTTTGTAGCATTTTGTAGCAAAATTGTATGCCACCTATTTGCCACGGTTTCCATTTTAAAGAGAGTGACGCGTTTCATTCGCAAACATAATTGTCCATAGTCTTTAGGCTACACATCATAAAGTTTGCACTGTTTTTATTCCAGATACACCAGACGGGATGTTCTTCCTTTAGGCAAATTCACCTTGAATCTCAGTGGCTGTCCTCACAGCTCTCCATACACCGAGCATCTCTACAAAGTCATCCAACAGCTTGTGCCATCTGTAAGTCACCCAGATTTTGCTTTTCCTAAGTTATTTTACTTTAATAGTAGTAGCTGCCATTACTATTTCATTGAAACTTGATTCCCCTTTCTTGCTAGTCATACCGGCTATCCATGAGCCTGCATAACATGAACAACCAAAAGATGGTGCCCCGGAAAGATTACACAGCCAACCGCCTGGTGAGTGGGACGCTACAGCTGGCCAATAACACGTCGTTGTTTCTGGACGAGACACAGCTGGAGCAGGGCCAACTGGACGCCACAGGTGAGAGCACTGATTATAGCAGGGAAAAGTACTGTGCTGACTAGACTTACAGTAGGAGTCTGACACCACTTACATTTACATGCAACCTGATCATCATTTTTTTAAGCATAATCATGGCTCAGTCAGTCTGAAAAGAATTAAAGGGATAGTTCACCCAAAAATGAAAATTTTCATTACTCACCCTCATGTCGTATAAGACCTTTGTTCATCTTCAAAACACAAATTAAGGTATTTTTGATGAAATCCAAGCTTTCTGACCCTGCAGCCGAAACAGAAATGCAACCGACACATTCAAGGCCCAGAAACATAGTGAGGACTTTAATAAAATAGTCTGTGACATCAGTGGTTCAACCCTATTTTTATGAAGCTACAAGAATACTTTGCTGTGCAAAGAAAACAAAATTAATGACTTTATTTAACAATTTCTGCTCTTCTTTGGCAGTTTTTGACTCAAAGTTTGTTCACAGACTGTTTAATGCTGTTCAGAGGTGGCGTGAATGCATTTACAACTGTATATATTGATATTTTAATATTTTGATGTGGGTCAGAGCAGGTATAATTTATGCTTTTATGCAGCGTTGTGAATTTTGAGCAGGCATAGAGCGGTCCTATCTTGTCTCGCCTTCAGAATTGAGAGTCGGCCATAAATAACCTTGATATTCTGTGTTAATATCAGTACACTTATCTAATCTCTGGCAGAGACCGTTGTGTGCCGAAAGGAAGAGTAAACATCCTTTTCTGCAGCAGCAGGCATTTCCTTTCAGACTGTATTGCTCTGTTTATTTATCTTTCATATTGTTCATAGAGAGACAAAGCTTTGTGTACTGTCTGTTCTGGGTGTAGGTGTGCGAAACATCACCGCGCTGGGGAACCTGATCTCCTGGCAGAAGGTTGATTACGACTTCAACTACCACCAGATGGAATTCCCCTGCAATATTAACGTGCTTATCGCATCTGAGGGCCGATCGCTCCTCCCGGTAAGAACATCAGCCCTGAGACTCTTCAGTGTTATATTATTAAATATTACCCACATGTATTTGGTGGAATTAGGGAGACTGGCATCTTAATTTCCAACAGGTGAAAATGACTTGGGTTGAACGCCTCTCCCATGGGAGTTGTTTCCATCGGGCGGTTGTAAAGACGGCCTAATATTTCCATTACAGTCCACAGGGTTGTCGTCAGCTCCCCGGCTGGGCTCTAATCGTGGCTTTGCTGTGATGCTAACAGCCTGTGGAATGCGCTGTGCTATTCCTGTACGTCAGCTCTCTCTAGTTGCCATGGCGGCAACTCTACCACAAGGACATTAGAGGGAGAGGCCAGGACAGGCCACTTATTTAATGGCATGAGGCTCAGATAAACAGTTTTTTAGAAAGTTTTAAAAGGCACTAAACGTTTATTAGAAGTAGTTTTATGACTCCCTAATGGCTTCTGACATTTCTACAAATGAGAATGCGAAATACCAGAGCTCAGTCATTTTAAAAACACATTAGGCGCATTAGAAAATGCAGCTTTTAAATGACTCCTTACAGAGATTTTCTTCTTTGCTTTCTAGTCTGATTGTCAGGTTCACCTCCGGCCCACCCTGAACCCACCTAACCTGGAGGAGTACCTGAGCGCCGTGCAGGTGGCGCAGGTTCCATCTCAACTCAGCAAGTACCGTGTCTATCTGAGCGTGGCACGTGCTCTGAACTACACTATTTCGGATGAGATCACAAAGGTCAGGATTTTGTCAGATCACTTTTTTTTTAATCGTTTTTATCATTTCAAATCAGCTTTGCAGTAATAAGAAAATTTTTAATGTTGCAAAGTCCTTCAGCTGTGAAATACAGTTTCAGCTATAAAGCTGACGTCAGTTCAGTGTAGCGTTAATTTTGTTAAAAAATCGAACAAAAAATGTTTGTTCAAGTTTTTTTTTCCAGTGGCTCAAACGAGACAATGAGTAGACAATAATAAGGTCAATAGGTCAATGATAACTCTATATCAACATGCAATTATCGTTGATGAAAAAAGGCGAGACTAAAGTTAATTTAAAAAAAATAAAAACTATACTAAAATCTTTTTGTTTTCGTCAAAAAAAGGAGACAAAAATATTTTTGTTGACTGCTGTACACGCCTCTATCACGTGAGCTTTTATGTGTGCAGCTGCCAGATATCAAGAGTTATATAAATCCCTAAATCAGAGCGTCTCTGTTAAAATGATACATTTCATGCCTGGTGTTTTGCTTAATTTGTGCAATTTGGCAACCATGTTCAACCCTTCATTACAGAAGCGTCGTCGATGATCGAAAAACACTGATAAACAAGAAAGCTGAAGTTTAGCAATCTCCATTTGAGATGTTTGGCTTAAATTAAAGTGTCTTTCAGCCTCTCTGTGTTCAGTCATGAGATCTTAAATATATTGTTTGCGATTTGTGGTTGCTGAATAAATGCACTTCTATATAATAATCTATTTTGTTTTAGTTTTTACCAGTTTTTATAATGTAGACAGAGTGCGCATATCTAAGTATTTGATGTTAATTTGTATATTAAACAGCCTGTATTAAACCATTTAGTTGACTAAACCAAAACAGGAAAAGGTTAACTAAATATGACAGCTAAAAAGTATATTTGACACAGGACTAAGACTAAAAAAAAGTAAGACTAGATTAAAAAAAAAATAAAAACTATACTAAAATCTTTTTATTTTCGTCAAAAAAAGGAGACAACATTTTTTTTGTTGACTGCTGTACACGCCTCTACTACATGAGCTTTCATGTGTGCAGTTGCCAGTTTTAAGAGTGCAAAAGGATACATTTCCTTCTCAGTTTTTTGCTTAATTTTTTGCAATCTGGCAACCATGCACACAAGCTAATTTATATATTAAATAGACTATAATAAATAATCATTAAGGTGTATTCACACCTGTCTTGTTTGGTTAGATTGAATCGAACTCAAGTTCGCCCAACCCCCCCGGTGCGGATCTTTTGGGCAGGTGTGAATAGTGCGGACCAAGCAACCGTACCAAGACCCAGCTGAAGAGGTGGTCTCGGTCTGGTTCCAAGACTAAATTTAAAAAATGCTGACAAAATTAACACTAGTTCCAAAAAGTAAAAATTTGGATATGATTTTTCATGATGAAACGTCTTCCTCACGGTTGTTCTTGATCTGTAGGCAGTAGAAGAGGACTTTGTAGAGATGCGAAAAGATGACCCTCAGAGTATATCTGCCGAAGACCTCCATAGGCTGCTGGTTGTTGCGAGGTGAGTTTTGAATTGCACTTTCGCAACTAATCTAGTTATGTTAACCATAATAAGCTGATTAAATTCTAATTTGGATTCCATTTCAGGTTGCTCTCATTAAGTCATGGGCAGAACACACTCTCCAGAGATGGCTGGATGAAAGCCAAGCAGCTAGAGGCCTTGAGAATAAGTCGGACACAGCAGCAGAAATGTTTGAATGGAAACGAGCCTTAAAATAGATTACTATTAACATATACTTCAACAGTTACCATACTTGTTTATATTTTGGATTAAAATGTAATGTTTTCATATGGCATATGACTTGTTGTACAGTTCAGTTTTTTACTTCATTTTAAACATGGGAAACCTTTCAGACACTGGTGAAGAAGATTTTCAATGTTTGCATTGTTAAATTTGGTTTTTGATACTTGCATTGTGTATTACATTTATATACAGATGCAAACATGTGAGAAAGTATAAATACCTTACAGCAAATTCATACACTTATGGCACAAGGGTATTAGTAAAAATAAAGTTTTGAGAACTTTGTATGTATGTAGTCTTACTTAAAATGTTGGATAGCATTTCATTTAGGGCTCACAATTCCTCAATCAAATCGAGTAACTTACTCGACTTAAAATCGTCGACTGCAATTTGCCCACGTCCAATAACCATTTTTCAAGGCTGCGTGATATAATAAACCCATTAAAAAATCACAATAAATCATATGCTATTGTGAATTCACAAATGCTATGATTCAATTAAATAAATATACATATGAATATGCCAGAAGGTTATGTACTTGCGTCTCAATGCTGCTCCGTTCGCAGCTAAATGCTGTTCCACAGAAGCCCTTATCATTTTCATGTGTGGAGCATCTCAAAATATTGCTGTTAGTTTGGGTTTATTATAAAGTTCTTCTGGGAACGCAACGTGCTCCATTTAATCATATTTACAAGGTAAATCATTTATAAACCTATAAAAACAAGAATAGGTCAATATGCTATATACTAACTGTTCATCGGGATTTCAAAATAAAAAAGTTCAAATCCTCTAAGTTTATACGTTTTGTTGTCCACAGGACAAGTAGCTGTAGTTTTTCTATCATAAAGAAAAGGCCAAATATTAAAGATTAAGATGACATTTGCATCAAATGTTTATTCAATATTAAACAAGAATTAGATTTCACAATAAAATGTAAAAACAATCTTCAGGCTGTTGGAGCCCTGTGCAGTCATTTGTTACAATGCATAATGTACGCTAGTTCAGTTGCAGGGTTGCCAGGTTTTCACAACTACATCGCGTTTCGAGGGACGAGGGACCCCGTTAAAAATACACGTATTTTCGCGGGGTTCCCCTGGTAAAATCTGCATTCCAAGGAGATGAATATCCTCTTACTGGGATCTTAATATGTATTTTACGTAATACGTAAAATACGTAATACGTATTTTAAGTAATTTTAAAGCCTGTTCGCTTAGGCCTATTATTACCACAAAAAAAGCTGATTAATCGGCAGAATAATTGACTTGATTACCAAAATAATATTTAGTGACAGTCCTTTAAAGGGGGCCTATTATGCTCTTTTTCAAAATTTTGATTTTGTTTTGGGGGTGTACTAGAACATGCTCTCATATAGTGGTTCGATAAACACATTACCTTCCTCCCCAGCCTAGCACAAATAGCTCGATTAGTTCCGCGTTTAATGAAGGCCCGCAGTTAGCACAAGCTAGATTAATAGTGAATCCTACATTTTAAATATGGATATTTTTCTTACAAAAACGCATCGATTCGCTACATGAGACCCCAGGGAGCCATGTGAGGCACTTGTTATTATGGATGGATGCACTTTATTAGACTTTATTAGCCTCCGATTGAATTTGTCTGAAAGAGAGAGTCATATACAGTGTTGAGTCCTATCCTTTGCCTGCGAGATCGCAGATACATTATATTATCGTGCTAATTTATTTAATTATTTTACATACTTAGTTTCATTGCCCGAAACCAACTCCAGCATAAGGCTAAAAGCAGCCTAACATTATCAAAGAACGCCTTACTGCTCCGACGTGGCAATCGGAGTAGATCGCGGCTTCAGCATGTTTCGACCTCCGCACTGCACAGGTCTGCAGCGCGTTACTGCTCTGAAGCGGCCACTCTAGTCCATGCTTCTGTTTATACCCGCCACGTTGCGGCTCGTTGAAACGGCTCTCCATGCTGCATGGCTAAAGTTTGGATAATCCCCCACCCCGTCCCTACCCACCCCCCAACAATTCGAATTTTCGTAAGGCGTTTTTTTAATGATATTCTAATGGACCGCATTGTGACATGATTGCATGCGGAAAACAAAGGCTGTAGCCAAAGGACCGTTTTGATGTAGTTCTTGGAAAGATATTTTTTAAAAACGAAATATCTGAGTTATACTTTGTAGATCTTTTTATGCCCAAAGATACACACCACACACTGACTGAAGTTGCACCCCTTTATGGATCTAAGCTAACATGAACTAACAATACACTTGTGTTTTTATTAACCAACGTTTACAAACATTAATTAAAACTGTTAAAAGTCTTAATTTTAGTTTATTAATGGTACCTTGTTATGGGTAATAGCAAAAAAACACCTAGGGACCTTGTTATTTTGATGTATTACTATGAATTAAAATCATACAGTTAAAAACAGCTTTACAAGAAGGTTCGTCAGCATGTTTAGAGTTAAAAATAGCAAAGGCCTGAAAGTGCCAGTGCTGACATGTTCATGTTGAATGTCTCGGGCAATACAACACCAGACTATTCTACTGGGCTGTAACCTGACTGGAGGAGTCACAAACCTCTCAGACTGCATCTGAATGCAAAGAATGTAATACAGTGTAGCTCTGAGCAATTAGGAAGTCTTCACTGGGAGGAGCCACATACTGACACTGTAAGAAGAGGTTACAGCGAGATCTGTGAGTGGAGTGCTAGGAAAAAGTGATAGCTGCAGGGTTTGGTGAGAAAAGAGACTCCAACTGTTAAAAAATTAGCATATTCTAGTAAGCTGTAAATGAATCAAAATGACATTTTAGTTTTTAAATATTTACTTAAAAATCCTCCCAGGCACATCCCATAACATTTTAAAATACAGCAGTTTACATAATTATTATTAACATAGGAAAATACTGGGGAATAAGCTTGAGAACATGAATTTTGAATAAATACTCTGCAATAAAATGTTAGGTACAATGGATGAAAACAATTCACAAACATTGATGGACAACGTTCTCTCAAAGCGGAAGAAGCTGAACATGATTTGCAAACAAAAGACTGTTAGACAAAATGTAATACGATACATGTCAGTTCAATTACAAGCATTGAAAATAAAAAGTGGATTCAAAAGCACTTCGTGACAACATGGGGGAACAACCACAAGGACAGTGTAAGTCTTTATGCATAGAAAATTAAAAACTCATACATAACCAAAAACAGTCTACCCCACCTCCAAAACAAGAGGAATGTTTAAAGATCCTCAGCGTAAACCTCTGCCAAAGAAGAACATTTCCAGTTCAAAGCAAAGAACAGAGTGCAGTCCAGTGCATGCCATCTTAAATAGTTAAAAAAAAAAAAAAAAAAAAAAAGTAACAGAAGTCAGCTTACCACCAAAACTACTGCGCATGTATTTACCACTATTGCATAACAGACACTATATATTAAAGCTCAGACAGTTCCAATCTCAGAAGGTTATCAAAACCACGTACCAGCTCCAGGAATGTCTGAACGTGTGCACTGCAAGAACATTGTGTAACCCACTGCCTTGCACAGCACTCTATGCTACAGTACATGTGAGAGAAGGACGAGTAAGAAATGACGTGTGTGAGAAACAAAGCCTAAAGTGTGGCCTAAAGAGCTGATTAACTAGCTCTTAAAGTCAACATAACGTTCTTGTGAGATCACAGTGTCTTATTCAGACTTTTTGATATCTAGCCCATGAGATATTGAACTATTTTGAGTCTCTTGATACATAGATCAATCCCACAGGATCTGCACAACAGTAATTAATGCATAATTATACTAGGATCCACTGGATATCATCGACACCTAGTAAGGCTCGATATTGTTTTCCAAATCTAGAAAATATGGGGTAAGGCAACTTCAAAAGATGATCTAACCTCTTCTCAATTTTGAACCAAATGACCCTTAAGCCAAAGCGAAACTGAAGACGTGGCATAGATGCTACAGACAAAACATAAATGTAACCTGAATGACTTGAAGGATAAATTTAAAGGTAGATTTGTCAAAAACCTGCATTTAGCAACTTGGCAAGGCTTGCTCTTGCCATTTTAGAGTGCAAAAAGTTGTTTATCGTGGGTACCTTGCATCAGACCTGTGTCAAATACCAGTCAAAAGTCGTTATATATATGCATACGGAGGTCCAGCAACGGAAAATAATTAATTTTAGGTTTTACAGGTAGTTAAAACAAGTCATATCTGCGTATGAATGTATACAAGCAGAGCATTTTAAGATATCAGCAGACCACCATTACATTACCTCACTGAAAAATAAGACATAAATGTAAAATTGTAAGAAAGAAGCTTTTCTCAAAATAAACTTGAGACAATAAATAGTTTTATGCTATGAAACTAAGTGATTTAGTTGCATGATTGCATCAACAGAGCCCAAACGAACCAGAGGCGTCTTGTTTCCGTCAGCTATGATTATAAACTTAACAGCATGTAAATATAATTCTCTGTCTATAAACATCTTAATTAGAGAGTTCTAAAGGAAACTGCTACAGTACTTACATACAATACTTACAGTTGAATAATATTATTTGACCATAGATCCTACACAACTACTCTGGTGCTATTTTGGTATATTTTTATGACAAACACCACATCAAAATATCTATATAACTGTACGGTCTGGTTGTCTAAATATCGTGAAATATTAAGCGGCCACTGATACATATTCCAATTGGGAAAGGTTTTAGTTACAGCTACGACAGCCAGTGAAATTTACTGCACAAATGGGGTCACATGACATATCTAGGTCTTAGGTCTTGACATGCAATAAAACTTGCCTGTCCTAATCTACCTCAGAGTTACTTCTTAACATGCAAACCAGCAATATATAGATGTTTAGGATTCGACTCGGTTGGGTTAACTGTACTACGTGCTACTCAAAACTGGCTGTAAACTTTGGTTTGGTTAACTGGAGGAAAAATTAGGAGAGTGTGGTTTGACTTTTGTGAGCGTATGCTACCGTTACTGTATTGGAAGTCACAATATAAAGCTCAAAATACATCTAAGCATATTATATCTGAATGATCCTGGTCTGGCACTGTGTAAACATCGCTCGCAATTCATTCTCTTGGGTTTCGTTGACAGCGTCTGGTTCTGGGCTTTTCTGAACTTTTGCTACAGCAAAGTTAATGCCTTGAGTAAATCCGGCCTGGGTTAAACTAGCCACCTGCACCATTGAGCTCCTGATCTTCGCGAAGGGCGACACGACGCGGCTTCCGTTGCTGTCTCCAGATGAGAGCCCTGTGATGCCTTCCAGGCTCCTTTGTGACCCGCATGATGTGGCAGAGCCTGCAGGCTGAACAGTCAGAAGATTTGCCCCGTGGACGGAGGACTCTACCTCAAGCTGAGATGGGCGAGGAAGCTGCGGTTGGGAATTTGAAGACCGCAGTTTTGCATCTGGAGCTGAGGGGGCTTGAGGCGCTTGCGGTTTAGGTGCTGCAGGCACTTCCTCAAACACCTCTATTGGTTTGGTCTTGGCATCCTGGACGAATTGGTGGCAGTACGCGTCAATAGGTGTCCCGAAGTCAATCAAAATGGCTTCCTCAGCCACCGAGGCGGACCCTGGAGACTGGCCATCGGGGCCAACTGACAAGCTATCTCCTGTCTTGTCATCGCAGCCTGTGACTCGGATGACAGAGGGCACTGCAAGCTCGACACTGCCAATCGACTGCGAGCGACTGGCAAGTCGCGGCGCAGATGCTACAATCCCACAGCTAGGAAGCACGTAGTCTACGTTTTCCCGAGAGCCTGAGCAAGGCTGCTCGTCAGAGTTGTACGAATCAGAATCGGAAGAAATCTCCTCCGAATGTTCATCGTTAAGGTCTTTTAGGGCTGCCGAACCCGTATTGCCATCATGGGTCTCTAAACTGCTGTCTGATTTCCAGAGGTTCATATGCAAATTTGGCTTGAGGAAGTTTACTTTGACCTCAGGTTTTGAGAAGGTCCCTAGTTTCCCCAAGGGCTTGAAGTTTCCAATGTTGACGTTAGTTTTTGTCTGCTTCACTTTCTGGTTTAGTGTTGAGAACTTGTTCATAAGGAAACTTTTGCCTTGAGCCAAACCAGACCCAAGGACTTGGTCCACGGCTTTCCCTTGTATTCCCATTATATCCTCATGTGGTTTGCTGTGTCTCCTGAAACAAAGCAATTGAAGCAAGATTAGTTAACCAACAACCCAGCACAATTTGGCTTTGTTCAAAACTGCAGAAAAAACAGATTTGACTGAAATTGGTTTAGTTTTTGTAGTTGTACTATGAAAAAAACATTCAGTTAGATGCACAAACTCCAATGGGGATCAACAGGTTGAAGGTCTGAAATGCACGGAAATGCATGAAAGGTCACCTGTAGTTAGTTCTTCATACTTCGGTTCAAAAAGGTAGGGTAGGGTAAAACCTACCCTGTTCCCCTCCAACATCAAAATCATCCACCATCTTTCTTTTACCTGGTTTTGTAAAGGCTGTTTGACTTTCTGTACACATTTGCTTTGTCAACACTGGGTCAGTACTTCTGCTTACATCATGTGTGACCTTTGCTAAGTGACTATGTAATGTGTAAAGTCAAGCTAGCACAATTTGTGGTTAAAAAGTACATAAATGTTTTTTGTTTTGTTTTTTTAAGAAAATGACCAATCGTTTCACTAAACCAGACCCTTATTCTTCTGCTGGGATCATGTAAAGCCCTTTGAAGATGCACTGAAACTGCAATTTGGACCTTTAACCCAAATCCACTATATGGAGAAAAATCTTGGAATATTTTCCTCAAAAACCTTGACTAAATAAAGAAACACATGAACATCTTGGATGACATGGGGTAAGCAAATTATAAGGAACTTTTTATTCTGAAAGTGAACTAATTAGGGCTGCCCTGTAATAGTCGACTAACCGTTAGTCAACAAGAAGACCAACATTTTATTAGTCACTTAGTTGCAGAAAAAACAATTCCACAGGAAGTGGTGAAGTCACGCAGTCCGTGTTGGACAGGTCATTAACTATGTCTATGTGGTAATATAGTACAATCGGGCAAGACATCCAAACTCTCACCTATCATTCAGACCTCAAATATGGCTTTTCATCTGAAAGATGCAAGTAGTAGCAACTCTACATGGCCGCTCAATGTAATGTTAACCTAGAAAAATGTGCGTGATTAAAGTGTCTGTGCAGAATGTGAAGCTAAACAGTAGCGTGCTTACTGCATGACAGATGGAGGCGCTGGTGCAGTCTCATGCTCTTAAAATTTTTTGCTCATACAGACAAAAGTAATACATCTTTTAAATCTCTAAAGATTCTACATTTATTTGTGTGCACTCAAAATTGCAACGAAACATTGCGCTTTTGTAAAATAATGAAAGGAGGATGCGCTTTTTGCCATCTCGATCTCTTGAGCTCAAAACTTCGAAACTCCATGTATTTGCGGTTGCCTTACAGACGGGAAAAATATATCTATAGAGAGTGAAATGTCTACTTTTAAACGAATTAATTCAAATAGAAAACAAATATTCTCAGATTATGTAATGCATATGAAACATGCAAGCAGGTGCATCACTACTGCGGAGATGACGAGTCAGTGTCACCGACTTCATCTCTTAAGCTAAAAACAAAGTAAGCACTAGTTTATCAATAAATTATTAAAATGTTAATGCAGTCTGACACATTCTTAATGTTAATGTTTTTCCCTGACACATTCATAATTATTATATCTGCCGGTGTGCTGTGGCACTTATTAGGCTATGCAGGCAATTAAAGGCTCATTTATGATTTATATGGTTTAATAAGCATGTGACGATTAATGCTTAAAATGAACAACTACTAGTCGACCAGAAAAATCTTTAGTTGAGGGCAGCCCTGAAACTAAACCTTTAAGTCTTCTGAAGCAACTCACAAAAAGTTTTTTTTTTTTTTTTTTTTTACCTCTCTAGTTTCTTCTCAACAACCTGGACGTCAAGCCCCATAGCTTGCTTTGTAATACGAAGCATTTCCGCAATGCACTGGAGTGTGTCTGAAATGCAAACAATCCAAGTGCAGAGAAACAAATAAATTATTTAACACAAACACAAAACCCTTCAAGCAAGATCAGCATACAGACAGCCAAGTTATATCTTTTACCAGCTTAACCAATAATGTCAATCACAGAATTACGCAATACAGAACTAGCGCCAAGCACAAACCTTTTCCATCATCTTCTGGATTTCGTGTGACAGCCCTCAGCGTATGGAAATAACCGCTCGTCTCCCCGTTCTTATAATGCAGCCGCATGCAGCAGTATTTAGGCTTTCCGAAAAGAGTCGGTTCTGGACCTGAAGAAAAAAAAACATCATGAAATCACAGAACATTTTATTTAATAGGATAAAAATTACACCCACAAGGTAATCTATAAGCTCTTACCAATTTCAATCTTTTCAAGTCCTTCTAAACTTAGTCTCTGATACTGGTTGACTTTGTCCGCCTCCTCATCATAACTAAATAGCAACAGCCAAGTAAAGCGGCATTACTAAACCAATGCCAAGAAAATTATTTCTTATTTTAAAAACACAAACATTGAGAGTAATTGCACTTACTAGGCTACATAATATGCAGAGTTGGACAACAGCAGAAGAACGTCAACATCTTTGTGGGTGGCATCTATAAGACTGACAGAGGAAAAACAATATAATAAAAGGTCAGAACCTTGAAAGAGAGGCCCATAAATAGTACCATTAAACCCTGGGCGTACAGAAGAAAGAGAAACAATAGACAACGCCTTGCAAAATGCATGAAATTTTACAGGAATTTCACACTGACCATAACACATCATGCTCATTTGAGTGCATCTTGTGTGAAAGTTACCTCAAATAAGCATTACATATGGACAGAGCTGAACTTGAGTAATTTACAAAGATTTCACATGATTCCAACCCAATCAGTAACAGTTTTCAGGCATCTTTCACCATGACCTCCCACCAAAAAAAATGCTCAAAAGAATGGAGGAAATATGGCTCCCTCACCCAAACAATTATATTACAACCAATCAGAAAAAAAAACAATATGTGCAAGTACCTCTGAGCCAATGACAATACACTGTAGAAGGAAAAGTAAACTAACAATATAAATGTTAAAATCAAGCTTCATTATAGTTCTTTAATAATAGATCTCTAGCATTATTACTGTTTTATTGTAGTATATTTAATATTACTGTAATTAATTATTTTTAAATTGTAATAAGTATTTCCAAATAAAGAAAAAAAAAAGTTATGGGGCTGAAAAGACAGAATGCATTTTTGCATTTTGATGTGCTGCTTTTCTGTAAACATGTGTTAGATGGATGCTTGTGTATGAAATGGCATTCTAAAAGTGTGCCATTATTAAAGGAACCTTAAAAAAGCAGTTCAACTCCTTGTTCTTTTCATTCCACTGCTTTGAGTCTTGCATTTTTGAGCACAAAAATGCATTCTGTCTGAACAGCCAATTAATTTTCTGAAACAGCATCATATATTTTGCTCGAAATGAGAGCTCAAGCAATGCCTGACGACACATGAGGGCTCTTACCTTGGGTCACAGTCGATAAGTGCCCATCCACCGTGAAACTTCTCATCATCAGGGAGCAGCAGCTGCATGTACGTCTGCAGCAGGAGGCTGACCTGCTCCTGAGCTCCCCTTTGGCTCTCCTTCTCTTTCTCCTCATGCTCTTTTTCTTTGCTGAAGATGGAGTACAGGTCTTCTGTTACTGGAAGGCCCATCATGAGGTCTGGGAGAAGCAGAAATACAGTACATGGCAGATGAGGCACCAGGCTGGGCTATTTGCATTGTGTACCTAAAATGGAGAATTTTTTATACTGACCAATGACGGCCTGTCGGTAGGCGTCTCTGAAGCGGTTCAGATAGTAACGATTAGCTGAGTTCACACCATCCTTCATCACCCCCGCTAACTTTCGCTCTCCTGTTCGTGTGAAATCTCCCTACACAACAGATCGGACACGTAAGAATAAGATGACAAACTCATTGGGTGGTAATCAGTGTCTTACTTCAGTTATGTTATGAAATCAAAAGCTTTAATCTTCGTTTTTACTCTTTAAAAAGACGCAGAGGGAATACCTTTAGGTCCACAAATTAAACAACAAAACACTATGGCTATACATGTCAAGCAAATAAAAAAAGATAGATAAATTATTTAATAAATATTTTATTAAAATAGTAAATATATTATTTATTGATTGTGTTAAATTAATTACTTATGTAATTTTTTCCACACACACACACGCACGCACACACACACATATAAATAATTTATAGAATTGAAAGCAAAATGTATTTAAATTAATGTTTTTTTAAATGTAATTCTAAATACACGCACATATATTATATGATTATACATCATTATTATTATACATACATATTATACGTTTATTTTAACATAAATATAAATATCGTAACAAATTAAATAAATAAATAGTATTTTATTAAATAGTAAATGTATTATTTAATATATTTAATTATTTATGTATTTTTTTGTCCTGGCACATGCACAAACACACAAATATATATAATAAATATTCATATTTATATATGATTTATATTATGCATAAATATAAATATAGTAATATATAAATTAATTAAATAAATATTCATATTGCATAAATACATATATAACTTATATTACACTATTATAAATATAGTAATATATAAATTAAATATTAATATTTACATATGATTTATATGATGCATAAATATAAATATAGTTTTATATATTATTATGTGTTTAATTTATATATAACTATTTGATTTATATTATACATAAATATAAATATAGTAATACATAAATTAATCAAATAAATATTTATAATATTAACAAATATTCACAATAAGGTATTCATGTTTACATATGATTTATATTATGGATAAATATATAGTTTATAAATATAATTTATTTACGATTTATATTATACATAAATATTAATATAGTAATATATAAATTAAATAAATACATAAATAGATCAATATTCATATAGATTATTTCTATTATGCATGCATATGTATATACACGCACATACACTACCGTTCAAAAGTTTGGGGTCAGTAAGACTTCTAATAGTCTTTAAAGAAGTCTCTTATGCTCATCAAGGCTCCATTTATTTGATTAAAAATATAGAAAAAAACAGTAATATTGCAAAATGTTTTTAAAATATAAAATAATGTTTTTTATCTTAACATACTTTAAAATAGAATTTATTCCTGTGATGAAAAGCTGAATTTTTATCAGCTGTTACTCCAGTCATAAGTGTCACATGATCCTTCAGAAATCATTCTAATATGCGGATTTATTATTAGAATGATCAATGTTGGATAATATCAACAGTAGTGTTGCCAAATATTTTTTGGAACCTGTGATTTTTTTTTTTTCAGGATTCTTTCATGAATAACAAGTTTAAAAAGTACAGTGTTTATTCAAAATATAAATATTTTATAACAATGTAAATTATTTATTATTAACTTTTAATTATTAACATAATACATCCTTGGTAAATAAAAGTATTAATTTCTTTAAAAAAAAAAAAAAAAAAAAAAAAAAAAAAAAAAAGAAACAATAAAAATGTACTGACCCCAAACTTTTGAACGGTAGTGTACATATACACACACACACACACACACACACACACACACACACATACATGCATACATGCATACATACATATATATATATATGTTTTCCCTCCAATTAACTTTTATAAATTGAATCAATTAATCTTTTAATTATATAATATTTAGATGATTTATACAGTACAGTCACTTACAATAAAAAAAAAAACAGTTAAAAGATGACTTGTAAATCTGCAAATTAGAACTATGTGCTGACAGATGGTGGTGTAAATGGGCAGTGGGGACAGCATAAAATCAATGGCAGGCATTTAGTCTATTTACCTTTAGGGCAGCTGTGCCAGCATACTGACGGCTAATGGTGTCTCCATTGTTGGCCCACATCACCTGATAGATCCTGTAACACTTGAGGGGCAGTGGCTGCTCGGGTGGCATTACACCAAGTTTTTTCAGCTGGAACCAAACAGATCAAAAGACTCTTTGAATGTACGGGCATACTGAGAGCAGCTGAGTGAGCCAAAGACACTGCACTGTTCTGTGCGTGCAATATGGCAGCCTTCCTACAAGCCACAGTTTTATTTACACCTTAAGGCATTTAGCACACGATCTTATCCAAAAACGACTTTCATTTTTATGTGTGAATTTATCCATGCGTGTGTTCCAATATCAAAGGTGAATTTGAATACCTGCTGTTCCATGACCACACGGGCAATAGCTGCTTGTACCACATTAGTCCTGTCCAAGCAATCCATGCAGTTAACCCGGAAGATGCCTTCCTGTTGACAGATGACTCCTGCTTGGTCCACCCTATTTGCAAATCAAAGCAGATCGATATTACATTAGATATGATAATAACAAACTTGGAAGAAAATGTGGCTCTTATGAGAGAATTAGGAGTTAAAGGGATATTTCACCAAAAAATTAAAATTCTGTTATCATTAATTAAGATAATTTCAGTTAAGATACTTTTAATGAAATCTAAAAGCTTTCTGACCCTGGATATGTAGGTGAGTAATCAATGACACAATTTTCATTTTTGGGTGAACTGTCACTTTAATAGCAAATGAAAGACTCACCAGGCCCATCTCATGTCTGTGATGATGTCAGAGATGGCATCAGTGAGAGTCTGCACATTCTCAAACTTCATCCCTCGACTGGAAAGAGACAAAGGAGAATATCTGTTGTTGAGATTTGACCATAACAGGCTCTGTTGTAAAAACATCAGGATGGGCCGATTGATAGATCATCACACTTTGGGTTTCTTACCAGTGCTCATGGAAGTCGAATGAAACATATGTTAGGTTGGAATTATTGTACAGCAGCACTTGTTTAAGGTAAGCATCACCAATCATCTTCTCGCGTCCATTTTGGTCAACTAAATTAATAATCACCTGATGGGAAAAAATAAATAAATAAATAAATAAATCAGTGCCAAATATAATTATTGGTAACACTTTACAATAAGGTTCAATAGTTAACTTCTTCAGTTAACATTAACTACGAATGAACAATACTTCTACAGCATTTATTAATCTTAGTAACTGTTAATTTGAACATTTACTAGTGCATTATTGAAATTAAAAGTTGTGATTGTTAACATTAGTTAATGCACTGTGAATTAACACGAACAAACAATGAACTGCTGCATTTTCCTTAATTAACATGAACAAAAATTAATAAATACTGTAATTAATGTGTTGCTCATTGTTGGTTGTTACTGAATTACTGCATATACCACCATTTAAATGTTTATAGTCAGAAATAGTTTTTTTTTTTTTTTTTTTTTTTAATATACTTTTATTCAGCAATGATGGACTGAATTGATCAATAATGACAGTAATAACATTTATGTTACAAAAGCTTCCCATTTCAAAAACATTCAACCAAAATATTAAGCAGAACAACTGTTTTCAACACTGAACATAAGAAATGTTTCCTAAACACCAAATCTCCACATTAGAATGATTTCTGAATAATGTAACACTGAAGGACTGCAGTAATGGCTGAAGAAATCTCAGCATTGTCATCATAAGAATGAGCTATTTTAAATTATATTAAAATAGAAAACAGTTATTTTACATTTTAATAATACAATCATTTACAATATTGCTGCTTTTACTGTATTTTTGATCAAATAAATGCAGCCATGGTGAGCATAAATACCTCTATCTAGTGTTATATATATTTTACTAAAAATTTCATTCTCACAATCCAGTAACTACACATATTTATAGTCTTATAGAAGGAACAGAGTGCATTACAGGGATAGTTCACACAAAAATAAAAATTCTGTCATTAATTACTCACCAATTACAAAGACCTTGGTTCATCTTCGAAACATAAATTAAGATATTTTTGATGAAATCTGAGAGATTTCTGAACCTGGATAGACTGCAATGCAACTACCACGTTCAAGACCAATGTAGTAAAGACATCGATAAAATAGTCAGTGGTTCAACCTTAACTTTAGGATGCTACGAGAAAGCAGAGAAATGTACACAAATGCACACAAATGCATTGTGGTACTCGAAAGAGGAGAAAAAAAAAGTTGAATAAAGTTTTTTCATTTGAGCACAAAAAGTATTCCCGTAGCTTCATAAAATTACAGTTGAACCACTGATGTCACATGGACTATTTTAACAATGTCCTTACCACCTTTCTGGGCCTTAAAAGTATGAGTTGTGTTTCTGTCGATGCAGGTTCAGAAAACTCACAGATTTCATCAAAAATATCTTAATTTGTGTTCTGAAGATGAACAAAGGCCTTACAGTGTGGAACAACATGATGGTGAGTAATTTTCATTTATTGGTGAACTATCCCTTTAACTGTAAAAACATTATGACATTAATCAGGTTTAAATATTTGAATCGATTAATAGTGCTACTTTCTATACTGCTTTAAAAAAAAAAAAAAAAAAAAGTATTTCACTCTAAAATTGTTATTTTAAACACACCTTACCAGTTTTTTATAAATCTGAACTTGCTCTTCAAAGTGGGAAGCAAAATAAGGCATAGTTTCCCTCTCGCCTGCAACAAAGCACATTTGTGAGATAGCATCATGTAGGACACAGCGCCGCAGGAGGATCACAGTAAAGCTCTGAAATATCACCACAACATTTCCTCTAAGCACTATGTTCAACCAAGAAAGCACGCCAGTTTCACACCTGACGCCATTCACAGGACAAAACATTTCCAAACAATGACTACACAGATGCATCTCGGTGATAGCATGTCTATAAACAGAAGTGCTAGACTGTGCTGTGAGTTAGATCTCATTTATAATTTGAAGAGAGAATCGATTACACAGATACACCCCACCTTTCTCTATCCGAGGTCTGGGGTTGTAGCGATACCCAGCTTGGCTCCAAAACACAGGGACAGAGCCTCTCGTTTGTACAAAGGACAGCGTGTGACTGTGTACGTGGATTAGCTGCTCCGTCTCCACATAGTTGGCCACATGTCCATCAGTATCCACCCCTCTCCGCTTGTAGCGCATTCCTTCAGTGGAACGCACAATTATATTATTATACTGATGGCACGATGAGTACATTTCAATTGCTTGATTTTATTAACTAGCGTACCTGCACGGTGTCGGCTTCGCCTGGAGATGAGGGCCACAGTGAAGCGTGGGTGAATATCATCCACACAGGTGGGCTCCTGCAGAGGCGTTTCCGGGCTGCTCCTCTCTTCATCAGAGCTCTCGTTATAGTTAACCACCAGCTCCTCCACTTGCACAAAGCCTTGGATGATAGGAATAACCCAAAAGTCCACTTGAGGCACCTGCAAAACAGGATGTACAATTACCATTCAGGGCTGGTATGGAAGCGCGTTTATGCCAGAAAAAAACAAAAACAAGTGTAATTACAATTCTGAGGAGAAAAGTTAGAATTGTGAGATAAAAAGCTGCAATTACTTTTTCTTTTTTATTTTTCGTTGCAGAAAAAAAAATACAGTTGCTAAATGTAAACTCAGAACCTGCAATTACAAGTTTATATTTGCAATTTCAAGAAATAAGCTCAGAAAAAAAAAAACAGAATTGTGAGATATACACTCCTAATTGCATGAAAAAATGTAATTGTGAGATAAAAAGACACAATTAAATTTTTTTATTTTGTGGAAGAAACAAGGTTTCATAAGTTTGCATTAGAGCTGTCAAAATTAGCATTAACGCATTTTTCCAGTTTATAGGCATTAAAAATATTTAGCGCAGTTAACGCAGGGGCGGGGCTAGGTTTGGCCACCCCACTCACAACTACTGCTTCTGTCTCTTTTTTTCTTGACAAGAGTGTTTATTTAGTCACAGAACATCTTTACGAGCACATAAAACGGAAGACTTTTCAGACACGCATTCCAACTTCACTTCAGCGCCTGGTGCTAGTCAAACGAGCACGGGAAAGGTACAGGTGACGTGGAGCTTCAGTAGAACAACAGTGAACTGCGGTTATATGAGATGTTGACCAGGCCATAAGTCAGTAAAAACTAATTTACCTGTCCCGTCAGCCATTATAAATGTTCTTGTAGCATGTGTGCTTCAGTTGCATGCGCAAATGCAGCGGCATGTAGAAAGTAATAGCTTAAAGCAAATGGCGTAAAAGTAAAGTAATAGCAGCCAAATAACCTAATAACCCAGCGACTGTAAGGTCTGTTAATTAACAAACAAAAAAAAAAAAAAAAAAGGAAATCATTAACTTCTGTTGCTTTAAGGATTCATCTATAGTTAATTTAAAATCTAGTGTCTGATAACTTTATTCAATTTTTATATATTTCCTACTAGCTGAAGGGCACAGGTAAATAAAGGTAAAAAAAAAACAACAATTTCCTAGAGACATCAGTAATTTCGGAATCAGTGATGCTCACCTTCAGTCAAAAAAATCTTTAACAAATATTAAAAATATACTGTCATTTTATTGTTTCAACATTAATTTGAAGACTGAATATGAAATTATTGCAATATAAAAGTATATTTAAAAACTTTAATATTCGGTGGGATTAATCGTGATTGATCGCAATTAATTTCCGAAAAAAATGTGATTAATTTGTTGAATTTTTTAACCGATTGACAGCACTAGTTTGCATATTTGAATATTAACAATTAAAAATTCAGGAATATTTGCAAAAAAAAAAAAAAAAAAACAATTTGCACCTGCAAGTCAATGAGGTCTTTGATCATGTGCTTGTTCCAGAAGAATCTGTCATCCACCTAAAAGAAAAAAAAAACATGGTGATCGGTATTCTGTGTGTTTGTCAGATGGTATGTGTAAATGTTTGTTTTATGGTCTTTTTATTAGAAGAAAATAACATTTTTAGTACTGGTGAACCAGTGTTATTTTAGTTTTATTTACAGATTTTTATAGTATTTTTAAAAATATGCTTTAGTTTTATATTTTCAGTGTTTATTTCAATTTTAGGTTAAAATTTATTAATTCTGTTGCATGCTTTTGTCATTTTTATTAGGTTATTTTAAAATATTTTGGTTTATTTCAGTTTTTAATTTTAGTCATTTTAGTATATCAGTGTAATTTTTAAATCTGATATACATCATTATATCATTAAAACATACGTACATAAGTTTCAGAGTTATGAAAAAAAAATCTAATTTTATCTTTGTAATCGCATCAGCTGACAATGTAGGCGCCTCTTGTTGTTGTGATTATAGACTGTATGGTTGTGATTGCACACAATACAAGGAGCAGATTGTCCCTTGCCACTTTGGCAGTCTTGTCACCTGACCTGAATACAGCGCCCTTATTCGCCAAAATGGACTTATCGGCTTCTGTCCACAAACAGCATGGGCACTTGTCAGCTTCTGCAGTAAAACGTGAACTCGCGATGTCTTGAAAGTGGACAATACCGTCTTTTCAGGGTTACAGGGTTGACGTTTTATTTTTATATATATATATATATATATATATATATATATATACACACACATACACATACATACTGTATATACACACACACACACACACATATATATATATATATATATATATATATATACACATATATATACACACACATATATATGCGTGCACACACACACACATATACTTTATTTAAGCTTGATTTCAATTAACAAAAACAATATGAATAGTTTTAGTTTTAATTAACTCCCTATCACTTCTTTCTTTCAGTCTTTGTTCATTGTTTTAATGTAGCTACATCTTAAGATACTAATTTGTTATCGCTCTACTATGTATCCAGGAAGTGTCTAAAGATAATGATCTATTCTTAATCTTATTCTTAATAAGAAATGAGAAATGAAGCCTTGCTATAAATGTATTTTTGCATCCTGTATGTGTGGGACGGGTGTAAAAGAGTGAGCCACATCACTCAAATAAACGTTTTTTTTTTGCTCTTTAAAGTATTTACTTAACTGTCACCAATTTCAATAAAAACAGATATTTTACATCTATTATTATTGCAAGTCATTTTTTTGTCATTCTTTTCATCTGTTGCTCACTGAAAAATGGAAACTAATAAACAACAAATTTAAATTTAAAACTTAAATCACAACCTTCAAAACAAGGTTAATAAATGTCTCAATACGTAGACATTTAACTTTTGAAATATGCAACACAATAACTCAGCTTCTCACCTTTTTCCACAAGGGCTGATCTGACTTGCCTAATGCTCCCTGTCGCTGGACTGTGTTGGTGAGGTCATAGGTTAGACTATAGTAAAAGGAATCAGAGTCCATGAATATCTTATAGAGCTCTTCAAGCAGCCGCCTCTCCAGACGCTCTTTCTCTTTATTCTCTTTGACCTGAAAGGCAGGGGAATACTGGATGGGAGTGAACAAACAAAACAAGGTTAAAGTTACAATACTAAGTTAAAGAGATGTCAATTTAAGGGGGAATCAGGAAGTTTTGTTTTTACGGTTTTATATTAACCATACTAAAGAACTAAAACAGGAATAGTTAGTCTCAAAGTGATTGGTATTGATATCAGTGACCAAAAATTCAAAACAACCCATCAACCTTTTTCTTGATGGGAACGCCAACATTAGATTTGATCTGACTCAGGGTCTTCAACAGGAACTTGGACTCGTCCGGTGACTGGGTGATTTTCTCCGGTTTGTTGATTCCAAAATGATGCTTTTTACAGAGCTGAAAGTGAATGAGAGGAAAAGAATAGTTGACTTTTATTAGCGCTAACTATCTGCTATCATTACTAACCAAGCTAAATAATTCAATTTGTACCTACAGTTGAAGTCAAAAGTTTACATACACTTTGCAGAATCGGCAAAATTTTAATTATTTTACCAAAATAAGAGGGATCATACAAAATGCGTGTTATTTTTAAATTTAGTACTGACCTGAATAAGACATTTCACATAAAAGATGTTAACATATAGTTCAGAAGAGAAAATAACAAAAGTGTACATACGCTTGATTCGTAATACTGTTTGGTTACCTGAATGATCCACAGCTGTGGGGGGGGTTTTGTTTAGTAATAGTTATTCATGAGTCCCTTGTTTGTCTTTAACAGTTAAACTGCCTGCTGTTCTTCAGAAAAATCCTTCAGGTCCCATAAATTCTTTGGTTTTTCAGCATTTTTGTGGAACACTTTCAAACAATGACTGGATGATTTTGAGATCCATCTTTTTACACTGAGGTCAACTGAGGGACTCATATGCAACTGTTACAGAAGGTTCAAATGCTCACTGATGCTTCAGAAGAAAAAAAAAAACATGCACTAAGAGCCAGGGGTGTAAACTTTTGAACAGAATGACTTTTGAACACATACTTCCTAAATATCATATTTTTTTCATTTAGTACTGCCCTTCAGAAGCTACAGAAGATACTTAAGTGAAATTTACCCTGATCATCCAATTCAAAAGGTTTTTCTCCCCCAATTTTATCTCCCCCACTTTCCTTCTGAAGCATCAGTGAGTTCCTTTTGTAATAGTTGCATATGAGTCCCTCAGTTGTCCTCACTGTGAAAAGATGGATCTTAAAATCACAATCATTTTGGGTTCAAATACACAAAAATGCTGAAAACCCAAAGAATTTGAGAGAACTGAAGGATTTTTCTGAACAACAGCGATATTAAGAATCAAGTGTATGTAAACTTTTGAACGGGGTCATTTTTATAAATGCAACTATTATTTTCTCTTGTGGACTATATGTAAAGTTCTTTTATGTGAAATATCTTATTCAGGTCTGTACTAAATAAAAAATAACATGCATTTTGTATGATCCTTCTAATTTTGGTAAAATAATTAACATTTCGCAGATTCTGCAAGGTGTATGTAAACCTTTGACCTCAACTGTAGGTGACGAATCTACATGCACATACAGTGCATGAAGATCTTTGTTTCCCTGCTCAAAGTCCATGTGGAAAATGCTGCTACATTAATTGCTTTAAAACAGAAAGGGCGCCAAGACGTGTACTAAAACTAGCCTGATACTGATGCCAGAGCAGATTCATGTGCCCATAAAACGAACGACCAGCTAAAGTCAAACTACACAGGCAAGCTGCTATCTCAAAGTAATAGAGGGCAATTATTCTGTGATAAACTACTCAAGCAGAGATGGCAAGCCAGGAGAATGGATTACAGTGACCTCTGACTGTTTCACTTACATGGTTAAACATCTCCTTTCAATCCCAGAGGCTCTGCAGAGAGACTGACTTCTTAAAAACATCCTGCTTCCTCTGGAACCCCTTAGAAACACACCACTACTCTTGCACTAATTGTACGTCAACCATTTACTACACAAGAGGGCTGAAATACCTAAAATCTTGGCCTAAGAGTTAACTAACAAGTTGGGTATTTGGGAAGAAGGATCAGGATCCAGTAAAGTAATGTCTACCAACAAGGATAATGACAAGAAATAACCGATGAAATGTTAGAGCAACACACCTATATGATGAAATATAACGGTTAATGCAGTTACATTATGACTTTTGTCTTTTATACCAAGTTTAATCAAATCCAGCATGGAAAACGTTCAAACAAAAACAGTCAGCATTAGTCACCTCTAATTCCAGATCCTGTGGTTCATCCTCTGAGAGTGGAATGACTACAATCTTAGTGATCTTGTAGACTTTGTGGTCTCCTGGCAACTGGCCCACCAGTGCTTTCTGGCGAATCAGAATCAGGCCCAGAGGAAGATCTGCCCAAAAGGAGGAGGGGGGAGGAAGGGAGTGTATCATGAGTACGGAGTTCCACACCTCATTTTCCTGCTCTATCCGGCATGATTCATTCCCATGGCAAACATTCTCATAACAATGACTTCAAAGACATTTGCATTTGCGCGATGCAGTCATACTTTCACTGACAAGTTAATGTAAATCAATAGATAAAAGCGTACCGTGCAGCAGGCAACTCTAAGATGTTTGGGTGGAAAATTTAATGAGAGCTGCCTGGCCTCTTTGTAGGAACAGTGTAAGGAAATATCAGGTTTGCCCACCGGATTAGGTTACAATGTAAGAATATGTAGCTACAGACTCATATGGCTCATTTATCTGTGTAGTTTGTGCTGAAAAACTGCAACCATGCATGAAAGATCAACCAATTATTTTATCCATCAACAGTAGTACAAAATGCACCATGCATATACAGACATCAGCAAGAGTTTCTCTAAAAAAGGAAGAGAGATCAACATTATAATAACGGTATACATATAAAGCCAACCTGTTAACAATAGACAGAGGCTGACTTCTCAAATCAGCCAGTGAATGATGAAATGAAAGTATGATGCATGGCATCATTTCACTTCTGTGAAAAAAGTCCCTCAAGACCTTACTTTTCAACCTAGTGAAAGGCTTTTAGTTAACTGGTCTGTATGGAAATGGATGTCTATATGATCATTTGAATGAGGTATTCAAATGTATATACCATCCAGTGTTGAGAAGTAACTAGTTACATGTAACAGAATTACATAATTACAAAATAAACGTAACCTGTTACAGTCACTAAGAAAAAATGTGTGATTAAATTAGTTACTTCTGAAAGAGTTAGCGATCACAGGTTACATCTAAATATTTTCACACACATACAGATTTGACTGATTTCTTTCTAAATTGCACTGACTG